>NW_020537758.1:40014475-40058873 GCF_003426905.1 Ctenocephalides felis | reverse complement strand
TAAATTTCAAGCAATGAAAGAATATTCAGTTGGTTTGTAAAAAAAGCATTTCACTGTAGAAGACTAATTTATGATCACGTAGAAAATTAAACTATAATATGTACAAAGGAACTTATGTAAATCTAATTACTTTTCTTACCACCATATCCCATTCGATATTTTCTGTCGTCTCCACCTTCAAGTACATAGGTTCTATAAATGGCATAACAGCTGATGCAACTCCAGCCAGTCCCATGGCAGTACTAACGCATTACTTCTGGATTTCATTCCATCCTTGCCTCCATAAAGTACCCACTGGATATAACATAATTTTTATTTATTATTAGGTTATATAACCGTGATATTATATATAATTCGATTTAAAATGCTAACAAATCCCAAAACTTACATGATCTCCTAGCAGCCAAGCTTGCCGACATGGTTTTTTAGTATAATTCAGTATTTATTTGTAATTTATTCTTGTAATCTTAAAATTATTGAAATTGTATGTCTGACGTCTTGGGAAAATATCTAGAAAGAAATACTACACTGTCAAAACCAGTTTGACACAACGCCAAACGGCGCGAATTTCAAATATAATAAATTAAGATGTTATTAATATGTTAATTTTTACAATATAAGTATTTTAAATTATTTTTTATCTTAAAAATGCTATGTAAATAACTTATTTTAAAAGTTTTACCTCTAAGTTTGCAAAGTTGTGAAAATATTTTTCACAACTGTCATTTTATACAAGGGTTTGATAGAACCTTCATCAAGTTTTCCAATTAAATAAAAATGTAAAAAAAAAATATAAAAATGTTTTAGTTAAAGCTTTTCAAAAATACAAAATTTATGTTATTATTCTATTGACATAAATCCCTTTCCACTACAAATAAATCAAAGGTCAAACATGCAATAAGATTTATCAAAAAAAATGTTATACGTCGGAATATTTAGTTATAAATTTTTCAAAATTTCAAGTAAAATAAGTTTTCTATAATCTAAGCAATATGATCAGAGCCGTCATTTTGGGTGCTCCGGCATCAGGAAAGGACAATTTCTTCAAGAATAACCAAAACTTTTAATATGCAACACATTTCAAGTGGTGATAAATTAAGAGCGCACATTGAGAATCAGACTGGTAATAATGACTATAAAAACGATTATATTTATAGCTATTTTATATAATATTTACTCAATTTATGTTACTGCAGATTTAGGCAAAGTAGCAAAAAAGTAATTAATGATGGGCGACTGGTTCCTGATAGTTTCATGATCAAATTTATACATAGAGAAATTGCTAGTGCAGGATCTATACCTTGGTTATTAGATGGTAATAATAATAATAATAATAAGAAAAAAAATTAAGGCCTAGGATATATTTCCTCAGGTCTAGGATATAGTATTTGGATTACCAAAATTGCCTTGAGAGATTTGTATTTATATTATAAACAGTAATTGATGTTTCATAAATGTAAAATAAGTTTTAGTTTCTTCTAAATTTTTAGTTTTAAGTATTTATATTGCTTACCTAAAGTAAATGATTATATATTTGAGATTGGCACAGTGACACATAGTTGCCGGTCACATCAAGATTTCTTAATTTTTTATATTTTAAATTATTTGTATATATATCTTCAAATATTTAGTACTTATATTTATATTTTAATTGACTTGTTTGGTATTCCAAGTACTAACATACTTAAAAACAAATCTAAATTTGTTGGAAATAAAAGTTTAATATCTTTTAAGTATTTTTTTTCACTGTGCAAGCCAATATATTTTTAGTTCATATGTAAATCATATTTCAATTAATATATATTTTAATATTTGTTGGCTATATTTTTTACAGGATACCCTAGAACTCTGCCACAAGCTGAAGCTCTTTGGTCAGCTTATCCTTTAGATATGGTCATAAATCTTACCGTTCCATTTGATGTTATAATAGACAGAGTAAAAAAGCAGATGGATACATTTGTCAAGTGGAAGAGTTTATAATGTTGGATTTAATGAACCTAAAATACCCGTTAGTATAAAAAAAAATATAAATATGAAAGCAATAATTCTTTATTCCAATTTATTTAATTAAAGAAATTTTTATAGTAAAAGAATGTTTTGTATATGTAAACGAAATTTTTAAAATGTCCACCACCTGAGCTTTGTAAAAATCTTAATGAATGATTTCCCAAATTCTTATAATTGGTATTAATTATTAAATTAATTATGTTCAGGGCAAAGATGATATCACTGGTGAAACATTAGAACAAAGGGAAGATGATCAGCCAGCATCCGTCAAAAGCGTCTCACAATATATGAAAACTTGACTAGACCTGTGATTGAATTTTACAGAAAAAAAGGCATCCTCCATGATTTTAAAGGAAATACTTCAGATGAAATTTGGCCTCACACGTAAATATATTTTATCTCGTAAAATATTGCAATCATTCTATATTTCAAATGTAATTTTAAATTAAAATTAAAGGTGCAGAAACTTCTAAATAGATATAACCAATTGAAATTCATACCGGAGTTGGAAAAACTAAGAAGAGATGATACAATGAGTCGAAATTTATAGACACTCAACATGACTAACAAAAGCATATGTACTTCAAGAATTTAATTTTAATGACAAATTTTTATTTTAAGCATATTCATAAATGAGTTATATTTTTGTAAACAAAATATTATCTAATATTTTCATATACCGCACAAAATTTTATTGTCATGGGTAGTAACGCTTGGCTGTGAGAATTATGACATTAAATTTAATGAAGTGAACTTTATATCAATAGTAAATAAGGAAGAGCAATTGCTACTTTACACCTGTTATCTCACATGAATAAGGGGTAATATTTATTTCATACGTAGTATTCATGATTATTTGCAGTAGGAATTGTAAGGGTTGTATTCCACAGTTGCTAAATATCATATTCAGAGCATTAGTACAAATCAAACTTTTAAATTATAGTTTGCTCAATAATATTTCTGATCACTATAACAGATTAATTAACAAGCATTAATTTTCTGTGCAGTATATATAGTGTAGTAATACTTGGATGGCAAATAGGTATTTACTCATATGCTGATATGTTGCTCTTTAATTAATTGTGAGTTTTTCAAGTCAAGTTTTTCAAAAGTAGCAGAAGCAAATGAAAAATTACACTGGAAGCATATTTCCAATTATATATATTTAACATCAGTTTATTTGCAGATTATATTTTGAGTGCAACACAGTTAAAATAAACTTATATCAAAAGATTCCCAAGTGCATGATCTATATTATATATTATATATATAAACAAAATGTGTGGCAGAATAATTATTCAAATTAATTAATTAGTAATACAACTTAGAATTATTTGGCCCATGTTTAGCACAAATACAGCAAATAACTATTACCTACGTTTATCACAATATTAAGTTTCACAATTCTAAAATAATGTATTTTATGGTAAGAAGAAAAAATATTTTTGTTTTATAAATATAAATTAAATAAATAAAGTAAAAAATTATAAATTAATTACATTTGCTTTCATTAATTTATTGAAATGAGGCAAGCTTTGAACACTTTGCGGTAACATATAAGCTTCAATGAAAATTAGAATTTTTTTTCTTTCCTATTTACAATTTACCAAAAGAACATTTCTACATTTAAAAGCTATGCATATGTAATAGATTTTTTGGTTAAATTTATATTTTATAAACATTTCTAATTTGCCGTTTAATTTTTTCATAAATAACTTGATTAAAATTACACAACATGGCAATATAAACTTTGAATACAAACTTAAACAATTCATCTATCACTTGTGCTTAGAAAATGACACGATACTAGTAAATAAGTAAATGATGTGCAAGTGATATGCAGATGATATTTCGCAGATCTTGCAAATGTATTTGTCATGAAATTTTAATGAATCTATAGATAACATATTTTAGAGGTGATTTAAATATACTTACTTATCTATTTATTGATTTCCTTGATGATAGAATGTTAACACTTGCCAAATGCAATAAAATGCCTTCAGAGAAGTTCAAATTCTTCTGTTTCAAAGTCGCTATCACTTTGAAGAAGTTGAGAAGATGGACAATATCTGGAGATATTTAGAGGCGTTCCTTGGGCTTGTGTGCTTTTACCTTCACAAAATACAAACATTGGATACTCGCTGGATCCAGGAACACAACTGGGTGGAACTAAGTACTGTAACAAATTAAGTAAAAACACTAAGAACTTAAGTAAGAACTAAGAACACAACTGGGTGGAACTAAATACTGTAACAAATTAAGTAAATGAAATAAGTAAACACAGAAAAATTGTGAAATCTAAATATCTTAAATTCAATTCATTTCACTAAAATTTATTTTAATACAAACATACTACTCTACTAGCTAATCTACACAATTTTACTTAACACAACTAAATTTATAACAAAAATGTGCTAATTTTACTTAAATAATCATATAGTAAAGATGAAAATGAACTTTAGAATTCTTGAAGTAGTAGAATAAAAACTTAACACAAAATATGATAAAAATGACACTAAAAAGCAATTAGTTTTGACTAGAAATCGGAATCAGAGTTTTAAAAATTAATTTTCAATTATTTTTGTACATTCTTTTAAGAGTATATAAGAAAGAATACAAATATATTACGAATACCTATAATATTTGTTCAAAAAAATGCTTTATTAAAATATTCTCAAAAAAATGATGAATTCATTTAGTTATGATTAATGTAAAAATTTAAATATTTAATTAATCTTTGAAATTATCATCAATAATGTTAGTTTTCTACATACCTCTTGTATATTTTGTACAAACGATTCGAATTCATGACGAGTTGGTAAATAAAACCCTATACAACAACTGGGATCTATCTTTGAGAGATTCATCTTCCGAGGACTTTTACAATGGAATGACTGTAATGGAAAATCTGGTACCCACACGTCTACAGCATCCTGGCAGTAATGTGGATCCAAATGTATTAATTTGTCATCTGAAATTGAAAAAAATATTGTCAAATATGTACAATTCTCGCCAATATACGCCAACATTATTAATTATCCACTATATATTCATTAATAAGGTATCAGTTATACTGGTAGATTAAAACTTTTAATATAACTTCCTGACCGAGAAACTTATATTTATAAAAACTGTAATGTTGGCATAAGAATACAATTCTAAGAAGTTATCAAAAATATATAAAGATAAAACTAATCAAATTTACCTTGATATCCTATAAAATATAAGGAATGCCTTGGCCTTCCACCAATAATACCTATACAACTTTCCTGACTCAACATAGCCAGCAAACAAGGACCATAAATTTGATTTAATTTTTCTGCTCCTGCAATTTAGAATAACATAAATAGATAATCAACATTTTTATATCGAGTTTTTGACATAATTGATGAATTATTTTGAGATTTACCTAATCTTAATGGTACTAAAAGAACTAGTGCTTTCCAAGCAGAATTTGTACTGACTCGTTCAGTATTACTTTGCGAACTTGAAGATTTCTGTTTCCAAGGTGGTGTAGCATTTATTTTTGCAGTAGGTTGACAACAGTCCAAAACATCTTGTAAATACACTGTAAAATTAAAATTAATTTAAAATAATTATTGAAAGATTACACTACTCTCATATTAATTTGCTTTTTATGAATGGAATGATTTAATTCTGAATAAAATAACTTATTTTTCAATTTAGTATTTAATTCATTATAGTTGTGATGAATTTGACAAATTAACTTATTAATAAAAGTAATAAATATTTTTTTATATTTATTAAAAATGAAGCATGTGATATTATTTTATAACTTTTATAAATATGACACGTTTATATATATAACTTATAAAATATTGTAGACGTAAGCTTTGCTTTATTGCAACCATTTGAATGTATTGGAAAAATTAAAATAATATTATAAGTTAATAAGAAAGCTATATACTATGCATTATTACTGAAAATTATTTTATAAATAAATATAAACTGTACATAAAAAATTATCTCATATGTAATTAAAAATTTAAATCCAGCTAGATCAGTAATTTTAACAATTTCTCTCATATTTGTGGAACAAATCTAATACTTAAAATAGGCAATACATATGAACAGATAACCTTGTAATATTCTAAAAATAGAACTAGCAAATATTGTTATTATAAACTGATTACAAATTCTCACCTGCGCAATCTTGAGCAACATAAACAGCGAGATTATCTAATTCGGTGTTTTCTTGAGCCGCTTGCTGAACCGCTTGCCTGTAAAAAAGTAAGTGAATCTAGTTGAAATATTGCTTCAGAAAATACTAAAATTATAAAAGTTGGGTTTTTGATAAAACCTTCAGAAAACCATATAAAATAAAATAAGTAGACAATAATGCGTTTCCTAGCAAATCTTGCAACAACCTATCAAGAGCTTGAATGATTTTTTTAATGAGCTATTGTCTATTTTACAGTCAGTTTAAATTTTTAAATATTTCAAGCATTCCTCATTATTTGAAAATATTAATATCAATGATAAGTTCAAGACATAATGAATCGGAGAAAAATCATGAGTCTTCTTTTTTCTACAAGATTGTGGATGGCATCATAGAATCACCAGAACTATTAGCAAAAATATAATTTGTCACACCTAGACAAGGACTTCGATCAAATAGAATTGCCAATAAAACTAAATCCTCAAAGAAAACGTGCGTAGTTAGTATTCAAATTTATATTAGTAGATTTTTAAGTTATAAACTTAATAAAATTATTAGTGTAATATTATAAATTTACTGTACGTAGCCGATTGGCGTATATATAAGTAAATAAATAATGATCTATGCTAATATGCCATCCAATGTAGAAGTTAATTTATTTAATTTTTAGGAAAAAAAGTTGCCAAGATCAATCTAGAAAAGAACATTTTCTCAATTTCTCCCTGCGCATTCAATATATTATTTAATATATTATTTATATATTATTCGATTAGACATATGATATGTTTCACTAGAAATAACTAGTGTTATGAAGTGATTGAAGATAATCAGTATTTGCTTCTGAATGCATATATCAGCATTTTAGCGAAAATAAATACATACAAATATTAATAAAAGTACAACCAAAATCATCAAACAAAATATTATCTCTACTGTACATTTGGCCTTTTGCAAAAAAAATCAATAAACTGATCTAATAAAATATTGAAAAATATAAAATGAATATAATCATATTAACAAAAATAGATGACAAAACAATATATGGGCCCGTCCTGGGGTCTTCAGCGTTGCATACCATTTTTTTTAGCACTCTATTATTTTAACTGGTTTAACAGTTTATCATTAAAATTATATAAATATTAAGGTTATTTTTTCAAATACTTCTTAATAATTCTGGATTTAGTACACAAAGAATTAGATAGAATCTAAAAGCACATTCATTATTAATTTATTTAGAAGATCGAAGCAAATCGCGGGTGCTCATAATCAAATTGTCGAGGTTTCTTTCGTTGTCGCACTACCGAACTATTCTTAAATTCTTAGATTTCAATTATTTTTAACGCATGTGTAATATTAATATTTGGATTTTGAAACATTTTACTTACGTAGTTTGAGGATTTTATGCAATTTATTCCAATGAGCAAATAAAAGAAGCCCAAAAAATGTTAGCCTTGCATTATTAAACATAACACTGATAATTCATGTTGGATTATTTTGATTTAATTTTTCATAATTTAAAATATCCAAAATTGCATCGTAAATTTCTCCTAAATGATATAAGGACGAAAGTGTATGTATTCATCTTTACCTTCCCATCGTATATCAGATTGTTGTTTTAGAGTTAAAATTTTAACGTATTTTAAAAGCATTGTCCAAAGATTAGTAGAAAACGCAAAGAAATTATATATTTCTTGAATGTTTTTCAAAAAACTATATTATAAATTTCATATCATAATCTCGTGTTGGCGCCCCCTAAGGCGTGCGCCCGCATTTTTTGCATGCATTGCATTCAAAGTGGTCCGGCTCTGCATATATATATATATATATATATATATATATATATATATATATATATATATATACAGTTCAAAAATATTCGGTTGAGATAGTATGGGATAGAAAAGTGCTACTACTAATGACTATCAATAAATATTTTGAGCAAGTTTCATGCATGATATAATTATTATTTTTATATTGCACAAAGTAAATTATTTCGCAGTTAGGTTTGGCGTTCAGTAATAAATAATAAATTATAAATTACTTTAAAAGATGTGCCACAGCCCCTGGTCCGTACCAGTCACCAGCCCGTCTGCCGGCCTGCTCTCCAAGGGCTACCAATGCGTGTATGGAAAGCGGGCTGTTCTTGGAGGATTTGTCTCCGAACCATTTCACAATCATTCGATGCAACCTGTCTTCTTGAAATGCAGCAGCAGTCATGTGCATCCCACTGCGTTCACCATGCCAACGCCAGCCTGAGAAAAATATAATGTAAAACTTAGTAGCTAAATAGAATAACCAGTGGTGCCTTAAGGCAAATTGCTGAAACTTCCTGTACCAAAAATTATTTTATTTAAAAAAGACTAATTTTTTTTTGAAAAATTTAATTTTTGAGAAATTTTGAATTTTTGAAAAAAAAATTGACTTTTTTGGAAAAAAGAACTTGAAAAAAATGTTTTCTTTATTTTGAAATATTTTGGAAATTATGAAATTTTTGTCAAAGCAATCGCATTGCTTAGGCTGCATAGAGACAAAGTTACTGAACTCATAGAAAGGTAAACACATTATTAAAAAAAATGATACAGATTATTAAAATCTTTATAAAATACCTGATTATTTGATGTGCAAACGTCTAATGATTAATTTTGACCGCCAAATGGTATTTCATTTTACTTTTTTTACTAGTTCTCCGAAACCGCTAGACCTGTCTTCCCAAAAATTGTATAAGTTCTTCGTCTTGTCAATACAAGTAAAATGTTTTTTGAATTATTAAAATCGGACGCTTCGCTCTCTTAAAAAATGAGTTACCGTTTTTGGCACTTTCTGCCCCGTATCTTCGAAATTGCTAGACCTTGCCTTTACCAAAACTAATCAGCACGTCTCCTTATCAATACAAATCGAATGTTTTTTGAATGATTCAAATCGGTTGCTCGGTGGAACATCGTCGACGAAAATTTGTATCCGCACAAACACACATACATTCATACACACACACATACATCAATTTTTTCTAAGGTATGCCAAAATATTCAGAAACCTTTGAAACGTAAAGATATTTAAAAAAATTCATTTTCGATTTTTTTGCGATTACTATAACTTACCCTACGGGAGTTAATAAAAAATCACATTTGTTTTAGTTTTCTAAAAGAAAAATCAGTAATTAATTTATAGTTTAATGGGTTCATTTAATTAATTTATAGTTAAAACGCAATGCGTGGTTATTCAAAGTTTAATTATTTATCAGAACTATTATTTGTGAAATGAACAATTTTTAGTTTGGTTGAATCTTCACTTATTGTTAGTAATTATCATAGACCATGCATAGACCTATATTAAATTATTTGCCAATCTATTTAGTTAAGTAATTAATTCGACATCCAAGTAATACAAATTGATTTTGAATTTTACAATTTTGTTAAAAATTCTGGATCTTGTTTATTTATTTAGTAAATTGATTAAACAAAACTTTCCACAATGCAAATTTACAACAATCGATTTCTGACATGCAAAAAACAACATAAAATTAGGGTAATATGCATAACATTTCTATCGTTTGAAAATTTCACGAGGTAGTGCTAATTATTCTGTTTTATAGTTTAAATATTTGCTCTCAAGCCGATAATTAACTTGATGCCGATTTCAATGTCATATGAAATTTGAAATAAATTACAAGTATAAAGAAAATTTTGTATTTAAACTAAACCAGTAAAAATGGTACATATAAAATTAAATAAATTATATAAGTGATAGCATGACATGTAAATAATAGAATTGCAATAAATCGGTATGAGAGCTTTAATTAGTCTTTATTGTGAGCAAGTTCGAAAAACATTTCAAAAACGTAAAATATTAAAAAAAATCTAATTTTATTAACATAATAACTCATTGTTTTGTATTTAAGTAGTAGGTACTGATCTAAATTATAGATGAAATAGCAATCGATAAAACTGTGCTACTTTATGTTCTTTGCACGGCAAATAGTATTTAATCTGATAAATAATTTGAAAATAAGCTTCATGTTCTTTTGTAATTTTCGATCCTTACTGAATTACTGCCTGACTTTAAATTCATTAACAAAATACAATAAGTTAGAAATTATTGTTTTTTAACTTCTCCTAGGGTAAGTTATTGTAATCCTCCAAAATTCGGAATAAATTTTTTTGCTTTTCTTCACGTTTTGAAGGTTTTTGAACATTTTGGCATAGCTCAGAACAAATGGATGGAAACAATTTTTCGTCCACGATTTCGGGTGCACGGATCAACCGATTTGAATGGTACAAAAAACATTCGATTCCTATTGACAGGGAGATGTGCATATTAGTTTTTGGCAAAGGCAGGCCCAGCCGTTTCGAAGATACGGGGCAAAGAGTGCAGAAAATAGAAATCGAGTTTTTGAGAGAACGGAGCATCCGAAGAGCATTATAAATATTCGACAATGTCCTTAATTTTAAAGTCGATTGATTAATTGAAGTTTTGTTTATTTACTTTTCTGTAAACATATATAAGTTGTAGTATTTATAATAATCTATTTGAAAACATTTAATATTCCACGAATATTTCATAACGGTACGGGAAGGTCCAGCAATTTGCCTTAAGGCACAATACCATACACCACTAGTAATTAGTTGGCTTCAAAAGCTTTAAATAATCACTTGGTCTTTAATTATTCCAAAATAAATTAAATGACATACAAATAAATACATCTACGGTGAAACAAAGTGTTACAAGTAATACCTAAGCAACTTTCATTTTGAAAATTTTGAAATTACCATATGGTTGCATTTCATAAATGACAAAAATTGAAGTAGAACTAATAAATAAATAATAATAAATTATAATTATATATAGTTTAATATCGAATTGGCCGGGACTAGTTTGTGCTAGCCCACATTCTTAACCATTACACCACAATGTTGGATCTATTCTATCATTTTCCGATTTAATGATAGCAAAGCAGAAGAAAGAATCAACACATAGTTCCAAACATGAAAAAATTGCTTTCAATAGATCTAGTTACAAATAAAGATAAAAAAGAGTTTTCCACAAACCTCTTCCAAGAAAATGGCAAATCAGAGCTTGAGCCAGCATCATTTGTCCACTCCTGAGCATGCATCCCCAACCACAATCTGATGAAAATGAAGGCCCAGTATTGTTGCTTCGCAAAGTTGCAAATTCTCTGCGATATGTGAGCCAAAGTCGAGATGTAAAATCTAATTTGAAACCTTCTATACCACCTGCAACAAAATAGATAGTTATTAATAATTTGGCGTTTAACACAAATTATAAAAGTTTGCGATGTAAAATACATAATTAATGGTTTACAATCTTACACTCCTTGTTAACGTTCAGAAAAAAGTTTGTTTTAGGCAAACCAAATTGTAATCGAATGATAACCAGATTCTAATTTGATTCCGACGCGAATCCGCCTCGATCCCGAATAGATTCTAATCAGACTCTTCCTCACCAGATTCTAACGAAAACTCTCCTTTACCAGATTCTGACCGAATTTTTACTTGATTCTGGCTCCATTACAACTAAAATCTTTTCCAAACATTGCAAAAATCTTACATTCTTGTTAAATCTTATTATAATCAAACAGGGTTTTAAACAGTGACAATGCTAGTGAATTGTTTTAGAATTTAACCCTTTCCACTCGGATGGCGCCGCTCCGGCGGCAAAATACATATTATTCTCGCAATTGGCGAGTGCAAAGGGTTAATTATATTTCACATTTTTGTAGTGGTGTAAAAAGCAATGCAATTAATTTGCATATAATATTTTCCTTGCTGAGCATGCATATTGAAATATGATTGAAAATGTTATAGTTATAGTATATGAAGATATTAGTAAAGAAGTACTAATTTTAACAAGAAGGATAGTGAATAATTGAATTTAATTTCATGCCTTTGCCATAAAATTAATTTAATTTGCTTGTTCTGAAACAACATTTTATTGTTATTTGAGATATAATAAAGCCATATAAATATTAAAGAAAAACATAAAGGGTACACATACATTTAAACGAATGAGAAATGTTTGTACAACAATAGAATAATAAATACTTAAAAGCAATTGATAAATCAAACAATTATTTGCAATTAATTATAATAATAATGATAATAATACTATCCATACTAAATCGTAATGATATAAAAAGACTATTATTATAAATTTGTTGAAAACCAAAAACTCACACCAATGTAATATAAAGATGCTCCTAGAAAAGCTATAAAAAATAATTAGATAGTTAATTAATAATTTGGAGTCAACAATAAAACAATTAACACAAATCAGCAATTCGCCACCATAATTTTTAGTAACATTATGTATTAGTATTACTATGTATTACTATTTTGTAGACTTAACTAAAAATCGCGTAACGAATATTTAAAGGATTTTTTTAACCATCAGAAGAATCTCAAAATCTACAAGCCCTAAATAAACTATCCCAATATTATAACATTTTTTCTTTAAGTTATTGTATATCTAATACTAATGTTAGACTTAATATTGTTTTAGAGTTGTATTTTACTGTAATTAATTCAATTAAGATAATTTATTTTCTGTTTATCCAAAATTTAAATATTAATATAAATATAAATATTTACTTAAACTTTAACAAATTTCCTTCCACAAGAAAAAAGCATTTATAAGCATTTATAATTATGAAAGTATTTATAATTATAATAAGAGTTTAGTACAATATTTAAATTAAATAAATAAGCTTGCCTTATGCCTTATTACAATATATTGCTTAATTTTAATTACGTTATAAGGTTTTAGGCTACCAACTTGCATTTACGAAAGTTTCTTATACTAATTTGCCTAAGATGAACATCTGATTAAATTTTCATGAAGGCAGGTCTAGCGGTTTCGGAGATCTAGTGAAAAAGTAAAAAAAAGCCATTTGGCGGCCAAAAGTAATCATTAGGCATATGCACATGAAATTATCAGATGTTTTATAGAAATTTTAACAATAAGTATAAATTTTGTTACATTCTTATGGGTTCCGTACCTATGTTTATCCGTTAGACGGCGACGCGGCGCTTACGCGCTTCGATTTGTTCACTCCATGCAGTTAAAGCAGTACGATTGCTTTGAAAAAAAGTTTAGAACTTCCAAAATATTTCAAAATAAAGAAAACATTTTTTTTTCAAAAAGTCTTTTTTCCAGAAAAATATTTTTTTTTTCAAAATTTATAGTTTCTCAAAAATCTATTTTTTTCAAAAATGTTAATCTTTTTAAAAAAAAATAATTATTGGTACGGGAAGTTCCAGCAATTTGCCTTAAAGCACGATGCCATGCGCCCCACTATTTATTTTTATTGTTCAGAAACATAAACCAAAAACATTTGCAATATAAAAAAGCCATATAATGTTACATTTGTTACCTTTTGTAATGAAACACAATTCAATCTGATATCCACTTACAATATATAATCAATAAACTTTTAAAAAAATCGATCAACGATATGTAACTAGTCAAACGTACAATCGAATTAAAATTATTTGTCAAATCTTGCCATGCGGTCGTAACTAATTTTAAACAATTTTTTTACTCTAGAGAAATTAAATTTTAACACTATATTTATTGCATAGTTCAGTTTTTTTTCGAAGTAAGTAATAAATGTTTTACTTAAGGAAATCTGTTATAATTGAAATATTTTTTTAGCTAAATTGAATGTATAGTGCACTTAAGTTAAATTAATAAATAAATACAAGAGTGTGTTTATGAAAAAAAATCTATATTATAAAAGTATGCCAGAGGATATTCAAACTTTGAAGGTAAGTCCTAATGAAAATATATCTTTAAAAATATATATATATAAAAAATCCACCTAACAAAAATGAAACTTTAAAGAATATACATAATAATTTATATTATTATTATTTATTAGGATCTTTGAAATCTTTTATTAAAACGTGTAAGAACTAATATATTATATCCTTGATTTACAAACTTTTATGATCACACTCATAGGCATGTTTTTGAGAATCTCCTCAAAAAGGTAAACTTTATTTATGTACTCTCTCGTACACACATGTTTTATAGTATTTATTTTTCAATTTATAAAAATTAAGAATAAAGTAAATTTAGAATAATTTCTTATTAAAATATCTGCAAACATCGCACTCACTCTTAGTCACAAAAGTTTTGTATACATAACGCATTATTAACAAAATTACGCATATAATATTTATTTTGTTCGATCGACTCTTATGACGCTAATTAAACTTTCAAATACACAATGTTCAAAGGTAACCAAATTCTCTAAAAAAAAACCTTTTTTAAACAATAAATAAATGGCAATGAAGATGCAATAATTCTTCTAAGCTTTAGTTATACCGAGAAAAAATTATAAGTTAGAATAATTATAAGAATAAATAGCTTGGATTTCGCTCCATAGAGAGAACTCTATGATCAACTCTTTTATTGGAGGAAAAAAAAGGATTATAAAATTCCAGATTATATTTCATCTCAAGAGATTTGCTAACAAAACAAGTAATTGAACAAAAGTACAATTTCCAAATATTTTTTATTATCACCTGATATTTTGCTTCATGTTTCATGATATTTGCAACAGAAGAACCAAGATAATCAGGTGTAAGTGGTATTTTGCCTTAACTAGATTTTAAGTCTAGTTAAAAAGATTTTAAGTCGACAAAAGAACAAATTTTAGCTCACACAACAAGAGTCCTGCTCATTTTTTCAACTTTTTTTGCAAATTGTATAAATAATTTCTAGATGTCTAAACTCTCAAGTTATTGGAAACAAAATTTCTCTATAATATTTATATTAGTAGATCTATAATTATATTATCACAACAAACCGTTGCAGAATCATCATAATATTATTTCATCTTCATGAATCATAAATATTTCTAGAACATATTTTGTGCGATATGAAGTGATTAATAAATTCCAAATATAGTGTCATTGATTTTTGATCCATTTATCTTTTATAATTCACAATCACAATAAATGCAAAGAAAAACATACTACACCAGCTGTGAAGTTATCAAAATACATTCTTTTATCAAACTTTGAATAAATCTAGTATATAAATTATACAAACAAGATAAAAACAAATTGGCAAAAAATAAAGCCATTAATTTGCAATCAAAAACCATCGACAAATTTAATGTTGCCTCAAATTATAATATATAGCACAAACATTGTTTACAACATCTTTCATAAAAAACGATAAGAGTAAATTTTATGAGCACATAAAATATTAAAATTATATTACTAGGAAATACGTCATAATCTGATGTAATTTTTTTTATCAATTATGCACAGATGATTAATGTTCACTGAAATTTATGTACTTTGACTCATATTTCACAAATATTCTGAAAACACTTCAAATTTATTAAATTACACACATCATAACCTAGTATGTAATCATAGAAAAAATAACATTATTAAAATTTAGTAGAACAAGTAAATTCTCACGTATTACAGTTTATTTGTAAATTCTAATTGCGGTTAAAAACACGAAATTCTTTAAATTGTGTATACTTTACGGATTATTTAAAAATATATTATTGATAACATGCCAGCATTTATATCATTTGTTATTTTAACTGAATGGTATTGGTATTTTGCCTTGAGGCAAGTTACATAAACTTCCCGATATGTGTAAATAATTCATTTATGAGTAAGGCCGTAATATTTCAGTAAGTTATATAAGACCATGGTATATATCGCCAAAAAAGTTCCATAAAAATCGGCTTAAATTTTTTTTTCAACAGTTAATTACCAGAAAACGGCTCGATAGATCTTTACCTAAAACTAATCAGTACCATTCCCAACTAATATCTTTCGAACAGTTTTTGATTTTTTAAAATCGATTCGGTAGTATGAGCTTAAATGTGAGCGAAAAGTTTAATACTTTTTTCCTTTCCTTTTTCTAAATTTCAAAGAAACGGCTCGACCGATCGTCCCACAAAACTGAAAAACGATAATCCTCATCGAGATACATCAAATGCATTTAAATTTCTAAAATCGGTTCAGGCGTTTTTGAGAAAACATCGATTTACGGCAAAAATTCTGTTCACATATATATACGCACACACACACATACTTTTCCCAAATTTGGTCTCATTCGATTCAGAATGGCTTGAAACGTCGAGAAAACATAAATCGGCGAATCGGATTTTTTTATGAAAACAAAATTCTCCTTCGGGAAGTTAATAATATATTTTATACAAGTGTTTTTTTTATTTCAATACCTTTATATATAAAATTTATGGGATATGATGAAAATATTTAATGTTGATTTCTACCAATTTCAAACTTGTCATTAATTCATCTATGACTTAAAAGAAGGAAAATATTATGTACCTAACGAAATAAAGTTTTTGTAACTTCAAATAGAATTGGCAAAATCAAAAATAAATATTTGTAGTGTATTTGTATTTGAAGACCTTCTAAATATTTTGGCATACCACATCATACAAGAGATGGAAATAAATGTGTATGTTTAAAAAAACGATTGACTTTATCGAGTGATTTATAATATATTGATCGATCTGTATAAAACTTACAAATATAGCTGGAAACACTCGTCAGCCCATGTAAATAACAAAATTCCAGTAGTAAATTTTGTAGTAGTAGAGTTCACACATTTCGAAAGGTTAAAATTCCCTAAGCTTTTAAGTCAGAGAAATATTTTATTTAATTGTAGATCTCTAAGATAATTAAATATGCAATGAACTTCATATCATAATTCAATTACAGTTACTTCATATCTAATTCAAAATATATTTCCAAGTGAAAATAGCCCTTCTCGAACACTAGCAATTCAATAATATATGATCACTATCATATATTATTGATATTGATTATTGTATATTATTGATATATTATTGATATTGATTAGTGATATTGTCATATCACTACTAGTTAAATTCTTCTAATAAAAATCTATCAAATAAGGATAGGTTAACCGTTGGGTTGCCATCTAAATACGCCAGCTCATACAAGGGCAGAACAAAAGAATATGTTTTATTAATAAAAAAATAATACTCACTATCTCCTTCCCAAACATTATCCATGCCGGTTGCATCAGTAGCAAGTTCCATGGAACTAATTGAGCTACCCAAAACTTCCACCGAAGACTCCGGCGATGGAGATTTTTTGTGGTAGCATCTACCCAAAAGCCAAACTGGGAGCTCTTTTGAGAAATTTGTACGAATTTTAACTGTCCAGCCTGTAATTATAAAAAACTAGTGAGATAAACCCAGAAAAAAATTACACAAAATGTGTACACATTATTAAAATCTCTATAAAATATCTGATAATTTGATGTACATATATCCGAAAAAACATTTTTGACCGCCAAATGACATTTTGTAACTTATTTTATTGGGAGTCTGTAACCGCTGAACCTGCCTTCCCAAAAATTTTATAAGTTCTTCATCTTATCAATACAAGTCAAATATTTTTTGAATTATTAAAAACGGACGCTCTGTTCTGCCCTCTGAATTACCGTTTTTAGCACTTTTTGCCCCGTATCTTCGGAACGGCTAAACCTGCCTTCGCCAAAAACTAATCAGCATGTCTCCTTATCAATACGAATCGAATGTTTTTTGAATTATTCAAATCGGTTGATCGGTGTTCCCGAAATCGTCTGCGAAAATTTGTATCCGCACCACACACACACATACATCCATTTTTTCTAAGTATGCCTAATATGTGAAACGTAAGATATATACATTTTTCATTTTCGATTTTTTTGCGATTACTATAACTTATCCTACGGCAAATTAAATAATATCAGACATTAAAACTAATAGTTGGCCATATTTGATTACATCACTTATTACTTATACATAATTATTTGATTACATATCATGAGTAAGAACCATATATTTTTGTATAGCCACTATATCATAATTTTGAATAATTTAATTTACATGTATTTAACTTATTTAAGATTATAGTCCAGTAAGTTTAAATTAGGTAAGAATCTCGGAATTCGAGATACCCAGCTGTAAGTCTGCAAATACTTGTATTTTGCACCCTGAAAGTTGTCTCAAAACCTACATATGTTGCGTACACTCTGCCATATGTAGGTTTTGAGACAACTTTTAGGGTGCAAAATACAAGAATTTACAGGCTTACAGCTGGGTATCTCGAATTCCCAGGTGAACTTACTATAATGACTGGATTTTTATTGGAGACTGTGGATTAATGTCTCTTAATTTGAATTAAAATATGGCAAATTAAATTACTTAAATTATGTTCTGGAGCTTTCAAATGAAACTAATTTGAAATTACGTAATAAAGCTCCCAGCAAATTTCTTTTTTAATAATATAAAATATTTTTAATAAAATACTGTAAAAATATAATACCTTTTCCCATAATTTAACATTTATGTTCTAGAGCTTTCAAATAAACTGATGATAAAATGATTTCATGATAAACCTCCCAGAAAATTTCTTTTTTAATTTAGATATAATATATTTTTAAATAAAATACAGTAAAAATATAATACCTTTTCCCATTATTTAATCTAATTACTGCTTTACTCCAAAATAGTGTAAAAATATAATACCTTGTCCCATAATTTAAAATTATGTTCTGGAGCTTTCAAATAAAACTGAGGATAAAATGATTGCGTAATAAACCTCCCAGAAAATTTCTCTTTTAATAATCTAAAATATTTTAAATAAAATACTGTAAAAATATAAAACTGTTTCCCATTATTTAATCTAATTACTGCTTTACTCTAAAATACTATAAAAATATAATACCTTTACCCATAATATAATCTAATAAATTATTAATTTTTCGCATAATTTAATCTAATTACATTCTGAGAATAGAAATGGAATTTGCATGAAGGTTTTAACTCCTAAATCAGCAAACAAAATGTGTGCTAAGAACTATGTTATTGATGGATTTCAACAGATATACTTAACTTAAATATTTTTATATACAAATAAGTGGAATATACGTTTGGGCGTTAAGTTTATCAAATACTTAAATGATGGAAAATTAAAAACACTCCATTAAAGATATTTCTATGAAGTTCAAGTATTTATAATCAAGTGGTTTTACATATACAAAACTGTAGTAATATACCCAGTAAACACTACATGTTGCCGTAATGAAACTTGTTAGTTACAAAGTTATATAACAAATGTTAACTAAATGTAATATAAGCGCAATGTAACTTTTAGTTGCAAAGTTATATAACAAATGTTAACTAAGTGTAATGTACGCGCAATGTAACTTTTAGTTGCAAAGTTATATAACAAATGTTAACTAAGTGTAATGTACGTGCAATGTATATCGATAGTTGCAAAGTTATATAACAAATGTTAACTAAGTGTAATGTACGCGCAATGTTTATCGATAGTTGCAAAGTTACATAACAAATGTTAACTAAGTGCAATATACGCGCAATGTATATCGGGAGTTACAAAGTTATATACATTTGTTACCTAATGTAATAAATGTGCAATGTTTTGTTAGAAAATATTTTTCACAACTTTTTTAATGAAAAATCGATTGATCTAATTTTTAAATTCTGTAGTATCAGTTATAGAGCACGGATATATATATATATATATATATATATATATATATTATATCAATATTCATCAAAACTTTTGAAGAAAAATGTTTTTGATGAGATGAAATATCGAAGCGCGTAAGCGCCGCGTCGCTGTTAAACAAACAAACGATTTTACGGAACCCATAAAAACGTTACGCAAACGTAAACAAAATTGATACATATTATTAAAATCTCCATAGCCGATTGGCGTATAATAAATAAATAAATAAATAAATAAATAAATAAAATATCTGATAATAATCATGCACGACCGCCTAATGGAATTTTTTTTTTTATTTTTTTTACTAGATCTCTGTAACCGCTAGATCTGCCTTCCCAAAAATTTAATAATGGTTTTTGAATTATTAAATTCGGACGCTCCGTTCTCTTAAAAACTGGGTTACCGATTTTGGAACTTTTTGCCCCGTATCTTCGGAACGGCTAGACCTGCCTCTGCCAAACACTAATCAGCACGCCTCTTTATCAATACGAATCGAATGTTGTTCCCGAAATCGTCGATAAAATTTTCATTCTCGATTTTTTTGCGACTACTATAACTTACTACGGGAAGTTACAGTAAAAATTTTAAAATTTAAATGAAATAAATTGCATTTCTTTTACAAAAACAGAATTTTAACTTCTTCAATTACTTAAAACAAACTAATTTTTTCAAAAAATTTAAAAACTTAGAAGTTTTTACAAAAATTTCAAAAAGTATATTAAAATTTTTGAATTCGATTAAACGTTTTAAACGTTTAACGGTTGTCTTCCTTTTTCGGCAGAGGGACTCAGACTCAGGCGTCAGGTTTCCCAGAGTGCATTGCATTGCAGCCTGTCGCCTGAACGCCATTTTATACTGTGTCATATGCGGGGTTGTTTTGTTGAGTTGTTTTGTCTTGTTTTATTTTAAATATTTTGTAATATTGAGTTCTACGTGTATAACTAAAATGCAAAAATATATAGTATATATGGCGTAAACTTTACATATCTGCTTATGTGTTATTTGTTCAGCTACGTCGAAATCGAAAGAGTATAAGAAATAACCTCAA
The DNA here is from genome assembly GCF_003426905.1 of Ctenocephalides felis. Classification (NCBI taxonomy): domain Eukaryota; kingdom Metazoa; phylum Arthropoda; class Insecta; order Siphonaptera; family Pulicidae; genus Ctenocephalides; species Ctenocephalides felis. The sequence continues at coordinate 40,038,073 of NW_020537758.1, read as the reverse complement.
AATGAATTTTAAGAAGTGCTGTTTGATATATAATATTATGAAGGGTAAGTATAATTTATTTGTTGGTTACTGTGCTAAAAGCCTAATTATTTTTATAAGGCCCGCGTTTGGAGATGTCTCAAAAAAACTAGAGCTTATTATTTGGATATGAAAATTTATTTTCGCAATGCTACAAGATACTAAAGGTAAATAACTGTTTAAATTTCTAATGGCTTTTGAGGTTTATATTTTATTATTGTAATAATTTATTTTTAGGATTGGATTCTAAGTCTCGGTTTGAATCCTAAATTGCCTCGAATAACATATGTGATTAATATGAAAGAATATCGAGAGGCTTTTAACAGCAAAACAAGGAATAAATGAAAGGTATATATCATAGTTCTTGTTAACTAATTACTATTATACATTCTGTTTTAACCTTTCTTATTTGTTTTTAAGGTGGAATAATACATACTGAATGGGCTACAATGGAATTAAGACAAATTGTGAATATTGAGAATGAAGATGTTGGAAGTATCTCGATAAAAAAAAATATCAAAGCTTAATAATGCTCAACTATAATTCTATTAGTTATATTGTTTGTCTGCAAAAAAATATAATTGTATTTGAAAATTGTCATCCTAATTTGGAATTATGTGATAAAGTTTCTGTATATTGGTGTGTCGAGATAGCTTGATTAGCTTTAATAGTTGGACCAAAACTAGATATTTTTATTTCCATCTTTTATTAATTAATATCATTTAAAAATAGTTTTATATTTAATTTGTGTTTCATTTGAAAATATGAAATTAATAATTGTAATGAATATAAATTTTATATTTTTGTTATTGTTTTCGAAAAATATTTGTTACTGTTTATTATAACATATTTAATACTGTTATTTTTAACATTTAAAATATTCTAGTTTATTATGTTATTTTTTTCGTTTAATAGGTTACTATTTTGTTTTTCATTGTGTATATAACGAAAAATAAATGTAATTGATATAAATTTTATGTATCGTCTAAAATATTTGTTGCTGTATTGTTTATTTATTGTTTTTTTTTATTACTGTCTTGTAATGAGGTTTGTTATTGCTTTATAAATATTTGTTACTGTTCTGTTTAGTATAAAATATTTGTTGCTATTTTGTTTAGTATAAAATACTTATTACTGTTCTGTTTAGTGTAAAATATTTGTTGCTATTGTTTGTTATAAAATATTTGTTACTGTTTTGTTTAGTACAAAATATTTTATAACAAGCAATAGCACCAAATATTTGTTGCTATTTGTTTGTTATAAATACTTATTACTGTTTTGTTTAGTACAAAATATTTTATAACAACAATAGCAACAAATATTTGTTGCTATTTGTTTGTTATAAAATACTTATTACTGTTTTGTTTAGTTCAAAATATTTGTTGCTATTTGTTTGTTATAAAAACTGTTTTGTTTAGTACAAAATATTTTATAACAAACAATAGCAACAGATATTTGTTGCTATTTGTTTGTTATAAAATACTTATTACTGTTTTGTTTAGTTAAAAATATTTGTTGCTATTTGTTTCTTATAAAATATTTGTTACTGTTTGTTTAGTACAAAATATTTTATAACAAACAATAGCAACAAATATTTGTTGCTATTTGTTTGTTATATAATACTTATTACTGTTTTGTTTAGTTCAAAATATTTGTTGCTATTTGTTTGTTATAAAAACTGTTTTGTGTTAGTACAAAATATTTTATAACAAACAATAGCAACAAATATTTGTTGCTATTGGTTTGTTATAAAATACTTATTACTGTTTGTTTAGTTCAAAATATTTGTTGCTATTTGTTTGTTATAAAATATTTGTTACTGTTTTGTTTAGTACAAAATATTTGTTGCTATTTGTTTGTTATAAAATATTTGTTGCTATTTTGTTTACTTTGAAATATTTGTTACTGTTCTATTTAGTATAAAATATTTGTTGCTACTTTGTTTATTGTAAAATATTAATTTTAAATAATAAATACAATGAAATATGAGTAAATCTTTTTTTTTATAGAAAATCACTTATTTTCGCATAAATTAAAAGCATTGCAAAAAGTGCTGATTCATATCGCATAGGTACATTACCGTAAGTTACCGCAACTTCACAATGTAACGCATATCTATATTGCATTTGTATGTTACCGTAAGTTACCGCAACTTCACAATGTAACGCACATTGTAACGCACTTGATGCGGAAATAGTTACCTTCAGGCAATGCATTTGATAAGGTTGCCGCAATGTAACAGGTAACAGATGTTATATAACTGCAATCTAACGGCAATGTAAAATTGTTTAGGGGGTAGTTATGTATCGTAATTGTAGTATCATTGTGTATCGCAATATCTAAAGCTCACTAAACAAATAGAAAAATTCCAATGGTCTAAGATTTTTAAATTTATTTCCTTTAGACTTTTTCAAAAATATATGTCAACACCAAAACTTGGAAAATCTTAAAAAGCGCTTTGATATCAATATCATGAATTCGGTGAATAATTTAAAGAACAATTTTATACTTAAGTAAAATATTTAATTTATAATCTTCAAAAGGTTAAGTTAAAAAAAAACAATATTACAATGTTCGAATTACTTAGAAATGATCAGTTAGAAACTAATTTAATCAATATATTGACTATAGTGTGAAAAACTACATTGATGAGTTTTGTCAGTAGGAGTCTTTTTTCATGCCAACGTGTTATTTTTTATAATTTGAACTATTAGCTAGTTAAATTTTAAACATTTTTTGTAAATTGTTCGGAATTAACAGATGAAGAGAACGTTTTGGCTAGTTTATAACTAATATTTTTATAACTTGTAAAATTAATCTAAAGAAAAAAATTCCACACACACCTATGGGCATTAAACTTATATTGATTAGGCATACATTACGATTACAATGGTAATAATATTTTTATATATAATATACGTCAACAAGTAATAAAAATACGTTATCAAGCGTATAATATTACATGATTGAAAAACGAAACATATCAAATTTAAATACATAATGAAATGCGTCGACAAAATTTCAACAGTTTATTAAAAAAATATTAATATATTAATCTATTAGATATATTTGGGAATGTATGAATAATAAATATTGTGCATAATAATAAAATATTTGAAAAAAATATTATGAATAATTCTTACCATATTTCATATTATTCCACATAGACATAAGCTTTGTTTCCACTTTATTTTTCGATTGTGCATCTTCCAGCCTGTTATTGGAAGAATTACCAAAATTACCAAATCCTATCTTATCCCAACTTAGTACTTCATAACTCATTTTATATTTTATCTATCCCGATCCCGATGTTGATGCCAATAATTTTTTAGAATACATTTTATACACATAAATACACTTCACTTAAAAATAGATTTTATTTAAATCACAAAAATATTATTTTAAGGAAATCTTTTAACCTTAACTTAGCATATATTTGAATTCTTATGGTTTTAATATATAAATTAATTAATAAATATGAGATCAATACTGTAACAATCTGCACTTATTTACTGTAGTAGTTTCATTCAAAATATTTGTTATGATGATAACATATTCAGATTTTTCGATGCATATATCACGCCTGTCACAACGTCAATTCTTCTAAAACATCAGTTCATTGAAGAAGCAAGTGCGCCAACATTGTAAAAAAACATCACATAAGCGCGAAGTTCAAATTATTAATTAATTTAAAAATTTGCTTTTGTTTGTTGTGCAAGCAACAATAATAAATTAATCAGTATAATGTGCTAGAATGAAAATTGGAAAAGCTATCACAAATCTGTATGAACAGTGTTCAGCAAAAACAATAAACAATTTAAGTTTCAATGTGTAAAAATAAATTAAATTACAACAAGGAAAACAATAACTTATACCAATATTCATTATTCAAACAATCTTGAATATTTGGAAACACACATGCTTTAAAATTTAGTACAATTACCAAATAACTGCTTTAAGATTACATCAACATTTCAAAGAATTCAAAATGAGTAGTGACAATAGTACTACTCGTAAGAAAATAGTAATAATATAAAAATATCTGAAAACTTATTAAAAAACAACTGTGTTTATTCTAATAAAATACATTACATACATTTGAGTTTACAATTTAACATTGAAATATAAAATTCAAAATATTTTTTCAAAATACATTACTTAAGCATAAATTTGTAAGTGAGCGATTTTGAGTATTATTTTCTTGAATATATTGACAACAAAAGGAATATATAATACTCAAATGAGTGAATTTTTATATTATTAAAATAAAAATGAAAATATATTGTGAATAGCATTGCATATGGCTATGTAACCAAATCATAACATAATATTTTACTAACATTTGCTGTTAGTAAGATATAAAATCAATTCGTACAATATGCATAACACACTTTGCATATAAATTTTATATAATAATTTACTAAGTTCAAATTAAATCCACAATAGATAATATACTGTAATTAATAATAATAAATTGTTGGTATATGTTTAGTATTTAAAAAAATTATCCTAATAAACAAAAAATGTTTGGTAAGTTATCTGATCGTGAGTTAAAGAAAAATGTAATAACTCGCCTGCATGTGTTTTAGCTTGTCAATTAAATAAATATGCAATGGTGATTTGCATTAAACATTTGCATTGAACTTTTTATACTGTGCTAAGGATTATACATAAAGTTTGTACTAGATTTGTGATAATCTATAACATTATGATCTTTAGTATAATCAAGCAAAATGTGCGTTTTATCATAATCAATATGAGTTTTCATATAATCGTTATGCTTTAGAAAATCTGAGTTAATTTTACTACAATCACTTTGTTTAGTAATCTAGTTGTAAATTGGTTTTTGAATAATCTGCAATTTCATCCATTAAGTTAGTTTTTGAATAATCGTTATGTTTTGTGTAATCTGTGGGCATAATATTTGTGTTGTCGTTTGTAACTAGCTGCAAATCCATTGGTACTAAATCTTGTTTTCATGCATTTTAAAATATTTGAAGATTGCATAGGTATTTGAGAGTATGTTATATTTTCACTAGGAGGATTTACTCTAGTTGAGTATTTTTTTTGAGGTTTGCTACCATTGTGCTGTTTCAAATGCCTTTGAAGTGCTGAAGACTGATTAAACCTCGCATCACAAAATGTGCAACAAAAAGGTTTTTCACCACCCGTATGGATACGAAAATGGCATGTTAAGTTTGAACTATTAGAAAATTCTTTTCCACATTCCCTACATTTATGTCTTTTTTCACCTATGTGTACAGTACGCATATGTACATTAAGGTAAGATGTTTTATAAAAGGCTTTTCCACAAATTTTGCAGATATGATTTTTAATTCCTGTGTGAGTACCAGCATGACTTGCCAATTCTGTAGATGATTTGAATGCACGTCGACAAAGAGTACAAACATAATTTCTGATCCCTGAGTGAATTTTTTGATGTGCATGCAAATTACTAGATGTCGAAAACATTTTGCTACATATCTCACATTGAAAAGGCCGTTCACCAGTATGAGTTCTCATATGCAGTGCGAGATTTCCAGTTTGTGCAAATTTCCGTTTGCAAACATTACATTCGTAAGGTTTTCACCAGAGTGCGTACGTAGATGAGCTTCAAGATAACCACTGTAGTTGAAATTTTACCACACTCAAAACATTGTTCAGGTTGCTTCAACATTTCATCTCTTTTGGTCTAATAGATTTTTTTCTACAATTCAAACTTTTAGCTTTATCGTTTTTACATTTTTCTTTAATGGTTTTTTACATATACATCATCATCATACCTCTCATTGCCTTATCCTTAATTAACTATTTTTACTTGACATACACTGACTTAAGTTTGTAGCTTCATTTAGAATTGATGAGTGTCTTTCTCTTGATGATTATGACTATGGCTATGATTTAGTAAAGGAATAGCCCTCAAGTGTAGTTAATACTTACTTTAAATGCTGAATCAGCATTGTTCCGCAATTAGTTAAATCTGTCACAACATCGTTAACAACATTGTCTTGAGTTTTATTCAACATTTCACAAACAAACATTCATAGCCGCATATTTTCTTCATCTTTTACCTGAGTTGCATTATCACTGATGGCTACCTTGTAAACATGATTCTTCTTTAACATTATTTTTGTGAGTAATTATACAATCTAAACCTAAATATTGACGCAATCTCATATCTGAGTTTTTCACATTGCTGTTGAACTGGTAAGCTACACCTAGTCGATAAACACAGTTATTGCAAAGAACTGATGGTAGGCCATCATTTTCTAATATCTTTACAGTTGTGCAGTACATCATCATATCTGAGTGGCGTATGGCAAAATTTTTATTGAAAACAGACGTTAAAATGCCTTCCTGAAGGCACACTCTGCAAACTTTATTGATATCAAATTCATTGTTAACAGCCATCGTAAAAGCACGAATAGATTATTAATATCTAATTAATGATATTACTTTTTATATTATAATATTGAATTACGATAGGTATACTTTCCATTTTTATTGTTCCCCTTCATGAAACAGAAATTCTTTGTTTATCAATTAAAGGTTATGTGTTTGTTCTATCACACATTTCATAGTTTTATTTTATGTTTATATAGAAATAAATTTGTAACAATTTACAACTTTAATACAATGGCACAACTCAACTTTAGATCTCATATTTTTTTTTAATAATTTAAAAATATAAATATACAAATGTATCATACTTCTTTAATTTGTCAAATTATAAATAATGTATTTCATCGCAAGATGTCACTTCATACATTCTTCGTAAATGCGCGAAATTTGAATTATTAATATGAAAACCATAGATGTAGTGTATGTAGTTATATTCCTTTTTAATGAAACTTGAAAAAAAAACATGAACGAATTTAACTGAAAAAAAAAACATGAACGAATCAACTCTACAACCAGTATTTTGTTTGTGTTAAAGTGAGTCTTGAAATCAAATTCAAATTCTTTTTAAATACTTATCACAAAATTAACATAATAACAACTTATAGCAAATTTATGTACTCTAAAAACTGTTTAAAATATGATTTATCAAAAGTATATGTATCCATTAAACTTTAGATGAGTACAAATTGTTCTTGTAGCAAATATTTAGTTGTTAAAATGTTTTGTATGACCAATAGGAATTCTCCAAAATGACGTATGCTCATCTTTGTAGTTGATTGGTCAATTAATATTATTTTAGTTTTTTTTTCTTTAATTTTTCAAGTATATAAATAGGGTGTAATCAGAGTTAATGGCAGTCGCCGGCCGTCGCCGGCACCGGTGCCACCGAAAGCCCCTGGGCGCAAAACCAAGCGCTCCCAGGCGGTCCCTGATGAGAACCAAATGCGATCCTGACAAGACTCTGATGAGATCTCCTATAATACATAAAAAATCATTGAAGATTTTGACATAAAAGATATAAATTTTAAAATTCCGATGAGATTCATTATTCTTATATAAGATATTATTTTTATATTGTCTTATGAGTTTATGTAGGGGGAAGTCCCCAAGTGGCGGACACCTAAGGTTATTTATAAATAATTCAAAATTTTTTTACGAAATGATTATTGAATTATGATTTATGTTAGATAACTAAGTTAAAAAAAAAACTAAATTAACGAAACCGCAATCTTTGCTAAATAATAATTAATCAATTAAACTTTGCTATCTAAAAATATGATTTTTAACAGTGGCACCTAGTACCGGACATTTCAAAATAACCTGTATTGATCACATATGTAGCCATCTCCACACTTTGGAATGTCTGCACATGTGTCTTTGACGAATATTCTCAGATATTGCAAAAAAAGTAACTATTTATCCACCCTTTTGGCTGGGCCACACCGATGCTCTCAGCTGGTGCATTCACGTGAATGGTACCATAAGCTTTTTATTCTTTGACTAAGAAACACGAAAAATGGGCCTATATGGTGACCGTTAGCACTCATACAGAACAAAATTAAATAATTGGAATAAATTACGTAAATTCTCACAAAAAATTTAATATGTTTACTGTCAGGCACTAAGGGACGACTTAGTGTCCGGTTCTAAGGGACAGACATTTTTGATCATTTGGTGGCACCTACTAAAATTGTTTAAAAGATCTAATAATATTCTACCATTTTACGGATAACAATCAAGTACAAGTTTTATCTTTGCATACCACTCAAACGTAAATGCCTAAATATGCTATGTTGCGCTTAAAACAGAAAAGGGTTGCTCTCGCCGTGGCCGTATGCGTCACAGGCGAAACTTGGCGCGTGATCCTGTACCTGTATGTTCCCAGTGTGATCCTGTACCTGTGTGCCCCCTTTCACTTGTATTTTGAAAAAAAAAAGATTTATACACGCTTAAATAACACGTGTTAAATACACTGTCCGGTGCTTGGTGCCGTCCGGTGTTACGGGACTTTTCCCTATACATTTTTATATAAGTTATATTTTATATAGTTAAAGATATGATATAAGATTTTAGTAAGACTTTAGCAATATTTTAGAAAGAATCTGGCTAGAGTCAAGTCAGAATCTAAGAAACCACTTAGAATGATTTCAAGAGTGTTCAAGATTTATTTATAATAAATTGGGAATCAAGTTGAAATTCACTTAGAATTACAACATTATAGGAATTTTTTACTAAGATTTATATTATATTCAAGTCTGTTAGATTCGAGTTACAATCAAGTGGGAATCTATAAGAGCAAAGTATAGGATTAGAAAATTAATATTATGTACCGTACATAAAAATATTTGTGATCTTTTACACTTTGTCTGACTGAGATACAATCAGATACAATATTTGCGAACATATATTTAAATAAATAAAAAAACAGCTCGCAATGGACTCCTCCCATTGGATAGATGATCTAAAATCTACAACATCTATAATATAAAAATGAATCGCGAAATGTGTTGGTAAGCGCATAACTCAACAACGCCTGGACCAATTTGGCCAATTCTTTTTTTAAAATGTTCTTTGAAATACAAGGATGGTTCGAATAATTGCCGGAAAAAAACCTAAAAACAGCTCTTTTTTTTTTCACATACAAACGTTTTCTAACTAAAACGTTTTCGAACTAATACGTAGAATCAATTTCAGCTTTATTGCTATTATATCAAAAGTCAAATATTAATCAATGATAATACTTTTAATAATAAACTGTTAAAACATGTAAAGTAATAGAGGGGCGACGGGGCGCTAGAAACAAAAATGGCATGCGGGCGCTGAGGACCGCAGGAGCGTCCTTGGTAATAATGTATATTAAATTATTATTAATCAAAATTTAATTTAGATATCATAATTACTAAGAATACCAGTTAAAATATGATACTAGATTATCAACATAGGTGGAAAAATCCAAGGTGATATTGTACCTTTATCGCGGATATACGTGTAATTTGTTATACCGGCGCTTAAAAGACTACAATTTCCATATAGTACGGGAATTGAGACTCTTCATTTTATTTAAGGCATTTCTACATTTAACATCGCTCATATTGATGTATATGCATTTTGTTGTGAAGAGTAATTTCAAAAACAATAATTATTATTTTAGGTAAACGGCAAATATTAGTATAGGATATTAAAAATTTGTGGGCGTGGGTACAGGACAACGTCTGTCGGGTCATCTAGTTATAAATAAATGTAAATGTATATAAAACTACTGTAGCGAAATTAATCTTTACCATACGGAGCTCTAGCAAGTAAAGCTTTGGCAGAGCTTTCAATCAAGTCCTGACCCCATGAGTAGGGCGAGTGCTGAGCTTTTCGCAACGGATCGATATCATCTATAAGACTACCGACGCCACAGGCTACATCTGTTAGTCGAATATCAGACATAGAGCTTTTCAGGGCTTCCATATTTGTTATTGTATTGTCAATGAAATTCACACATAATATTTATATGATGTCTAGAGGATAGAAACTAGGCGTCGACCAGCACTTAGGAAAATTGATTAAAAACACGATATGAAAATAGATAGTTCCAATCTATTATTGAAAGCATTGTTATACTAAATGAATTGTGATAGAAAATCGAATGGGGCATACACGTGTTTATTTGTAAAGGTGATTAAAAACGTTGTTAATAAATTAGTGGCTCATAATTGGATTTGTGATACAATATTTGTTCAAGACGCGGTTTATATGCCGTTCAATGGTTCAGGTAATTAATATATTTTTATTAGATATTAACTAAAGTGTTACTTTATTTAGAGCTTGCTGCCACCAGTAATTTAGTATTTAATTGTAGCAATTGATATTTTTAAATTTTTAACACATTTATTAAAATCTGTTAAACTGGTATAAGTTGCAATATAAAATTTAATTTTCTCTCTATACAGATATAACTCAAGTCATTATGCATAAAAGTAGTTCATTTCCCTGTTGGGAATCTATAAAAAATTTTATACTTATTATTTATATCAAATGTATAATATTAAAACACAAATATTGCGAGTAAATGCAATAAAAATATTATAAAGAAGTCTCATAGAAGTAACATATAAATAATATTAATATATTTTATTAAATTATTAATAAAACACACATACACAAATATTGATGTGTTTCTATATAAAAATAATATTCAACCAGGATCACATCAAAATAATCCAATTCATAACATAATCCAATAATTAATATATTGAAATGTCGAAGAAAGTTTGACTTTGAAATAATAATAGGATAATAGATATTCAAAAAACTCATATACATATATATATATATTATATATATATATATATAAAAAATATAATTTCATAACGATTTTAAAAATACCCATAATGTTTGTCGCTTCAATTGTCCAACAATTAATTAATTAGGTTTATATATTATGAACAATTTCCAATTTAATAAAATATGCTTGACAAAAATATCTACATGTGATGATATATTATTTTGTTATACTCTAATGTCAAAGCTGACTTGATCGCCACATCACTCCCAGCAATGTATTATATCTTTTAGATATTTGAAGACATTCTGAGTTTTTGACAAATTTAGTTATTAAAGACATTGAATTTAAAATACCCATAATGCTTGTTGCTTCATTTGGTCAACAATATTGCAGAGATTAAAAAACTGAAATGAAAATTCTGAATCAAAATTGCATCTGTAAATATTTAATTCTTAACAGGAGTTTTAGTTTATCAAAATATGAATCAAATTATGCTTTCGTGCCTTGATACAATTATTACAATTATTTTATTTTTGATATAAAAATAGACAATTATTTACAAAGCTTACGAACAATTTACTTATCTATTATCTTTTGTTAAAAATAGACATTAATGATATATAAAAAAACGTAATGCTTTGTATAAGAAAATAGAATTACCCTCATATCGCTATCGAAACATATATTATTGATGATTCCAAATCGAACACTGATAAACGTACCTATCGATGGTCGAACTTAATTTGGGCAATTAATGGAATTTAGGGCAGGGCTTGAATTAAAAGTAACACAGAAGATAATTAATTTATTAATTCGGTAAGACAAAAAATATATCAATGTAAAATTTATATTAAAAAGATAATGGAAATTAAAAATAAGTCCTGGATTTTTTTTATAAATTTGTGCGCAAAAACAAATAAAAAACAAAAAATTTTTTGAATGTTGTATTTTTTTGCCATTTTTCTAAACTATTTACAATTCAACATTAGGTTTTCTGTGAGTCAAATCGAGAAGCGCAGATCACATTATCAATATCCGAATATGTGTCCTTATAATTTAATTCTAAAACTACTAATTTTAGAGAGCTTCTTATAATAATTTAATTTCAAAACTAATAATCTTAGAGAGCTGTTTATAATAATTTAACTTCAAAACTAATAATCTTAGAGAGCTTTTTAGAACGTTTATATAAAAATATCCATTGTATTCAAAGGGTGCTAATATTTCTTATAAGAGTGCTTATATTTCTTCCTACTTATAATAGTGCTTATAAGATCAACTACGACAAAAAAATCTATTTTTTCCTGATATTTAGACAAATGGGAATTAGTTCCAATCATTTAGAACCTGATGCATCTACATATATTAATTAATAAATTACGCTTACAATTATGTAAGTTAACAATCAATGTGCTTTACAACAAATCAAAGAACAAAAATACTGTCTGCACTAAATTTTTATTGTTATATTTACCTCTAATTAAAAGTTCTGAATTTCTATTGCTGAATTTCGATATTCTGTATCCAACCCCCACAAAAGTCTACAATTATGGAGAATGCTTACAATTTTTGTTTTGCTAGAAATGATACCGCAAGTCAGAAGTTCCTTCTCTAAAAAGCAGTGCTATAGTAAAATTCTAGTTTATGAATAACATAAATTCAATAATTGTTCAACCATGATAATGTATGAATATTTTAAATATAAACCAAAGTGACCATATCTTTGATATGAAGTATGTGATTAATATGATTAATGTCACAGTTCTGGATGAGATTAAAACAAAAGAGGTATAAAATATCTGGCATGGAAAAATTTATAATAAACTGAAATTTATATATAATTAATTTTATATAGGTATTTGTTATCTACTTTTTATATATTTAGAATGAAGAATGAAGTAGAATATAAAAAGGAAGAAAAATTAAATATAAACAATAAAAATTGATATTATTATATTAAAAATCATAATAGATGAATTAGTTCTTGTTGAAGCAATACCCATTTCTTGTCTTGCTACATTTATAACTATAATAAATATTGATTAACCATTAAGCTATGACCTTTAATTAATTATATTCGAAGAAAACGTTTGTCTTAGCCACAATTAATTAGGTTTATTTATAATGAACTATTTCCAACTAAATAAAATGTGATTGACAAAAATATCAATATGTCCTGATATATTATATTGTTATCCTCTAATGTCAAAGCTGACTTGATCGCCACATCACTCCCCTTAGTTTTATATTTTCTCGACATTTCAAGACATTCGGAGTCTTTGAAAAATTTAGTTATTAAATTAAATTATTAAATTAAGTTTAGTTACATTGAATGTAAATGTAAAAATTATTATAATATTGAGTATTATAAAAAAAGAGTATTAAGGTTATTTTATTTGTTGTTAAAAAAAATGTCGAAATATGTTTTTTTTGATATTTCCTAATATTTTGAAAATTTTATTTTTATATTTATATAAGATATGTAATCGTCACTATAAACTGTGTTCATCAATTCCTGCATTTTATTAAAATTATTTTTCTGAATTTAATATAAAATCTTATATAGGTTTTTGTTTGAAGCTCATAATACCCTCATGATGTGTTTTCCATTAAACCGATTGTTTTGTATTTATAAATACATCTGTTTTTTTATATCAGTGTATAATTGTATTAATACTCTAATCGTTATATCTGAGAATAAATTCATCAAACTTTAATGACAATAAATTATAATTATAGTTAATTATGTTAATTATGTATGATACTTTAGTAGACAATTGCGTAGAAATTTATTAGGTCGTTAATAGTACCAAATATAAATGTAAATTTTAATGAAAATTACTTTATAAGATATATATAACAAATATCTCCTTGAAATGCTACTTGTAAAACTGCCAGCAAATATTTTATTTGCTCTGCCAAGAACTTCATGCTTTATGGAAGCAATTTATTGATCAACACATTGATAAAATTTAAAATCACTTTTCGGTTTTAAGATATATTTATTATAATACTACTCCATAAATAGTATTAATGAAATATATATTGAACATAAATATATATATATATAGGGCACTAAAGTATTTAATAGATCACATGCATAATAAACATGTATTGATTTAAATCAGAAGAAATTAATTTGATTTTAGATATATTATTAGTTTCATTTCCTTTAAATGGATGAATTGATTACAAATTATAAAATTTAGAATTTGTTTTTTTTTCAGAGCGCATGGCGTCTTCGGAATTTGAGTATAGCTAGCGTTTTGGTGTTAACAATATCAAATATTTTCTTAACTGTTCGACTGATACAACATTCCGACTGCCCTCGTCTGTCAAGACCTATCCAACTCATAAGACCTCTAAAATTAGATCAACAACAACAAGATTCGATGCGAAACCCCAAAACAGAGATAAATATCCAAAGGTAAGGTATACCGAGAAAATTGATCGATGATATGAATTCAAAAAATAGTGTATTCATTTGAGTAAATCAACCCTTTGTGGACAATCTCAATTATGCAAATGTTAAACTCCAACGCGATTCAGGGAATATGAAGTGTGAGAGTTTTACCCATTTTTATTTCTCAACGCAGTTCTGGAACGCAGAACTGGAAACATATTTTGATATATGTTTTCAAGTGAAATTGAACATTTAAATATATTTATTAAATAAGTACATTTAAAAACAGTTAAAATTATCACAATTTTGTTTCAGTAGGTCAATAGTGAATCGGAAACCAACCAACCACGATGAAGAATACATGACAACGCCTTTAAATGAAACCGAAATGGATGATATTGTCAACTACCCGTTTTCAGAAGTAGATTTAAGACTTGGTCGATGGGATGCACGAAGAACTTACAAAATATTTGATTATGTACAAGTTGGCGAAAAATTTATACAGTTATCACAAGATTACCAAGTTTGTTTGGCAACTCAAAGCTCAGTTGATAGGATGCATTCTATAGTAGAGGTAAGTTAACTTATATAAATATATAATTAAATCTGGAATTTCTTGAAAAATCTGAAAATTTTACAATTTATTTAAAAAGGTGAATTTGGTTGAACTTTTATAAATAAGCCGTGTTTGAGTAAGCCTTAGGTATTTGTATATGTAGAGCGCGGGCCATACTAGATAAATTGAATTTAAAATTGGTAATTCAGAATAACTATGTTCTGAAGGAGAAGATAATTGAAATCATTGATGAATTTATATTAATTGGAAATAATCTAGTTCGATTTAAAATAAAAGATTCTCAAATTATATAAATGAATAAAATAATTCTAAATAAGGAGATGTGGACTGATGTGGGCCACAGGTTGGAGTGTGCCACCCGAATAACTATATGACTAGTGACATGTACAAATATACAAATCATTATACAGACATATAATCTTTGAAATACAAACTAATCTTTTCCGATTGTTACATTGTGTTTTTGTGGGATGCATATGCAAAAAAGGCGAAGAGCACACGCTTTGATATTTTATTTATTTGCCATTCAAAAAAGAGATAATTGCAAGCGTCTGCTATGATAAAAAGTTGCCTTTGGAGTACCCTTGCAACTACAAAAAACATTAAGAAAATAATAAAATTTTCAACAATTTTACAACCAAAAATAAAATTGTGAACCACTTCTGTCCACAACACCCTATACTATGTTCATAGTGCGATTTAACCAATACCAATACCTTTAAAAATAACAGAAAATTCATAAAATGAACAAAACTATAATTACATATATACTCGTGAAATTCAAAGTCTGACCCAAAAAGCCTTACGAATTTAATATAACTTCAGTGTATCTTATGTCTCTAATTATTATCAATAATCTATACATGTTACAACTATTCATATTTTCTTTTATCAGCTCTCTGACCAATGGGCAGGACCAATATCCTTATCGCTATTTGTGTCAGGATCAGATGAACTTCGAATTTTGCAGATCTTCGTGAACCATCTACGGGCGTGTCATCCTAATCTAAGGGACAGAGTTACAATGCATTTAGCAATACCTGGAGATAGAACGCCCGCAGATGGTCGCCCACCATTACAAGGTAATTTATTTTTCACATAAAATAAATCATTATAATTTATTTATTTTTCTTCAGCCGTAGATCCTGTCGAGCTATTCGAAGACTGTTCAATAAAACCTGATGAATATCTCAAGCGTATTATGAAGACTCTAAATCCAGAAACTGAAAAATGGCGTATAAAAAATCCGTATCCCCAAAATCACATGAGGAACATAGCTAGGAAAGGATGCCAAAATGGATATGTGTTCATGACTGATGTTGATATAGTTCCCAGCAATGGATTTGCAGAAAGCTTAAATGAATTTTTAAAACGACCTAATTGTACAGGACAATGTGCGTATGTGGTTCCCACGTACGAATTGGATATTAGAGTAGAATTTCCTAAAAATAAGGCTGACTTGTTAAGATTAGCAGCGAAAGGATTAGCGAGGCCTTTTCATCACAAAATATTTATATACAATCAGTTTGCTACGAATTTTACTAAGTAAGCTTTTGATCCCTATCTGGTTAATTATATTATAAAACCTTAATCATACATTTCCATATTAATTTAGGTGGCAAGCAGCAAAGGTTGAAAGTAACAAAACTCATGTTAGTCATGTAGTTACAAATTTTGAATTTTTATATGAGCCTTTTTATATTGCGCCAGATACAGTACCTCTGCATGATGAAAGATTTGTAGGTTACGGATACACAAGAAACACACAGGTAAAATGTAATAATTAATTTGCAATTTGATTCAATTTTTTTCAGTAAACTTGCCTTCCCGAATAAAGAATGATAATATTTTGTACAGTTTAGCAAGACTTCCTTCTTATCATTCTTTGTTAACTCACATTTATATTTTGTACGATATGATACAATATCCAATCTCTCATAAAATTGAGCTTTTCTTTTTTTTCAAAATTTAAAAAATATTGAATCATTCTCGCATGTTATATGTAAATATCCATGTATTTATTTCATATTTCATTAGTTTATTATAATAACTATTATTTTCCAGGTATACGAAACATATGTAGCTGGCTACCAGTTCGTAGTTCTATCTCCAATTTTCACCTGCCATTGGGGTATGACAAATCGACGGACACGTCCCGCTTGGAGGGAAAGACAAAATTATTTAAATCGAAGACATTTCGAAGTATTCAAAAGAGAGGTATTTGCAAGATACCATAAAGACCCTTTAAAAATGATGCAACCCAAACGACCCCAACAGCAACAGCCGGTTATCAAAGTTTTATGAGGACATTAGAAAATATGGAATCGGTATAAGTTTGAGAAGTCAGGATTTTTATTATTTTAGAAGTTTAAGTTTGAAAGATTTAGATTTCAAAAATGAAAATGATATTTATTTATATATATTTTTATACTTTAGGGCTTGAAATTTTTTACATTAAGCAAATATTTGAAAGACGAAAATTTTTTCTTACAAACCGGTGTAATTGTGTGGAATTACACACAAAGGACGTACCAGTGGTACTTTTGTTGTTTTATATCATTTAATAAATAGTACATTTGATTTTTTTTTAGAAAAAAGGATACTCTCAAGTATACATATATATATATATATATATATATATATATATATGATTTTATTTCATTATGTAAATTATGATATTTCAATGCAGTATTTTGACTTGAAAACCCTATAAAACACTTGGCAATCACAAATAATCGAATGGTTTTCAATTTTCAAAATATAGTTTTGTTTAACAATTAAATATTGAGGCCACAATTTTATACAACACATACACGTTTATATAAATATATACATATATATAAATATATATATATATATATATATATATACGAGTATATATATTTATATATATATATATATATATATATATAAATATATATATATTATTTATATATATATATATATGTGTGTGTGTGTTTGTGTAGTATATTGTTAATATATTCATGACTTGAGTAATAAATAATTGATTTCCTGATGATTGTTTAGATGTTAAATTCGAATATGTGAAATTAAATGATCTGTTTAATTATATGTAATTATGTGCCAAACAAAACATCATTATAAAAAAGCACATTGATAATAAAAACAAATTTTTGAAAATTTCTGAAACAGAATATAACTGATATGAGTAAATATAAAAAATAAAGCATTAAATTTTGCTATTAGTTTTAGTATGTTTTAGAATTTTTTTAAAATATTAGAAAATGATACAAATTGTATTAATTGAGATGTGCCAACAATTCGTAGAGAAAAATTGACCAATCGCAAAAGGTGCATTTTAACAATAACAGTTTTATAATACGCTGTATGTAAATAAGTGTCTTTAAACAAATAAGAAAATAGACTAATAATATAATGTTTTATGAGTATTGACTTCATTAGACAAAACAAATATGATAATCAAATTTAATAATTATTATTGTTTCTAATTTTATCTTAGTTCAAAAAAATTGCCAAAATTTACTAAAAATAAACAAACATTTCTATTTGGATAATATTAATTGCTATGTTATACTTAAATATGATTTTTAATTAATGATAACATTCCTAATCTGGTTATACTACAAATATTGCTCTTAAGCATTTGTGTTCATCACAACTATTTACTTGAATGAATCGTTGCAGTTAAATAAAATCTGATATTTTTGGACAGTAGATTCTTACATGTAATAGCATTTTATATGCAATGTAACAAAATTTTGGTTGATAAAAAACAGATAAATTTTGGTTGACTGAATGTTTCTTACAATTTGAACTCATTAATCGTTAAAATGCTGTTAGTTTTAATCTGAAACCTATATTAATATCTTAAAGTATAAAATCTTGTTATGAAGCACCATAATGTTGTAACATGAAATGTACATAAAAATTGACGTTAGAGCACAATTGAGTTATATGTGTGAAATATGTATGAAATATAGAAGTGTATAAATTCACTGATATTCAGATAATATGATGTTATTTTTGCCATTTTATTTTAAGATAAAAATATTGACATCAACCAGACATGGTTCAATAGAAAGACATATTCCATTAAAACCAATATTAAGTTTTGTTATAAATATTTGATATTACCAAAATTTCCAAACAATATAATTTATACCGCTTCTGGAATACACGTATATCTTTATTAGTTATATTATTCTATATAAGTAAATTAATTGTTATGTATTATAAGCAAAAAATTACTAAGACTTCATTTCTTATATGATAAAACTAGCTGTAAGTGGAATTCTGTCTTAAGGCAATTAAGGCATCGTGCCTCAAGGCAAATTGCTGGAACTTCCCGTACCAAAAATTATTATTTTTTGAAAAAAATTTACTTCGAAAAAATAAGATTTTTGACAAACAATTAGACAAAAAATTACTTTTTTTTGAAAAAGAAAAAATTTTTTTTAATTTTTTTTTTTTAATTTTTTTTTTTTAATTTTTTTTTTTTAATTTTTTTTTTTTAATTTTTTTTTTTTTGAAAAAAAATGTTTTCTTTATTTTGACATATTTTGAAAGATCTAAACTTTTTTTCAAAGCAATCGTACTGCTTTAACTGCATAAAGACGAAATATCAAACCGAGTAAGCGCCGCGTCGACGTCTAACGCGTAAACATTGGTACGGAACCCATAGGAATGTAAGCCAAAATTATACTTATTGTTAAAATCTCTATAAAATATCTCATAATTTGATGTGCATATGTCTAATGATCATTTTTGACCGCCAAATGGCATTTTTTTTTACTTTTTTCATTAGATCTCCGAGACCGCTGGACCTGCCTTTATGAAAATTTGATCGGTTCTTCACCTTATCAATACAAGTAAAATGTTTTTTGAATTTTTAAAATCGGACGCTCCGTTCTCTTAAAAACTGAGTTACCGTTTTCGGCACTTTTTGCCCCGTATCTTTGGAACGGCTAGACCTGACTTCGCCAAAAACTAATCAGCACGTCTCCTTATCAATACGAATCGAATGTTTTTTGAATTATTCAAATCGGTTGATCCGTGTTCCCGAAATCGTCGACGAAAATTTGTATCCGCACATACATACACACACGTACATACATACATACATACATACATACATACATACATACATACATACATACACACACACACACACACACACACACACACATACATCCATTTTTTCTAAGGTATGCCAAAATATTCAGAAACCTCTGAAACGTAAAGATATATAAAAATTTTCATTTTCGATTTTTTTGCGATTACTATAACTTACCCTACGGGAAGTTAATAATAAGAAATATACAAAAATGTCAAGACACGAGTGTCAAAAACTTTTGAGAGCAATGATGTACATATATTTTCAGAGTGTTGTATTTATATATGTTGCCACAATAAATGTTTAATTACTGTATATTTAGTTTCCATAATTTAATATTATTTTTTTGTTAACGCAATTTTTGGTATTCATATTCACAGAAAATATTGAAATTTTAGTAAGTTTTGAGTAAAATTTACTCTTCAGAACACTTCTCTTCCAATAGATATAATTATGATTTTGCGTCCTCAAGATTATTAGTTAAAACCGTCTTATTTACAAATTTTAGAGTAAAAAAAGTCGTAAATACATTGAAATTTGATATCCACATTAAAAACGGCACTAAATTATAATTGTTATTTATTTTGTGCTTTTGTTTAATATTTGTTTGGGCCTTTTTTAACCATTTGTATATCACTTTACTAAATTTTCTTACATGGTTCTCGACACTGTTTCAAATACCGATTAAATATAAAATAAATTGTTTTTTGTTGACAGTTATAACATCATTCAATTTTTTTATATTTTGCTAATTTTGACAGTTGGCGTCGAAATGACAGTGATTCTTGCAAAATTACCAAGAGTTAAAATTAACATTTTGAAGCTTGTGTAATCAAGAAATATGCACTACCTGAAAGATCTAAAAGAATTTATAGTCTTGATAATTTGTTCTACATTTTCTCTTAACACCGGTTAGATCTCGTATAAAAGGTTTCAATCAAAAAATGAAAGGTGATAATGTACTTAGCCCTCATAATAAGCGTGATGTCCAAAAATATGACGAAAGTAAGGTTGAAACTCAAAAGGATAAAATTATTGATTACTGTGGAAATTACGTAAGTAAGTAATTTTATATATTTTTTATACAAACGACATGAAATGAACAAAACATGTACAAAAATACAATAGTTTCTTATTCCAGGCGGAATTTTAGTCGTTTTTGCCAGCGAGCCTCTGGATACAATCAAAGTGCGAATGCAAACTTTTCCAACAATGTACAAAGGAATGGCCGACTGCTTTCGCAAAACCATCAAGAGAGACACCAAGACAGGCCTATTTGCTGGCACCACTCCAGCTATGGTAGCAGGGCTTCTGGATAACACAATATCCATGATTGGTTATGAAACGTTCAGAGTCATATTGTTGACTCTATCTGGAAAAAAATTGACAGAAGAACTAAGTTTATCCCAAAGAGCTGCAGCTGGATGTTTAACTGCTGGCGTTTCGTGTCTTTATTTATGCCCAATGGATTTGCTTAAATGTCAATTGCAGGCATGGCGAGATATAAGAGATATGCATTCTAGAGCTGGTCTTCAAATACAGGTAAGAGGGCGTCCATTAATCACGTCAGCAAGTTTTTAAGGATTTTTGGACCCCCCCTCCCCCTTGGTGATACATGGTAATATTCAAAATTACCCCCCCCTCTGCCACCAAACACCACGTGTATTATTAAAATAAAACTGTAAAATTGTTTAATTCTTTTCGAAAATGTTTAATTTTTTTAAAAAAAAATCAGTTAAAAAATAAATACACGTGCTATCTTACTATAATCCTCCCTCCCCCACGTAATATTTTGTGATTTTTTGTCAGACCCCCCTCCCCCTAAAAACCTCATGTGATTAATGGACGCCCCATAAACAAGCTTAAAGTTTTTATTATTGTTTGCAGAAATTATGATATTGAATGTTTCAAAAATGTCTATGATCCAAATATTTTTGGACTATCCTTATGGCGAAGTTTTGATTCGTTTTCAAGCCATCTTTTTATAATTCTTTTTCTTTTCATTTTTCTTTATAATTTTTGTCTATTGATTGATTTTATTTTCATACAGGATATAAAACCATGGAAGTTAATGAATTAATAGTAAAACAGCATTCATATAGAGGTCTTTACTGCGGTTGGAACATTACCATGGCTAGAGAAGTACCCGGAAGTCTAATCTTCTTTGCTGGATTAGATGGTTTTAAAAAATTATTAGCCAGCCCAGACGAAAATCCAGAAGAATTGAATATTCTGAAAAATATGGTAGCTGTCTCTGTTGCCGGGTGCCTCTTATGGTTGGTAATTTATCCTATAGATGTAATTAAATCTCGAGTTCAAGTTATGACTAGCAAAAAGACTGTCAATGATGTTATTTTTGATATGGCAAAAAGAGAAGGTATGGATTTTAATCTCATATTAAAATAGCTTTAGTTTTTTTTAGTTTTTCAACGATTACAAATGTATGTTGCAGGTCTTTGGACATTTTATAATGGATTGAAACCGACATTAGTGAAAACTATAGTTGTAACAGTGGTACTTTTAGCCACTCATGAATCTACAAGACAATTTTTATATTATATGTTTCCTTGAATTTTTGTACTTTTATATTTAATTGAATAAAAGTTTCAGTCTGGCATATGTATTCGAACTTGATATTTTGAATGTATGATGAACATAAAAGTACGAATTAATAAAATAAAATATGTTAGGAAGCAATAGACTTTAATTGATGGCTTACCATAAAGAATAATAATAATTTTTCACATTTATCATCTTTGTTAAAGTTGAATTTCTAGGTAAACATCAATTTATGAAAATGAATACGACAAATTGAGCTAGAGGCCTCCTGCAAAAAATACTTATACTAAACAGTGAAATCTGGAAATTTCGGATCTAATAAATATAAAATAAAATTAATAATACGTAGAATGTATAATCAACGTATATTTTAGTTCTTAATTAAAATCTAAAATCATTGACGTAATTCTGTATCATAATGAACTTATATGGTTCTTAATTATTTCCGCATACATGATCAATAACAAATTCAGCTCATGTTTTGCATCAGCTTTTAATCCTTTATTATTTTATTGCCGATAAAAAAGCAAAATAATTTTTATTATATTTTTGTAAATACCGTGATTTGTTATTTATTCTTCTACAACAGACAATTTTGTGATTGGCTATCTGCTATTGGAAAGTCATATAAATCGCTTTTTAGATAATCAAGACTTTTTAGATGATCAATAACAAACGGAAGCTCTATCTAAATGTTGAATTAATTGCCTATTGATTAATCGTATTCGACTTTGTATTTTGCAAATATATCAATAATAAGTACTGATACTACAATGTTAGATTCTGAAAATATTCAATTCATAAACATAGCAGAATGAGGAAGAAATCTTATAATATACTCTGTTACACATCCTGCTATTTTGTATGTAATTGTTGACGATTCAATTCGATTGAACCAGGGCTGCAGTTAAAAAAAAATTATAAATATTATCCAAAAAGAAATTTTCAAAATTTATAAATATTTTATCATCCAATATTAACCCGTACCATTAGTTTAATTTTATTTTATTTTCATTATTATTTAATTTTTTAGCGTTATTAAAAATTCTTAAATCACTTCGGAGATGAACACTATACTTTGTGAGATCAATTATAGAGATTGATACAAAAATTAACATCACGCAAATTTAAACTTTATCACTTGAAGCATTTGACGACATTCAAAACATTATCCACTTCAGAATATAAATTGACAATTTACAAGATTCAATATAATAATATTTGCTATGTCATACGATTGAGCTCTCATTATTCATTCATTTAAATTGCCT
>NW_020537758.1:39954144-40013475 GCF_003426905.1 Ctenocephalides felis | reverse complement strand
TTAATATCTAATTAATGATATTATTTTTTATATTATAATATTCAATTACAATAGGTATACTTTCCATTTTTTATTGTTCCCTTCATGAACCAGAAATTCTTTGTTTATCAATTAAAGGTTATGTGTTTGTTCTATCACACATTTCATAGTTTTATTTTATGTTTATATAGAAATAAATTTGTAACAATTTACAACTTTAATACAATGGCACAACTTAACTTTAGATCTCATATTTTTTTTAATAATTTAAAAATATAAATATACAAATGTATGATACTTCTTTAATTTGTCAAATTATAAATAATGTATTTCATCGCAAGATGTCACTTCTTACTTTCTTCGTAAATGCGCGAAATTTGAAATATTAATATGAAAACCATAGATGTAGTGTAATACATCCTATGTAGTTATATTCCCTTTTAATGAAACTTGAAAAAAAAACATGAACGAATTTAACTGAAAAAAAAAAACATGAACGAATCAACTCTACAACCAGTATTTTGTTTGTGTTAAAGTGAGTCTTGAAATCAAATTCAAATTCTTTTTAAAAACTTATCACAAAATTAACATAATAACAACTTATAGCAAATTTATGTACTCTAAAAACTGTTTAAAAAATGATTTATCAAAAGTATATGTATCCATTAAACTTTAGATGAGTACAAATTGTTCTTGTAGCAAATATTTAGTTGTTAAAATGTTTTGTATGACCAGTATACTATTCCTATTCCTATTCCTATAGGAATTCTCCAAAATGACGTATGCTCATCTTTGTATTTGATTGGTCGATCAATGTTATTTTAGTTTTTTTTCTTTAATTTTTCAAGTATATAAATAGGGTGTAATCAGAGTTAATGGCAGTCGCCGGCCGTCGCCGGCACCGGTGCCACCGAAAGCCCCCTGGGCGTAAAACCAAGCGCTCCCAGGCGGTCCCCGATGAGAGCCAAATGCGAACCTGACAAGACTCTGATGAGATCTCCTATAATACATAAAAAATCATTGAAGATTTTGACATAAAAGATATAAATTTTAAAATTCCGATGAGATTCCATATTCTTATATACGATAATATTTTTATATTGTCTTATGAGTTTATGTAGGGGGAAGTCCCCAAGTGGCGGACACCTAAGGTTATTTATAAATAATTCAAAATTTTTTTACGAAATGATTATTGAATTATGATTTATGTTAGATAACTAAGTTAAAAATCAAACTAAATTAACGAAACCGCAATCTTTGCTAAATAATAATTAATCAATCAAACTTTGCCATAAAAAAATATGATTTTTAACAGTGGCACCTAGTACCGGACATTTCAAAAAAACCTGTATTGATCACATATGTAGCCATCTCCACACTCTGGAATGCACATATGTCTTTGACGAATATTCTCAGATATTGCAAAAAAAGTAACTATTCATCCACCCTTTTGGCTGGGCCACACTAATGCTCTCAGCTGGTGCATTCACCATAAGCTTTTTATTCTTTGACTAAGAAACACGAAAAATGGGCCTATATGGTGACCGTTAGCACTCATACAGAACAAAATTAAATAATTGGAATAAATTATTATATATTATATTACGTAAATTCTCACAAGAAATTTAATATGTTTACTGTCCGGCACTAAGGGACGACTTAGTGTCCGGTTCTAAGGGACAGACATTTTTGATCATTTGGTGGCACCTAATAAAATTGGTTGAAAGATCTAATAATATTCTACCATTTTACGGATAACAATCAAGTACAAGTTTTATCTTTGCATACCACTCAAACGTAAATGCCTAAATATGCTATGTTGCGCTTAAAACAGAAAAGGGTTGCTCTCGCCGTGGCCGTGTGCGTCACAGGCGAAACTTGGCGCGTGATCCTATACCTGTGCGTCCCCAGTGCCCCTTTCACTTGTATTTTGAAATGAAAAGATTTATACACGCTTAAATAACACGTGTTAAATACACTGTCCGGTGCTTGGTGCCGTCCGGCGTTACGGGACTTCCCCCTATACATTTTATATAAGTTATATTTTATATAGTTAAAGATAAGATATAAGATCTTAGTAAGACTTTAGCAATATTTTAGAAAAAATGAAATATAGAATACAAAGACTTATTTATAGTCAATTCGAAATCAAGTTAAAATTCACTTAGAATTACAACATTATAGGAATTTGCAAACATATATTTAAATAAATAAAAAAACAGTTTAACTCGCAATGGACTCCTCCCATTGGATAGATGATCTAAAATCTACAACATCTATAATATAAAAATGAATCGCGAAATGTGTTGGTAAGCGCATAACTCAACAACGCCTGGACCAATTTGGCCAATTCTTTTTTTAAAATGTTCTTTGAAGTCCAAGGATGGTTCGAATAATTGCCGGAAAAACCCTAAAAACAGCTCTTTTCTTTTTCACATACAAACGTTTTCTAACTAAAACGTTTTCTAACTAATACGTAGAATCAATTTCAGCTTTATTGCTATTATATTAAAAAGCCAAATATTAATTAATGATAATACTTTTAATAATAAACTGTTAAAACAGGTAAAATAATAGGGGGGCGACGGGGCGCTAGAAACAAAAATGGCATGCGGGCGCTGAGGACCTCAGGAGCGTCCTTGGTAATAATGCATATTAAATTATTATTAATCAAAATTTAATTTAGATATCATAATTACTAAGAATACCAGTTAAAATATGATACTAGATTATCAACATGGGTGAAAAAAATCCAAGGTAATATTGTACCTTTATCGCGGATATAATTTGTTATACCGGCGCTTAAAAGACTACTATAGTGCGGGAATTGAGACTCTTCATTTTATTTAAGGCATTTCTACATTTAACATCGCTCATATTGATGTATAAGCATTTTGGTGTGAAGAGTAATTTCAAAAACAATAATTATTATTTTAGGTAAACGGTAAATATTAGTATAGGATATTAAAAATTTGTGGGTACAGGACAACGTCTGTCGGGTCATCTAGTTATAAATAAATGTAAATGTATATAAAACTACTGCACCGAAATTAATCTTTAGCATACGGAGTTCTAACAAGTGAAGCTTTGGCAGAGCTTTCAATCAAGTCCTGACCCCAGCCCATGAGTAGGGCGAGTGCTGAGCTTTTCGCAACGGATCGATATCATCTATAAGACTGCCGACGCCACAGGCTACATCTGTTAGTCGAATATCAGAGCTTTTCAGGGCTTCCATATTTGTTATTGTATTGTCAATGAAATTCACACATAATATTTATATGATGTCTAGAGGATAGAAACTAGGCGTCGACCAGCACTTAGGAAAATTGATTAAAAACACGATATGAAAATAGATAGTTCCAATCTATTATTGAAAGCATTGTTATACTAAATGAATTGTGATAGAAAGTCGAATGGGGCATACACGTGTTTATTTGTAAAGGTGATTAAAAACGTTGTTAATAAATTAGTGGCTCATAATTGGATTTGTGATACAATATTTGTTCAAGACGCGGTTTATATGCCGTTCAATGGTTCAGGTAATTATTATATTTTTATTAGGTATTAAATAAGTGTTACTTTATTTAGAGCTTGCTAGACCAGTAATTTAGCACAAAGGCATTTAATTGTCGCAATTGATATTTTTAAACATTTAACACATTTATTAAAATCTTTTTAAACTGCTATAGGTTGCAGTATAAAATTAAATTTTTTTCCTATACAGGTAAATCTCAAGTCATTATGTACAGAAGTAGTTTATTTAACTTTTGGGAATATATAAAAAAATATATTATACTTATTATTTATATCAAATGTATAATAGTAAAACACAAATATGCGAGTGAATGCAATAAAAATATTATAAAGAAGTCTAATAGAAGTAACATATAAATAACATTAATATATTTTATTAAATTATTAATAAAACACACATACACAAATATTGATGTGTTTCTATATAAAAATAATATTCAACCAGGATCACATCAAAATAATCAAATTCATAACATAATCCAATAATTAATATATTGAAATGTCAAAGAAAATTTGAGTTTGAAATAATAATAGGGTAATAGATATTCAAAAAACTCATATATATATATATATATATATATATATATATATAATATAATTTCATAACGATTTTAAAATTATCCATAATGTTCGTTGTTTCATTTGTTCAACAATTAATTAATTAGGTTGACAAAAATATCTACATGTGATGATATATTATTTTGTTATACTCTAATGTCAAAGCTGACTTGATCGCCACATCACTCCCCGCATAGTATTATATTTTTTAGATATTTGAAGACATTCTGAGTCTTTAACAAATTTAGTTATCAAAGACATTGAATTTAAAATACCCATAATGTTTGTTGCTTCATTTGTTCAACAATATTGCAGAGATTAAAAAACTGAAATAAAAATTTTGAATCAAAATTGCATCTGTAAATATTTAATTCTTAACAGGTGTTTTAGTTTATCAAAATATGAATCAAAATATGCTTTCGTGCCTTGATACAATTATTATAATTATTTTATTTTTGATATAAATATAGATGATTATTTACAAAACGTACGAACAATTTACTTATCTATTATCATTTGTTAAAAATAGATATTAATGATATATAAAAAAACGCAATGCTTTGTATAAGAAAATAGAATTACCCTCATATCGCTATTGAAACATATATTATTGATGATTCCAAATCGAACACTGATAAACGTACCTATCGATGGTCAAACTTAATTTGGGCAATTAATGGAATTTAGGGCAGGGCTTGGATTAAAAGTAACACAGAAGACAATTAATTCAATAATTCAGTAGGGCAAAAAGTACATAAATGTAAAATTTATAAAAACCAAAAATAAGTCCTGGATTCTTTTTTATAAATTTGTGCATGTTTACTAAACAATAGGCAAAAACAAATAAAAAACAAAATTTATTGAATGTTGTATTTTTTTGCCATTTTTCTAAACTATTTACAATTCAACATTAGGTTTTCTGTGAGTCAAATCGAGAAGCGCAGATCACATTATCAATATCCGAATATGTGTCCTTATAATTTAATTCTAAAACTAATAATTTTAGAGAGCTTTTCATAATAATTTAATCTCAAAACTAATAATCTTAGAGAGTAGCTTATAATAATTTAACTTCAAAACTAATAATCTTAGAAAACTTTTTAAAACGTTTATATAAAAATATCCGTTGTATTCAAAGGATGCTAATATTTCTAAGACCAACTACGACAAAAACATCTATTTTTTCTCGATATTTAGACAAATTAGAATTAGTTCTAATTATTTAGATTCTGATGCATTCACATATATTAATTAATAAATTATACTTAAAATTATGTAAGTTAACAATCAATGTGCTTTACAACAAATCATAGCACAAAAATTTAAGTTAAGTTTTAATTGTTATATTTACCTCTAATTAAAAGTTCTGAATTTCTATTGCTGAATCCGATATTCTGTATCCAACCCCCACAAAAGTCTATAATTATGGAGAATGCTTACATTTTTTGTTTTGGTAGAAAAGATACTACAAGTCACATGTCCTTTCTATAGAAAGCAGTGCTATAGTAAAATTCTAAATTATGAATAACATAAATTTAATAATTGTTTAACCATGATAATGTATGAATATTTTAAATATAAACCAAAGTGACCATATCTTTGATATGAAGTATGTGATTAATATGATTAATGTCACAGTTCTGGATGAGTTTAAAACAAAAGAGGTATATGTTCTGATCTACAAATATATGCCATGGCAAACTTTATAATAAATTGAATTTAATATATTACCAATTTTATATAGGTACTTTCTACTTTTTATATATTTAGAATGAAGAATGAAGTAAAGAATATAAAAAAGAAAAAAACTTTTTTTTTTCAAATAAAAACCATGAAAATTTATATTATTATAATAAAAATTATAATAAATAAATTAGTTTTTATTCAAGTAATGTCTATTTATTGTATTGCTACATTACAAACTATAATAAATATTGATTAACCATTAAGGTATTACCACAAAATAATTACATTCTAAGAAAATGTTTGTCTTAGCTCCATCATTAATTAGGTTTATTTATAGTGACAAATTTAGTTATAGACATTGAATTTAGTTTTTGCAAAAATGTTTAAATTATTATAACATTTAATATTATGGTTATTTTCGAAATACGTTTTTTTTCGAAATATGTAAGAATTTTACTAATATTTTGAAAATTTAATTTTTAGTTTTGCATAGGATTTGTAATCGTCACTATGAATTATTTTCAACAATTCCTGCATTTTGTCAAAAATATTTTTCTTAATTTAATACAAACTTATGTAGCTTTTTGTTTGAAGCTCATAATACACTCATGATGTGTATTCTATTAAACCGATTGTTTTGCATTTATAAATACATACGTTTTTTGATATCAGTGCCATAGTTTTAGTATTAATTGTATTAATACTAAAATCGTTATATCTGAAAATAAATTTATCAAATTTTAATGACAAAATATAATTAATAAGAAAAAATATAATTTATAGTTAAGTAGATTGCGTAAAAATTTAATAGATCGTTAATAGTACCAAATATAAATGTAAATTTTAATGAAAATTACTTTATAAGACATATTACAAATATCTCCTTGAAATGCTACTTGTAAAACTGCCAGCAAATATTTTATTTGCTCTGCCAAAAACTTCATGCTTTATGGAAGCAATTTATTGATCAACACATTGGTATTATAAAATCACTTTCTGGTTTTAAGATATATTTATTATAATACTAATTCTCAAATAATATTAATAAAACATATATTGTCCTAAATATTTAAGCTAATAAAGTATTATAATTTTTTTATAGATCACATGCATAATAAACATGTATTGATTTAAATCAGAAGAAATTAGTTAGATATATTATTAGTCATTTTCGTTGGATGAACGAGTTGATTACAAATTACAAAATTCAGAACTTGTTTTTTTTGCAGAGCGCATGGCGTCTTCGGAATTTGAGTATAGCTAGCGTTTTGGTGTTAACAATATCAAATATTTTCTTAACTGTTCGACTGATACAACATTCCGACTGCCCTCGTCTGTCGAGACCTATCCAACTCATAAGACCTCTAAAATTAGATCAACAACTACAAGATTCGATGCGAAACCCCAAAACAGAGATAAATATCCAAAGGTAAGATATACCAAGAAAATTGATCGATGATATGAATTCAAAAAAAAAAAAAAATAGTGCATTTATTTGAGTAAATCAACCCTTTGTGCACAATCTCAATTAAGCAAATGTTAAACTCCAACTCGATTCAGGGAAGATGAAGTGTGAAGATTTACCCATTTTCATTTCACAAAGCAGTGCCCAAAATGGGCTAATTTTCAATTGGAAACATATTTTGATATATATTTTCAAGTGAAAATAGACATGTATATATATATTCATTAAGCACATTTAAAAACAGTTAAAATCATCACAATTTTGTTTTAGTAGGTCGATAGTGAATCGGAAACCAACCAACCACGATGAAGAATACATGACAACGCCTTTAAATGAAACCGAAATGGATGATATTGTCAACTACCCTTTTTCTGAAGTAGATTTAAGACTTGGTCGATGGGATGCACGAAGAACTTACAAAATATTTGATTATGTACAAGTTGGTGACAAATTTATTCAGTTATCACAAGATTACCAAGTTTGTTTGGCAACTCAAAGCTCAGTTGACAGGATGCATTCTATAGTAGAGGTGAGATCTTTAACTTATATAAATATATAGATAAATCTAAAATTTCTTGAAATATCTGAAAATTTTTAAATTTATTTAAAAAGTTGAATTTGGTTAAACTTTTTTAAATATACTGTGTTTGAGTAGGTATTTGTATATGTAAAGTGCGGTGGACCGACATGGGCCACAGGTTGGAGTAGGCCACCCAAATAACTATATGACTAGTGATATGTACAAATATACAAATCATTATACAGACATATAATCTTTGAAATGCAAATTGATCTTTTCCAATTGTTACATTGTGTTTTTGTGGGATGCATATGCAAAAAAGGCGAAGAGCACACGCTTTGATATTTTATTCATTTGCCATTCAAAAAAGAGATACTTCCAAGCATAATTGCAAGCATCTGCTATGATAAAAAGTTGCATTTTAGAGTACCCTTGCAACTACAAAAAACATTAAGAAAATAATATCATTTTCAACAATTTTACAACCAAAAATTAAAACGTGGTCCACTTCTGTCACAGAACCCTATACTATGTTCATAGTGCGATTTAACCAATATCAATACCCAGGGGCGTAACTACCGCCGTATCAGCCGTATCAAAACTACGGGGCCCCCAAACCAGGGGCGCCCCCAACGAACGCAAACAGAAAGTAAAACAACTGTTCGCGCCAATCAAAGCATGCGGCTATATTGATATATAAACAAAAAATCATCTATCAAAAATTTATACAAATCAATCAATCAGTCAGAACGTAATCAAAAACAGTATTAAAATTATTGTAAATATACTTATAACTTGTTATTAATATAAAATAAATATATACAGTTATAATCAAAGTATTTACAATTGGTCCTTCATAAGGCAAGCAATCACAACATCCTAAAATTTTTCATTGGCCCTTACGAGCCGAATTTAAACATCCTAAATTTTTCATTGGTCCTTCGAGCCGGATGTGACGTCCAGCAATCGAAGGAGAAATCAAGCATAAACCAAGTAAATCAAGATTAAATAAAGAGGAAGTTCAAAATCAAGATAAGAAGTTCAAATTTGGAGCTACAGCTACAAGCACAAGCAAAGCAAGAAACCAGGTTATTCAATTACATTTCCTTCTTATCAATCTTTCCTTATTCAATTAATAAAGTTTAGTACGATCTGTGACAAGATGGAATCGTTAATAACTTTAAAATCACTCAAAACAAAGCAACTAGAAATTCAATCGCAATTAGCATATTGCGAAAAGATTTGCAATCAATGGTCACACATGCCTGTGTGTGAATTGAATATTTCTGAAATAAGCCGTTTTAAAGAATATGTAAGACCTAATTTTGACTTATTTGAAGATACGGTTATCAAAATAGCAACTTTACTTGATGATGAAGAAGAAATTGATAATTTATTTGATAACGAATTAGAAGAGTTTTTTGATAAATACCAAAAATGCTTGACAACATTATCAAAGCTTAGATTAGCAGCATTGAATAAATCAGATACTAGTTCGGAATTCAATTTAAATTATACCAAAACAACAAATAATGCAGATAACATAAAACAGCCTCAATTTTATTTACCTCAATTGAACATTTCTAAATCAATTTCGGTATCAAATCATGAATCTAACTTAGAAGCTCAAGTAGATATATCTTCAGAAATACGCAAACCATACGACGATAAACAATACTTTACTGAAACGGAAAAACAACGCGAAGAGCATTCTATTACTAATACAACTAAGACTATTGACGGAAGTTTTGGTACTATAATTCAATTTGCAAAAAATATCAAAGACATAGGATATAGTAGGCAAGAAACATTAAA
The DNA here is from genome assembly GCF_003426905.1 of Ctenocephalides felis. Classification (NCBI taxonomy): domain Eukaryota; kingdom Metazoa; phylum Arthropoda; class Insecta; order Siphonaptera; family Pulicidae; genus Ctenocephalides; species Ctenocephalides felis. The sequence continues at coordinate 40,003,918 of NW_020537758.1, read as the reverse complement.
ACGTCATATTTCATTTGCAAACAGAAACCAATTCACCGAATATGATAACTTCATAAAAGCAAGCATACCTAAAATAAGTTTATACTCACCTCATTCAGACGTGTTAAAGTCGATCAATTTAACAACTAATTTTCGCGTAATTTTGGAAGCACCTTGTAAATCCGATACAAGTCTGCTGTTAACTGAGCTACAACTTGTCAGACCGAATATCCGAAACGAAATCTGTTTCATTAAAACAAATTTTAAAATTTATACTTCAATACTAACGGTCGATACAAAGAGAGTGATCGAACAAGTTTTAGTTCAGATAAACGACAGAAAGATTAACCAAACAATTCGGGGAAAAACCTCCAATAACAACATAAACATGAATCAACAACATACGTTCTTATCAATACGATGTTCAGAAGAATCACCTAAACAAAGCATAACTGAACATCTAAAAATATTCGAAATCTCCAGAAATTATTTTAACGTTAATAGTTCATTAACTACAGCTGATACAATAATGAAATTTTTTATTAACAACCTCACTAACATTTTAACGCAAGCTAAACTCAATCTTTATGAATTGAATTCTAACCATTCAAAACTTTTCTTTCCAACTCCAAATCGTCTAAGCATGAAATTACATATCTATACATATAGCGCGCGAATGAATGTGTTTTTCACTTCAAATTCTAGCTATAAAATAAAATTGATAGTGGAAAAGTCTAGAATAGCACTATCAAAACACATAGCATTCTTATACCTCAAACTAAGTGAGGTACAATTATTAAAAATTCTTGCGCGAAAAATGAAACGGGCATTAAGTATCGCGTTTGATAAAAAATTATATTGGAGCGATCTTACTATCACTCTAATATGATTAAAATCTCTATTTTTATAAATATAAAATCGCTTTTGCGAATATATTTTATTTATTCAAAACAGAAATGTATGCAAAACTACTGGTTACGTACAATTTATTAAAATCATTGTAGTATACTAAAGCTTTGCAATGCGCCAAGGTCCACCTTGACTTCTAACTAAAGACTGCATCGCACGATTAACAATTTTGCAATTTTTGCGATTGAAATATGAATCTGAATTGCAAGTTTAGCATGTACTCATTAAACTGGTACGTAATATGAATCTCAACTTTGTTCAAATACTAAAATGACAAAGAACAGAACATCACAGAGTTTATTAATGATTAACAAAATGAATAAATCACTTAATAAATTGATAAAATCAAAACAAGTCATGACAATCAAGCAAAACATCCTTAACTTAAGTACGCATTAACAAACCATTGCAAAAAACATTGGTTCTAACAATCAAGCAAGACATACCTAACTTAAGTACGCATTAACAAATATTTAAAACTAAAGACATTTACATCATTCTTAGGTGAAATGGAATTTTGCACGTTGGGGTTCAAATCAAAACTCAAACCTAAAACTTTAACTTATTACAAATGTCACCCCATAGCGCTGTCCAAAAATCCATTCATCTATCAATTATCGATACCATACCTACACATGTGTATTTAAATATTATATCTTTACTACTTATATTTGTTAACAAGATTAAATGAAAAAATGGAGGCTTTTCTATGTTATTTTATCGCATGTCTCTTAAACACAAGATATAATGAATATAGTATTATATTCGAACTAATATCTGATTTAGCGACAAAATGGTTGATGCATAAATCTTGCAAAATTTATTCATAAAACAAAACAATAAGATTTGCTATGAAATGTTATAAACTTTTGCAAATAAATCGAACTAAAACAAGATTACGAATAACATGGAAAAAGAAACTATATCGTGGAATCATATTCAATCATGGCTTATATTTCAAACCTCAAATTATTCACACTTCGGAAGAATTCAGACACAGATCGGAACATAGTTGAATATTGCTTAAACTCCGATACAAAAGATACTGATCACTTCCATATTCAAAAATCTTAAACCTCAACTTCAGCAACTTCAAAACACAAGAGCATGTGGAATATGGAGTCAGAATATGCAAACTTTTTTTCGTCTGCAAATGCAACCATAATATTCAGTTTAAGGAGAAAATGTCACAGTGCTCCTATAAGACAATTTAGAGAATACTGAACTAATTATTACTGATTGGTCTTATAGCACTTAAAAAAAAAGAAAAGATAAACTATGATTTCCAATAAGAATCAAGAAATGCAGTTCATTAAATTTGAGTGTTACCAAAACCACTAACATCTACTTAATTAATTCACATTAATGAAGATTACCAATTATTTTGAAATCTATATTTCAAGGCCGGGAGAATGTTCGCGCCAATCAAAGCATGCGGCTATATTGATATATAAACAAAAAATCATCTATCGAAAAATATACAAATCAATCAGATCAATCAACGCGTAATAAAATCATATTAAAATTATTATAAATACAATGTAATTTATGTAATTAAAGTAAAATAAATATTACTAGTTACAAAATCAAAGTATTTTCAATTGGTCCTTCAAAAAGCAAGCAATCACAATCAATTCCTAAATTTTTCATTGGCCCTTACGAGCCGAATTTAAACATCCTAAATTTTTCAACAACATTTAACAATATAATATATATCATTTAAAAAAATGAATAATTTTAACTTCAACATGTAAGCTAACGTTTTAACAGAATTTATTTTTGCTGCAATATTTTTGCAATCACTAGCAATCAATTCATTTAATAAAGTTTTTGCACATTCGAAAAGCTAATATTCTTGTCAACAAATCTATAAAATTAATCCAGATGGATTGCAATAACTATTTCAAAGAACAAAAGACAAAAGATACTGAAGCGTTATTATGATGAGTTATCACAAGTTACTATGATGAGTTATCACAAGATGAGAGAATTTTGGATCCGAAATCTTATTTTAATGTATACTATTGCTGTTTGGATATATCAATTTCACAAACCAAACAAAGATTTCAAAAACTTTGCGACGTAAATAGTAACATTTGTCTTTTTGAAATGGAGAATAAATAAACGTTTCCGGAAATCTGTCGACTGAATTACTGTACAGAAATACTATCAAAATATCTCATAAGATCATGACCAATTGATGGCTCTAAAAATAGGTTTGAATTCAAAAATTTAAGAAATGTGATGGATGCATCCAGTTTCCCAACGAAATAACAGCGTGCATTTTTTCTTGGCTCCTCCTTTTCTTGAAACAAAATAAAAATTATGTAAAATTTAAAGATCATTAAATAATTTAATTTTTCAAAAAAATTCAAAGAAAGTGAATATATCTGGAATAATTTGTGAAAAATTCAGAAAATGAGATAAAATTGGATAAATAAATAATAAGAATGATAAATAGATATTCTTTCAATTTTATGAATTTTTATATTTTGTAAAAAAAAATTCTTCTTGAAGGGGACCACTTTTGATACGGGGCACAGCCAAGGCACGCTACGTCCCTGCCAATACCAATAAAAATGGCAGAAAATTCATAAAATGAACAAAACTATAATTACATATATACTCGTGAAATTCAAAGTCTGACCCAAAAAGCTTTACGAATTTAATATAACTTCAGTGTATCTTATGTCTCTAATTATTATCAATAATCTATATATATATATATATATATATATATATATATATATATATTACAACTAATCATATTTTCTTTTACTAGCTCTCTGACCAATGGGCAGGACCAATATCCTTATCGCTATTTGTGTCAGGATCAGATGAACTTCGAATTTTGCAGATCTTCGTGAACCATCTACGGGCGTGTCATCCTAATCTAAGGGACAGGGTTACTATGCATTTGGCAATACCTGGAGATAGAACGCCCGCAGATGGTCGCCCACCATTACAAGGTAATTAACTTTATATTTAATCCCAATTTAATGTGAAACAAATCATTATAATTTTATTTTGTTCAGCCGTAGATCCTGTCGAGCTATTCGAAGACTGTTCAATAAAACCGGATGAATATCTCAAGCGTATTATGAAGACTTTAAACCCAGAAACTGAAAAATGGCGTATAAAAAACCCGTATCCCCAAAATCACATGAGGAACATAGCTAGGAAAGGATGCCAAAATGGATATGTGTTCATGACTGATGTTGATATAGTTCCCAGCAATGGATTTGCTGAAAGTTTAAACGAATTTTTAAAAAGACCTAATTGTACAGGACAATGTGCGTATGTGGTTCCCACGTACGAATTGGATATTAGAGTAGAATTTCCTAAAAATAAGGCTGACTTGTTAAGATTAGCAGCAAAAGGATTAGCGAGGCCTTTTCATCACAAAATATTTATATACAATCAGTTTGCTACAAATTTTACTAAGTAAGCTTTTGATCACTAGGTGATTAATTGTATTATACAAACTTTAATAATACATTTTTATAATGTTTTAGGTGGCAAGCAGCAAAGGTTGAAAGTAACAAAACTCATGTTAGTCATGTAGTTACAAATTTTGAATTTTTATATGAGCCTTTTTATATTGCGCCAGATACAGTACCTCTGCATGATGAAAGATTTGTAGGTTACGGATACACAAGAAACACGCAGGTAAAATATAATCATTAATTTTGCAATTTGTAATAAAGAATAATTCTTGAAAAAATTCTATACAGTTCAGCAAGAATACTTTCTTATCATTCTTTGTCAACTCATATTCATATTTTTTATGATACAATAACAAATCTCTCTTAAAATTTGCTATTGAGCTTTGCTTTTTCTTCATATTTAAAAAAATGTTTAATTAATCTTGTTATATATATTCATGCATTTATTTCATATTTCATTAGTTTAGTATAATAACTATCATTTTCAAGGTATACGAAACATATGTAGCTGGCTACCAGTTCGTAGTCCTATCTCCAATTTTCACCTGCCATTGGGGCATGACAAATCGACGGACCCGTCCCGCTTGGAGGGAAAGGCAGAATTATTTAAATCGAAGACATTTCGAAGTATTCAAAAGAGAGGTATTTGCAAGGTACCATAAAGACCCTTTAAAAATGATGCAACCCAAACGACCCCAACAGCAACAGCCGGTTATCAAAGTTTTATGAGGACATTAGAAAATATGGAATCGGTATAAGTTTGAGAAGTCAGGATTTTTATTATTTTAGAAGTTTAAATTTGAAAGATTTAGATTTCAAAAATGAAAATGATATTTTTATACTTTAGGGCTTGAAATTTTTTACATTAAGCAAATATTTGAAAGACGAAAATTTTTTCTTACAAACTGGTGTAATTGTGTGGAATTACACACAAAGGACGTACCAGTGGTACTTTTGTTGTTTTATATCATTTAATAAATAGTACATTTGATTTTTTTTAGAAAAAAGAATACTCTCAAGTATATACATATATATATATATATATATATATATATATATGATTTTATTTCATTATGTAAATTATGATATTTCAATGCAGTATTTTGACATGAAAACCCTATAAAACACTTGGCAATCACAAATAATCGAATGGTTTTCAATTTTCAAAATATAGTTTTGTTTAACAATTAAATATTGAGGCCACAATTTTATACAACACATACACATATATATAAATATATGTATATATATATATATAAATATATATATATATATATATTATATATATAAATAAATAAATATATATATATGTGTGTGTGTTTAGTATATTGTTAATATATTCATATAGTGGATATTCATATATAATAATAATAAGCAATTATTTATTACTTGAGTAATAAATAATTGCTTTCCTGATGATTGTTTAGATGTTAAATTCGAATATGTGAAATTAAATGATCTGTTTAATTATATGTAATTATGTGCCCAAACAAAACAGCATTATAAAAAGCACATTGATAATATAAACAAATTTTTGAAAATTTCCTCAATTCTGCCTCTGAAACAGAATATAACTGATATGAATAAATATAAAAAATAAAGCATTATATTTTGCTATTAGTTTTAGTACGTTTTAGATTTTTTTTTTAAAATATTAGAAAATGATATAAATTGTATTAATTGAGATGTGCCAACAATTCGTAGAGAAAAATTGACCAATCGCAAAAGGTGCATTTTAACAATAACAGTTTAATAATACGCTGTATGTAAATAAGTGTCTTTAAACAAATAAGAAAATAGACTAATAATACAATGTTTTGTGAGTATTGACTTCATTAGACAAAACAAATATGATAATCAAATTTAATAATTATTATTGTTTCTAATTTTATCTATCATGTTCCAAAAATTTGCCAAAATTTACTAAAAATAAACAAACATTTCTATTTGGACATTATTGCTATGCTATATTTAAATATTATTTTTAATTAATGATTTAATTAAGGATAACATTTTCCTAATCTGGTTATTGTTCTTAATCATTTGTGTTCATCATAACTACTTACTTGAATATTTTTGGACTGTATTGTAATAGCATTTTACATGCAATAGAACAAATATTAATATTTTTTATTCATGAATAATAACACATTAAAGAGCTCTATTTTACATGTATAATGGTTTGACAAACTTTCGAAAGCGAAAATATTTATATAAAACTAGGATTGGGACAAAAATGCAATAAACGAACTCAAAGGTAGTGTGAGGTAAATCTGGTAAAAATTGATAAAGAGCTGCCTAAAATAATTTTATGAGGTTCTACTATTATTCTACTGGTTTTCCTTGGCTAGTCAAACAAATGGCAAAATCAAAAACAGATAAATTTTGTTTGGCTAAATGTTTCTTACAATTTGAACTGATTAATCGTTAAAATGCTGTTAGTTTTAAACTGAAAGCTATATTAATATCTTAAAATATAAAATCTTGTTATGAAGCACCATAATGTTGTAACATGAAATGTACATAAAAATTGACGTTAGAGCACAATTGAGTTATATGTGTGAAATATGTATGAAATATAGAAGTGTATATATTCACTGATGTTCAGATAATATTATGTTATTTTTGCCATTTTATTTTAAGTTTAAAATATTGGCATCAATCAGACCTGGTTCAATGGAGAGACATATTCCATTAAAAGTAATATTAAGTTTTATCATAAATATTTGATATTAACAAAATTTCCAAACAATATAATTTAAAATTGCAACGCGATTTACACACCGTTTACCAAACCAACCGCTTCTGGAATATAAATCTTTATTAGTTATATTATTTTATATAAGTAAATTAATTGTTATGTAGTATGAGCAAAAAATTACTAAGACTTCATTTCTTATATGATAAAATAATGAGAAATATACAAAAATGTCAAGACACGAGTGTCAAAAAATTTTGAGAGCAATGATGTACATATATTTTCAGAGTGTTGTATTTATATATGTTGCCACAATAAATGTTTAATTACTGTATATTTAGTTTCCATAATTTAATATAATTTTGTTTGTTAACGCAATTTTTGGTATTCATATTCATAGAAAATATTGAAATTTTAGTAAGTTTTGAGTAAAATTTGCTCTTCAGAACACTTCTTTTCCAATAGATATAATTATGATTTTGCGCCCTTAAGACTATTTGTTAAAACCGTCTTATTTACAAATTTTAGAGTAAAAAAAGTCGTAAATATATTGAAATTTTATATCCACATTAAAAACAGCACTAAATTATAACTGTTATTTATTTTGTGCTTTTGTTTAATATTTGTTTGGGCCTTTTTTAACCATTTGTATATAACTTTACTAAATTTTCTTACATGGTTCTCGACACTGTTTCAAATACCGATTAAATATAAAATAAATTGTTTTTTGTTGACAGTTATAACATCATTCAATTTTTTTATATTTTGCTGATTTTGACAGTTGGCGTCGAAATGACAGTGATTCTTGCAAAATTACCAAGAGTTAAAATTAACATTTTGAAGCTTGTGTAATCAAGAAATATGCACTACCTGAAATATCTAAAAGAAAACCAAGAATTTATAGTCTTGATAATTTGTTCTACATTTTCTCTTAACACCGGTTAGATCTCGTATAAAAGGTTTCAATCATAAAATGAAAGGTGATAATGTACTTAGCCCTCATAATAAGCGTGATGTCCAAAAATATGACGAAAGTAAGGTTGAAACTCAAAAGGATAAAATTATTGATTACTGTGGAAATTACGTAAGTAAGTAATTTTATATGTTTTTTATACAAACGACATGAAATGAACGAAACATGTACAAAAATACAACAGTTTCTTATTCCAGGCGGAATTTTAGTCGTTTTTGCCAGCGAGCCTCTGGATACAATCAAAGTGCGAATGCAAACTTTTCCAACAATGTACAAAGGCATGGCCGACTGCTTTCGCAAAACCATCAAGAGAGACACCAAGACAGGTCTATTTGCTGGCACCACTCCTGCTATGGTAGCAGGTCTTCTGGATAATACAATATCCATGATTGGATATGAGACGTTCAGAGTCATATTATTGACTTTATCTGGAAAAAAATTGTCAGAAGAACTAAGTTTATCTCAAAGAGCTGCAGCTGGATGTTTAACTGCTGGCGTTTCGTGTCTTTATTTATGTCCAATGGATTTGCTTAAATGTCAATTGCAGGCATGGCGAGATATAAGAGATATGCATTCCAGAGCTGGTCTTCAAATACAGGTAAGAGGGCGTCTATTAATCACGTCAGCGAGTTTTTCAGGATTTTTGAATCCCCAACCCCCTTGGTGATACATGGTGATATTCAAAATTATCCCTCCTTCCCCACCAAACACCACGTGTATTTTTAGTTACGTGATAAAACTGTAAAATTGTTTAATTCTTTTCGAAAATGTTTGATTTTTTTTAAATCAGTTAAAAAATAAATACACGTGATATTTTACTATACTCCTCCCTCCCCCACGTGATATTTTGTGATTTTTTGTCAAACCTCCCTCCCCCTAAAAACCTCACATGATTAATGGAGCCCCCTAAACAAGCTTAAAGTTTTTATTATTGTTTGCAGAAATTATGATCTTGAATGTTTAAAAAATGTCTATGATTCAAATATTTTTAAACTATCCTTGTAGCGAAGTTTTGATTTGTTTTCAAGCAAACGTATTTTCCTTTATATATTTTGTCTATTAACTGATTTTATTTTCATGCAGGATATAAAACCATGGAAGTTAATGAACTTAATAGTAAAACAGCATTCATATAGAGGTCTTTACTGCGGTTGGAACATTACCATGGCTCGAGAAGTACCCGGAAGTCTAATCTTCTTTGCTGGATTAGATGGTTTTAAAAAATTATTAGCCAGCCCAGACGAAAATCCAGAAGAATTGAATATTCTGAAAAATATGGTAGCTGTTTCTGTTGCCGGGTGCCTCTTGTGGTTGGTAATTTATCCTATAGATGTAATTAAATCTCGGGTTCAAGTTATGACTAGCAAAAAGACTGTCAATGATGTTATTTTTGATATGGCAAAAAGAGAAGGTACGAGTTTCAATCTCATTTTAAATTTTTTTTTTAGTTTCTAATTAATTATAAATATATTGCAGGTCTTTGGACATTTTATAATGGATTGAAACCGACATTAGTGAAAACTATAGTTGTAACAGTGGTACTTTTAGCAACTCATGAATCTACAAGACAGTTTTTATATTATATGTTTCCTTGAATTTTTGTACTTTTATATTTAATTGAATAAAAGTTTCAGTCTGGCATATGTATTCGAACTTGATATTTTGAATGTATGATGAACATAAAATTACGGATTAATGAAATAAAATATATTGGAAAGAAACAGACTTAAATTGATCGTTAACAAAAAAAAGTATTAACAAAAATATTAATAATTTTTTTAGCTGAACATTAATTTATAAAAATTAATATGACGAATTGAGATAGAAACGTTCTGCAAAAAATTCTTATACTGAACAGTGAAATCTAAATATTTTAGATCTAATAAATATAAAATAAATTTTTAAATTTATTACATTGAATGTATAATCAACTTATAAAAACTTTTAATTCTTAATTAAAATAAAAAATCATTGACGTAGTTCTGTATCATAATGAACTTATATGGTTCTTAATTATTTCCGCATACATGATCAATAACAAATTCAGCTCATGTTTTGCATCAGCTTTTAATCCTTTATTATTTTATTGCCGATAAAAAAGCAAAATAAATTTTATTATATTTTTGTAAAAACCGTGATTTGAGAATTATTCTCGTACAGCAAACAATTTTGTGATTGACTCACTATCTGCTATTGGAAAGTCATATAAATCGCTTTTTAGATAATCAAGACTTTTTAGTTGATCAACAACAAACGGAAGCTCTATCTAAATGTTGATTTAATTGCCTATTAATGATTAGTAGTCGACTTTGTATTTTGCAAATATATCAACAATAAGTATTGATACTACAATGTTAGATTCTGAAAATATTCAATTCATAAACATAGCAGAATGAGGAAGAAATCTTATAATATACTCTTTTACACATCCTGCTATTTTGTATGTAATTGTTGACGATTCAATTAGATTAAACCAGGGCTGCAGTTAAAAAAAATTTATAAATATTATCCAAAAAGAAATTTTCAAAATTTATAAATATTTTTTTCATCGAATATTAACCCGTACCATTAGTTTAATTTGATTTTTTTTTCATTATTATTTAATTTTTTAGCGTTATTAAAAATTTCTCAAATCACTTCGGAGATGAACACTATACTTATGGAGATTGATACAAAAATTAACATCACGCAAATTTTAAACTGTATCACTTGAAGCATTTGACGACATTCAAAACGTTATCCACTTCAGAATATAAATTGAATTTACAACATTCAATATAACAATATTTGCTATGTCATACGATTGAGCTCTCATTATTCATCCATTTAAATTGCCCTTGAAATATTTTTTATTAGAACTTATAACAAGATAGCTCACCATATTCATAACATTATATAATATAATAAATATGATATTTTTTTATATTATCGTTGGTATTTATGTTTTGACTTCTCTCAACCAAAGAAATAATTTGGAATATATCCGACTTTATTTCACCTTGACCTATATATGTAGCAGAAAGCATTATATATCTGTGAGTATAGATTTGTGGAATCTATTATCAGCATTATTTGATATTACTTAAATTAAATATTTTATAAACTTCAGATTTTTTTTTGATAAATAGATAGATACATAGATAGGCTAAGAATGGTTGATGAAAATAGGGAAAATGATTTATAAAATAATTTATATTAAAAATATTTTTTTAAAAAAATGCATATTATTTTTAATAATAAATAAATTGTGAAAAATTTATATATAATATATATTCAGCTTTTCAATAATTGCTCAACTTGTTTTTAAGTTAAAAAATGTTTCTATGTTTGTTATTGATTCAATATCAAATATATTTATTGAAGCACCCGACGTGTGTTTATAATTAGATATTTAAAATTGGAACATCAAACTTTCCTATCTATTATTTTTATTTTCCAAAGGTCAAATTTTAACTGAAAAGATTCAGAATAACTTGATACGTCGAGAATACATGAAATTAGTAATTTGCGCAAACATAAACCTTTTTTCGGAAAGTTACATCGCCAAAAAGGAAATTATTTAGAACTTATGGTTTTCAATACGTTTCGTCATGTTATTTTATATAATTAGTGAATGAATAAATTTAAAATAAAATTATGTTACAAATATCAATTTAAGTCGTACCTGTGCGAAATTCTTTATTCGTATCGGTTTAAAACAGAACGTGTTATAGATTTATTTTGATAAACGCGAAGAACTTATGCATAAATACAATATTCCAACGTTTTTGCTTGAAATAACAACACCAAGTGGACGTAATCTATAACTAGGGTTTATCTTCAGAAACAGTTCCATCTCCATTCTTAAAGCTCCATCCTTAACAAAAATTTGAAATTACATTCGTTACTTTTTGAGTTTATTATTTATGTTGTTTATTTTAACAAATTAAAATTACTATTAACAAAAATTTGAAACTACATTCGATACTTTTTGAGTTTATTATTTATATTGTTTATTTTAATTGTCATGCTTAACTTAAAATAACTATTGTACTGTATTTATTCGATATTTTTCATATTTATCAAAAAAACTTCATAACACTGGTATCAAATTTTCAAATGAGGTAGAACTCACACTGAATTCTATACAGTCGTTTAGTAGTAGATGCTAAACAAAAAATAATTTTGTTAAAAAAAAATCTATTTTAGTTCACGTAATTCATAAGCCACCTAAATAAAGATTAAGTAAATGCAATTTATATTTCCCGAAAGAGTAGTCGTGAAAGAATCTGATTTGCATTTTTATGTTTTAAGTCATTCTTAATGAGACTGAATTTGGAAAAAGTATGTGTGTGAGCCAATGTTTGACCGTTCGTGGAAGTTTTCTCAAAAAATCAATCTCAAAAATTTAAAAGCTATTCGATGTAACTCGATCAGAACTAGTGTTGGTCAGTTTTGCGCGATGATCGACCAAGCCCTTGCTTTGTAATATTGTAATTAGTCCAAGTGTTAGTCCACAATCTCAAATCAATTCTAAAAATTCAAAAATTGATCTAAAGATATTGGTTGGGAATCGCGTTGAATATTTGTTAAATTTTTAAAAAAGGTGTTTTGATGATGTTGATAAAACTTTGTATGACGATAGTTTCCGCAGTCTGAAAAACTAGGAAAGTCAATTCAACTTGTCTTAAGACAACACGTTACTTACAATTGAGTAAGTAGCTGTTGTAATTGCACTAAATATGACATCCTTAGAGGGTACCAGTTACTCTATGTATTGTGGGGGGTACTATCTTACCCAATGTATGTTTTAGTTTCTTTTTTAATATATATTACAAATATTGGAAGCAGAAGTTCAGAAAGGAAAATATATGAAATAAGAAAAAGGGGAGGGGGAATAGTAGTAATGAGCCGAAAGGTAAGAGAATCAATTATTTGTGGTGGTTCTCACAACATGGACCTGTCTTCGGGCAGACTACCATTTATTATTAACTTCCCGTAGGGCAAGTTATAGTAATCGCAAAAAAATCGAAAATGAAAATTTTATATATCTTTACGTTTCAAAGGTTTCTGAATATTTGTGTGTGTGTGTGGGTGTGCGTTTGTGTGTGCTGATACAAATTTTCGTCGACGATTTCGGGAACACGGATCAATCGATTTGAATAATTCAAAAAACATTCGATTCGTATTGATAAGGAGACGTGATTGATTGAGACAGGTCTAGCCGTTCCGAAAATACGGGGCAAAAAGAGAACGGAGCAGCCGATTTTAATAATTCAATACATTTACTTGTATTTACAAGATAAAGAATTGGTCAAAGGCAGGTCTAGCGGTTTCGGAGTACTAACGAAAAAAGTAAAAAATGCCATTTGGCGGTCAAAAATGATTATTAGACATAATGATTATTAGACATCAAATTATCAGATATTTTATAGAGATTATAATAATGAGTATAAATTTTGTTTACATTCTTATGGGTTCCGTACCAATGTTTATCCATTAGACGGCGACGCGGCGCTTACGCGCTTCGATATTTCGTCTCTATGCAGTTAAAGCAGTACGATTGCTTTGAAAAAAAGTTCAGAATTTTCAAAATATGTCAAAAAAATGAAAACATTTATTTTTCAAAAAAAAAAATTGTTTTCAAAAAAAAGTAATTTTTTGTCAAATTTATAGTTTCTCAAAAATCTAATTTTTTCGAAGTAATTTTTTTTCAACAATGTTAATCTTTTTAAAAAATAATAATTTTTGGTACGGAAAGTACCAGCAATTTGCCTTAAGGCAAGATGTCGTGCGCCCCACTAGTTTAATATATATTAGAAATATTGGAAGCAGAAGTTCAGAAAGGAAAATATATGAAATAAAAAAAGGGGAGGAGGAATAATAGTAATGAGATGAAGGGTAAGACAATCATTTATTTGCGGTGGCTCTCACACCATGAACCTGCCTTCGGGCAGACTACCATTTATTATTATTATTATTATTATTATTATTATTATTATTATTATTATTACAATATATGATTTAATATCTTAAAAAACGAGCAAAAAAGGTGGCCAACCCTACACAGTGTCATCGTATCGAACGGCATGCGTACATTCAAAATAGAAACAGTAGTGCCGCGCTGCGCGACGAGCAAGCGCGCGTGTTCAATTCAAGATATTTAAAATTTAAATGACTAAACATGATTATTCATTAATAATGAACAAACGGTGAACAGTGAAGACTATAAAGTGTAATTTATAAAATATATTTGAAGTTATTCTTAACCTTGAACGTGACACCATATAAAATAAATATATAAGTGATAAATAGAGTGTAATAAGATTTTTCTCTATGTTTTTACCTAAATAAAAATAAAGATGATGTGTTTTGTTTCATCATTATCAAAAGGTTTCTGTGTCAAATGCGCAAACGTATCAGTGTATTAACGTAGATTCACATTTCAGATTGATGTATTACTCAATCATAAGAATCACATTATTATCCAATTTATTTTAGTTCATAGTGATATCAGTAATGCTTTACTTCCTAACCTAAAGGTAGTGATAATGCACATTATAAATGCAAACACACAAACACACACATATATATATATATATATACATATAATATATTATATATATATATATATATATATATATATATTTGACTTTGAGCAATTATATTATGAAAACCAAGCCAATTATATCACAACAAATAACACATAAACAGTAAATCTTCTAGTTCTAGTTAATTCATCATTGTGAAAGTATGTTTTTTCCTGTTTTTCAAAAATGTCACCTGGTCCTTGTTACCCCATAGTCGTTTTAAAATAGTACAGACAGGGTGCAACCAGGTCCAATATCTTATTTTCAAATTTAAAAGAATTTTACGAAATAACAGCTACATTGCTCAACCAATTCAAAATATGAATTTCATGGGTACATTTTTTATAGAGACGATACTGTATACAACCTAGATCAAGTATTTCACACGAAATGTTCATCGGTAGAGTTGGAATAACTATTTATCTCTTATAAAATTGCTTTTTACTTCACTTCGCACTTAACTTACATTCTTATTTACTATTGTTTATTGTTTGCATCTTTGCCAGGGTAAAGACTTAGATAGTCCTTTTTACCCCACCCATATGTAAGCTTTTTTTAAAGATAATATAAAAAATGTTGAATCTAACTTAGAAATAACAAAACTGAAAAATTATATTCTATTAATTTGTAAACTGAATAACAGTACCCTGAACCAAAAAAAAAACTAATAACAATAGAAAATACTTTTGTTATGGATTTCTAAATATTGCCGTTTATCAACTAATAGCAACGTCGTAAGAATCGAGGTGATGGCTAGTTATACATTTTTTCCATTAAATATAGTTAATATTTATAATTAATGTATAATTTTTTTTAACTTTACTTGCTTTTGCAATATCGGTGTAGATAGAGTGCTGCTCTATCTTATATTAATGCAAATTTACATATATTACAAACAGCTTCTCTAGACTTCGGATCGGTTTTGAACTTGAATTGTATCTATGAATTAAAAATAACATGAATTAATCTCGTTTGTGAGAATAGTATATTTGCGTATGAGACACGTGCTGTATGAACTCTAAATTAAAATTACCGTCATGTAGATGATGATAACAATAAATTTGATAACATGATATTTTTGAAATATATATATCTGTAACTACTAGTACCACGTTTGCTTTAGTACAGATTACATTGGAGTATTGCTGACACTGACTGTTATTTATCGTGTTAATAAAATATAATTACATATTTATATGCAATGTAATATAGCTACAATACATATTTACTAATAATTTTTACTTCTAACTTTTTGTGACTTTCTGTTGAAAAGTGTTAAATTTTTGGACTACATTGACCATTTCTATGATTTTACAGATATTTTTAGTGACGAGCCGTTCAAATCTATTTGACTAAAATTGTATGTGGATTTTGAAGTCCATACTTGGAAATAAAGTCTGTTAAAAAAACCAAATGCAACAATGCCTCTATTTATCTAACATGTCTCTATTTGTTTTTTTAATTTTTACATCTAATTGAACTGAAAACAGTACAAGATAATTTTCAAATGGTAAAATGTATGATGACTTCCTGAGACATGCAATATGATATCCTCATTTAATTTATCAGTACTATAATCCTGCTGAATTATTTATTTTTTGTAGTTTTTTTTATTTTATTAAACGTTAAATTAAATTTTTAATCTTGAATTCATACTAGAAGAATAGATTTGAAAGAGAGACTTCATAAAGTTTTCATCACTTTTTATGTGTAATCAACCGATTTAATATATCAACCTTCTGTAATAATTAATGTCATTTTAACTAAATAAATTGATCAACGAAATCAAATATTCAATTATAATTTTTAAATCATTCATACAAGACTTGTCATTTTAATTTTAATTTTAGATTTGAATAATAAGTTGAAAAAAATCATGTATTATATTTACATGAATACAAAACACGTTTTTGCTGTTGTCATATAATATAAAGCATTATTCATCTAATTAAGACAATAATCTCATTGCAAACATGATTTAATCAGTGATGCTTTGCAAAACACAATTATCATAATTCGTATGTGATTTATTTCAAGTGATAAGATATAATTAAACAATGAACACAACTACTAGTTGAATTTTGAATAAACGATGAACAGTGATTAATTATTTGTAAAAAAAATTAAAAGGCGAAGTGGGTTTATATGTAAACGATGGCAAATTTTCCTGAAGGATTTATTGCTCCAGACGGAGGCTGGGGATGGATGGTGGTCATAGCATTTGCTGTAGCCAATGTGAGTAGAGTAAAAAATATAATAGAAATATTCAAATTTGAAACTAACATATTTTTTGTATTGGTACTTAAACATTAAAGATTAATCTATTGTTTTCACGTGTTTATAAAGTTGTGTCTATAAAGTATAAAATTGCCTTGGTTGCATTGCATAGAGGTGGCCATAGTGTGAATCACTAAAATAGATTGCAAACATGATCTGGCCCAAGAGCCAAACTGGAGATTCAGTAAATTCATTTATATTAATATAGAAAATAATGTATCAAACTATGCAAATATAACTTTAAAATGAACAATTATCAATGATTGATTAATATTTCATAAATCCACATACTACTTTCTTGAACTGGGTCAGTAGATTAAGTTATTAGATAATTTGATCCTCGAAATTTTCAATATTGGGCACGTCTTGTATAATGATTATAATTTATATTTCAAAGTATCTGAAATTATTTGAAAATAATTTGATTTTTTATTTGAAATTCAAATTATTTGAAAATAATTTGAAGTACGTATATCAAAAACACGAAATATGGAATTTATAATTCAAAGTAATTAAAATTATTTGAAGTACATATATTAAAACTACAAAATTCATCAAACGATGGCAAAAAATCTTACGAATGGTATAGGCAACAGTTGAAAAATCAAATAAACTTTAAACTAAATATTGAAACATTTAAAAATTTCTTTTTCCTATATGGTGCAAAAAGAACACATGTAATTGCTGTGTTTAAAAACACAAAAAGAGTGAATCACGTTTTTTTTTATCGAAAATGTAAAGATATGACCAAAATTCCTTGGCCATTATTTTCTGCGCATAAGATCTCTCCATTCTCTGAAATAATTACTTCATATCAATTATTTCCTAGAAAATGCTCAAAATAGATTTTCAGCTCTCACTAATGTTATTATTGTTTTATTATCGCAGACATCTAATATTTTTTACTCAAAAAAATAATTAGTCGATAAAAAGATTATACGTTATTAATCTTTTAATGATTATTGCATTAATCGACTTTAAAATAATATTGCACGTAGTTTTTAATTTACGTTTTAATTTAATACTAAAGATACCAATTGTACGATTTTATTATGGAAATTATATTTTTATATTTATAATTGCACCATGCACGTATTTTTCAATTTACGTGTTAATTTCAAAACTAAAGATACAAATTGGACGATTTTCTTATAGAAATTATATTTCTATATTTATAATTGCATGTGCAATTAAATGGTTTCACATCCTTAAGTAAACATCACCGAGATATATCCTTCAAAATAGAGTTATCTATCTGGGTAATACAGACACTTTAAATTAATTGATACTCAAAGTTTTTAAAAGAATCAGTCTGTAAAAATAGCATATCTACTGCAATATGTGTTTAACCTAACGTGATAAATAAAAATTTATATAACAAAATAAATTAATATATTTGTTTATATATACTAGAAACATGGAAGCAGAAAATCTGAAAGTAAAATATATGAAATAAAAAAGGGGAAGGCTGAACAGTAGTATTGAGATGAAGGGTATGGGAATCATTAATTTGTGGTGGCTCTCACACCATGAACCTGCCTTCGGGCAGACTATCATTTATTATTATTATTATACTAGAAACTAGGCCAATACTATCTGCAACTAAAATTATGAATATTGACGTAAAATGTCTCTTGACTAGTCTCTATATAGCTTTAGCAGCAGGCGATTTTTTCTTTTATTACAATCTAAACAATCATGAAGAAATTGTGGTTTACCTATACTTGTAGTTTATAGCCCCTTTTCAACGATATTATTATGAAAAAAAATTTGAAGTCAATGTTCTGAAGTTTGAACTTTCATGGTTATTGAGTATTTTATTCATCATTTTGGTCAAGTTTCTGGTAAGTCATCGTCTCCCGTCGATTTTATATTCTCGTCCTTACTGGTTTTCTCGACTTTAATTCTTGGAATGCACATTCATTTGCTTATCTTTTCTTCTCTTTCAATGGCAATGTTGTTAAAACAATATTCCATATTGTACAATTTCTCAATGTATTGTACGTACAAACTTGTTTCCGTCAGCGTACATATTTGTTTCTACTGAACAATACGAATTCTTTGCAAAAGATCATCAAATTTTGGAAGAAATAACAAAAGCAAAGTTGTACATCTGATATTTTTCCCATGAACTGATAACTTTCTGGTAATCAATAACTTTTTTTCATTTTGGTTTACTAGTTCTTAGGTTTTCCTGTCTTTCTTTTCTATCAAACCAATTTATTTAGTTATGGTATTTACCTGATTTCGGATGTTCTATCATCTAGTTGCACATAGGTTGGTCCTAGAGTTTTCCTTTGATTATGTGGGTTTCTTATCAATTTCCTTTTCCATTTCTTATGTAGGTTTGTAGCCTCATTACCTACACATTCTTAGATCAGTATTTTCAATCCTCCTACAGTCATCAAATTTATTTATTTATTTATTTTCTATGTTTCTATAACGATATCATCCGATATCAACGATTTGAAAATAGGCTAAATAGTAATTAAAATAGACTACTTGTAAATATTTTCTATGCGATGATCTTTATAATTCATTTCTCAAGATTTTGTCTCCATTTGATTTTTCAAAAAAAAAAAAGTTATGTACGTATATGATATATGTTTATCTTTATCAGCAATACAAAATAAAAATTGAATTGTTCATAAAATATAAAAAAAACTAAAACTTACATCCAATAAATCTTTACTGGGATTAAGTTAGAGAAATTAAGTTTTTTCTATTAGGGACCTGGAATAGGTCACAAACCTTTTTTTACTTATTTTTTACCCAATTTGAAACCTGATATTTAAAATGGAAAACGATGGGCACAACTTATCCCAATTAATGAACTATTATAGCAAAACCATATTATTGAATCATACGACTATATTTATGATTAAGTCAAAAATGATAATTATTGAAGTATGCAATTGATAACCTTTTTATCAATTCTCATTATTCACTTACAATTATAGATTTCATAATTATCAGTTAATTACCAGATTATAGATTCAAAATAGATATACGTTAAAACAACAAATATCTGTGATATCTTTAAACACCGCAAGATTTAGATTTAAATCAAAGCGAAGTGAATTCTGTTTTATATTTAAATTTATTTCATGAAATTATTCGAATGGTTTTTGAATCTTTGAAACGGTGTAGATGTTCTTAAGAAAACGTCGACGAAAGGTCAAAAATTGGATTATATACAAACACAAAATGACTTGAAAATCCGAGAAAACATAAATTTATCAAGTAGGATTTTCGGAAAGTTAACAAAAAATGTCAATAATCACGCAAACATATTTTGAAAATTCTAAAACCCATCGAATCAACCAAACAAAGAGATCGAGTTAATTTTTATAAAATTAGGCCTGTTCTATATTATATTAAAAAATAGTAAATATTTTTTCATAATTTCTATTCATTTCAGATGATAATAGTTCCACTAATCCGTGGATTTACGTTGATTTACAAAAGACACATTTGCTGCCATTGGAATGTCAACAACAAACGTATCTGTGATTTTAAATACAAACACGTCCTTTGGACTTTTATTAGGATTGATAAATGGGCCGCTTTTAAGGAAGTATGGTTTTAGGAAAATGGCCCTAATTGGTGGCGCTCTGTCTACGATTGGCATCATTTCAACAGCGCCAGCGAGAACCTTTGGTCATTTTTTTACTACATACAGTATTATAGCATGTGAGTATACTAATTAAATTTATACATACATGTATGTAAGTTCTTGAATTCGATGTTAAAAAATTAATTTTTGAACTTGAATAATTAATTTATTTCAGCAATTGGGTTCAGCCTTGCACTTGCATCATATTCCTTGGCGTTAAATACATATTTCAAGAAGAGGCGACATAGAGCTGCCGGAATCGCAATGACCATAACGGGTAAATTCTTAAAATCAGTATAATATTTATTTTTCCTTCCATATATAAATGCTTTTTTGGATAGCTAATATTATTTCCGTAGGATAAGTTATAGTAACCGCAAAAAAATCGAAACTGAAAATTTTCATATATCTTTACATTTCAAAGATTTCTGAATATTTTCGCATACCTTAGAAAAATGGATGTATGTGTATGTGTGTTCGGATACAAATTTTCGTCGACGATTTCGGGAATACCTATCAACCGATTTGAATAATTAAAAAAACATTCCATTCGTATTGATAAGGAGACGTGCTGATTAGTTTTTAGCGAAGGCAGGTCAAGTCGTTCCGAAGATACTAACTCAGTTTTTAAGAGAACGGAGCGTTCGATTTTAATAATTCAAAAAACATTTTTCTTGTATTGACAAAAAAAATTTGGGAAGGCAGGTCCAGCGGTTATAGACTCTCAATTAAAATAACTTAAAAAAGAGTCATTTGGCGGTTTATTGTACATCAAATTATCAGATATTTTACAGAGATTTTAATAATGTGTACACATTTTGTGTAAATTTTTTGGGTTCCGCACCAAGATTTTTAATTACGGTACGGGAAGTTCTAGCAATTTGCCTTAAGGCAAATGCCATGCACCCCACTAGTTTTTGGTTCTATTTTACTGCACTTGAAGTTATCGTTTCTTCAAAGAATAAAAATAATAAGTGCGATGTAATTTTAAAACTTAATCTAATCATCATACGAAGTAATCATATAAACTTTTTATCGAATATTTATTTCTATAAATAATTTTTTTGAACGCATAATAACACTAGTAAACGTTGAAATCTATTTTTAACCTTTTCTAAGAAATTATTTATTATTATTAGATAATAAAAAGAGCGTAAAAAAAATTAGTCAGTTAGATTTTCTCATTACCTCAATTGCCTCCACAAATATTTACATTAGTATGGAGAGAAATGTGATATATACAATTAAGCCTGATGTTAATTGAATATAAATTTCTACCCATGTATAATATTTCCTCCCTCAACAATGCACCATTGTTTACTTAATCTTTCTACTCGAAAAGCTTAGTGGAAAAAATATGAATTGCCTCTGACACTGTTATTGTGCATTTTTTTAATACAAAATTTAATCATCTTTTTTTATTTTCAGGTATTGGCCCAATTTTTGTCCCGCATATGATAACATATTTTGTCCAAAATTATGGTGCTTTAGGTTGCATGTTGATATTTGGAGCGATTGCGACTCACACATTTGCAACCGCTTTACTTTTGCAACCAGTTAAATGGCATATGAAGAAACATGATTCTTCTCAAAAAATTAAAGACTTTCCAAAAGATATTAAGCAGGATACTTTAAAAAATTGCGAGAAGAAACAGAAATTGTGTTCTGTTGTTATTACAAAGGAAGAGAATTCTAAAGAAGTTAACTGTGAGTTCTTTTTTAACAAAACAAGCCAAGAGATTATTCATTACACTAATTTTTGTAGATTATAAATAAAAAACTGACTAAAAATTTGATATTTATATGAAGCAATCTTATAAAAAAGGAAGTTATTTTGTAATCATTTATAGCAGAACCGAAAATGGTGGACAGTATTTGGGATGTATTTTTATCTGAAGAAGAACATGAGTATTTGGAGAAGAAAAAAAATAAAGCTCCAATAACGAGGGCAACGATGGATGGAGAGTTACAAATTGGAGATCAAAGTCTACACCCATCCCTAAGTGCAATTTCTAAAGAAAAAAGTCATTCTGTCACATTGACGAAACTTACAAGTCGTAAGATAATAATTTTTTATATTTTAAATTATGCAATTCAAAAATATACAAAACAAATTTTACCAAATTTGCCAATAATTGTGGTAAAATATTTTGATTAGTAAGATTAAGTTTCTAGGTTTGTAAAAATTATAATGTTTTTCCTAAATCCTGTCTGCATCAAATTTAATCTAAAATATTTCATTTTTTTTTTTTTCAGTATTGGAGAGTCAACCAGATATGGTACAAAGAAAGTATGCCAGCCAACCAATTATTTATAATGAAGATATAAAAAATTATGACGACCGAGAAAAATCGCATAGAATATCAGTCGTTATGGATTATTTAGGAGATGATAAACTGAACACATATAATGAATATGATGACAGAAATGAAACTGAAACAAGTAAATTAACCGGAGAAAATAAAATGTAAAGGTTTATTATTGAATCATATCAGAAGAGCGTCACAAAAAAGTTTACTTTAGTAATAGATAGTTTATTGTTTATTAAAAAAATATTGGCTATTCATTATTAGATCTGATATCTACCTATTTGATATATTTGCTAGATTAGAATCTGCTAATTTTTTTTCTGAATGTGAATTTAAGTAGCATTTTGCTATAATAAAATCAGTATCAAAACTTTGCTTATAAAATCTACAAAAAATTAATCGGTTATTTTGACACAAAAACTTTGATCAGCTTCAGCAATGCTTTAAGTGTGATAAGCACAAAGTACAAATAAGTGCTTGAGAATGTGATAAAACAAGATGATCAATCTAATGCAAATGATATATATATATATATATATATATATATATATATATATAAATATATTGACCTATATTGCCAAAAAATGTTTAATTTTTAGCATAATTGTTAATTATTTTCACATAATATTTTGATCAACAGACAAACAATTTGCATGGAGAATGGCACAGCAATAGTATCCAAAGATCAACTTAAAAATTCAGACAAAACAACATGCTGTGAACAATTTACTGAAAAAGTAGTTCAGTTTTTCGATTTGAAGCTGCTCGCAGATCCAACATATATTGTGATAATGATAGGAATTTCTACCTCAATTTTTTCGGAAATGAATTTTTCGATGCTGACTCCTTTTATTTTGGGCGATATGGGATTAACTCGACATGAAATTGCTTATGTCATGTCTGTGATTGCTATTTCTGATATTATTACCAGATTTATTTGTCCATTCATTGGAGACTACTTCAAACAGACGCCGAGGATGATGTTTATACATAGTCTTGTCATATTGATTTTGACTAGAACAGGTATATTTTTATCACGATTATATTAATATACTGGAATTTGATTAAATAAAATCATACCTTTATAAAATAATAATATGTAAAGCTCGGTCGTACTGATTTCTCATAATACATATAACATTTAAGATATATAACATTTAAGTACTTCATAGTTGAAAGGGTTTATTTGGCCAATACTGAAAATCCATATGGGAGTCAAAATGCTAGTGCTCGGCAATTCATTCAAACATTTTATTCAGTAATTTAATATTTATACATATATATTTTTAGGTCTTATATATTGTGATACTTATTACGAAATATTATTATGCGCTCTGGGTCTTGGAATATCCAAAGGAATTCGAGTAGTCTATACTGGTTTGATCATACCAGGTTATGTTTCTCTGGAAAGATTACCATGTGCATTAGGTTTACAAAATGTATCAAATGGTATATTTGTATTAGCATTTGGACCACTTCTAGGTAATCATAATTATAATAAAAAATTGAAATACAATACCATATTTTTATTATATTTTGTATTTTGTTATAGGTGTGATACGTGACTATTCTGGATCTTATACTAAAGTATTGATTTTTTTAAATACTGCAGTTCTTCTTATTATTGTGATATGGGGTATTGAGAGCCAATGGAAAGCATCCCGAACGAAAAAACTTTCCAAAAATGATATTGTTATACATGAATAAATTTTTTTACAAGTACATTAGTAGTATTCATTAATAACCGAATTGATTATGTAAAGTCATAAAAAACTGATTTTTAGGTCTCATTTATAAAGTTGTTACAAAAACGATCGATTTTTGTTATTTACAATTTGTTTTCTATTGAGCGCAATAGAAATATATTCAAACATTCAAAAAATAATTGGGAATTTTTTAAAATTAAGTCTATAAAGTATAAAGAAAATCAAAATTGACATTAGTTTTAAAAGATTTTTTTCTTGCACAAAGCTCTACTGACCACTGGTTAATAATAAATAACTTGCCTCTCTAAATACAATACTTGCTCAACTGCCAAAATGAATTAGATTTAGGCGCAATTTTTCTGGTATCGAAACGAAGATCGATGATATAAAAAGTTCTTGAAGTACTCAAGAAATTATCCACAAATAGTTTCTTACGGTATTTTTAATCTCACAATTTCCGTATTGAGTCATTTCATATTAATATTTTTTGTTAATATGGTAAATTAAACTTATTTGTTCAAAATAAAATAATTTATACATACGAGTTAAATGATCAAAATGTCCATAGTGTGAAATTAAATCTGTTATTGCTACCAACGTTTCCTTAAAACAAAAATAGTTATATGTGCTTTTACTATCACCAACCCATTATATTTCTTTGTGCCATTTTGTTAGGAGATAAATGCCATGGATCATGTATAGATAACAATGAAATTTTCAAATGCAAATATTCAACTTATAAGATGTTTGATCCTTGACCAAACACTATAACGTTTGATAAATAAATCAACAAATGGAAAATATCGAATTGAGTTATTTTCATGTATCCTTCAGCCTTTCTATTTAGAGTCGTTGACACTCATTTGTTGCATTTGAGCTTAATGGTCAGAGTTGAACAGGGTTGGCGGCACCATAAGCAAATATTTCAAATAAAAATCAGTACTGGAAAAGATAGATCAGGGCATGGATCACCAGGACTGAAGTAACAAAATATTAACAAGAAATCTGAACCTTGATTAGCAAAAGGGTGTGTTAAATTTATGAGACAGCTATAATAATATAAAAAACATATACACAAAGCTGAGAACATCAAAATAGAGCGTAAATGTGGTACAGGAAAACTATGCTGAAGATAAAATTGTCATACAAATTAAACCAATAAGAAAGTAAACTAGTAGTGTATGTGCTTTAAGGCAAATTGCTGGAACTTCCCGTACCGTAACAAAATGTTGGAGGAATATTAAAGGTTTTCAAATAGATTATTATAAAGACTGTAAGATTGTCCTAATTGTGATAAGAATTATATAAACTAAATTATTTTTGATATACAAAAAAAAATTGAATAAAAAAAATTCTTTTTTCAGAAGCAATTGTTTTGTCAACATAAGCAGAAAGTTTTTTGACTTATTCAAATCGGATCCTTAGTTCTCTTCAAAACTGCCATTTTTGTACATTTAGCTCTGTATCTTCCAAATAACAAACCTTCCTTTGCCAAAAGGAATCACCACTTCTCCCTCACAAATTGAATGTTTTTGGATCATTCAAATCGGATCTTACGTTCTCTCAAAAACTTGCTTTCTCTTTTCTGCACTCTTTGCTCCGTATCTCCGAAACGCCTGGACCTGCATTTGCCAAAAACTAATCAGCACATCTTTCTATCAATAGAACTCGGACAGCGGATATACAAAACACACACACACATCTATTTTTTTCTGAGATATGCAGATGTTCAGAAACTTCTGAAACGTGAAGATATGCAAAACAATTTATTTTCGATTTTTAGCCCATTACTATAACTCACCGAAGTTAACAATAAATGGTACAAAAATAACTTACATTGGATTCTCTATTACAAAAATCTTCGGGATTGGAACCATATTGAGAAAATAAATTTTGCGTACGAAATGTGCATTCTAAATATGGAAGAAAATGAGGATATGGAAAAAATAGAAGCATTTCAAATAAAAACCAGTAATGGTCAAGTGAGATCAGGGCAAGGATCACCAGGACAGAAGTGACTTTCACAAACGAGATACTAAAAAGAAATATGAACCTTGATTAGTAAAAAAATTGTTATATTTAGAACACAGCTATATGTTGGACATGAATTTGAAAGACAATTAACAGCGTGAACAAGAAATTGCATAAAATAGAACGATATTGGATCCCACTTTAAAAAGAACGAAATCAGGATTGGAAACATTGGAAAGTAAAGGGTTAGAAAGAAGAACGTGGATGATCGACATTTCATAAAAATAAAATATGAACAATATTTCAAAAAAAAAATGATGTATATACATGTGGTCAACCCTAGATCGTCGTCATGTCGCGTATGGAGCATGCGTGAATTCAAAACAGAAGCAGTGTTGTGGCGTGCGGCTTGCGAAGCATGTGCTTTGTTTTTTTATGAGAAAATTAATTTTCATTTATTAATAAACCATATAGACAAGTTCAACAGTATTCAATAGTACCATAATTTTTATACTCATTTATAAATATACTTAGTGCTGTGCTTATAGTGCCATTTCTAGTGTGTTAATTCACTACATATGAGTAATTCGTGCAAGAATAGTAATACAAAGTTCATTGTTTTCATTTTATTTTATGCATGATGCATTGTTAATGATGATAATTAGTATAATGTTATCAGAAACAAAGCGTTTTCAAAATAGATATGCATATCCACAAACTCTCAAAATAAATCTTATTATCGTTATAAGAATAACTATTTAACTATAGTTTAAATATTTAAAAAATTTCATATGAATGTTTCAAAGCATTTTTGTTGAACATCAGGGTGATTGATGTCAAAAGAAATTTTGAACGTTAACTGCATATATATATATATATATATATATATATATATATATATATATATATATACGTATATACACGTATATACACATATATATATATATATATATATATATATATAAATAATATGGTTCAAAATTTACATCATATAACTTTGTTTCCAAATATGTTTTTTATATAAATACAAATAAATGGTTCTTATACTTAATATTATCAAACAGATAACGCTCAAATTGATAACAAAGTATTTTTAAAATATTTTTTGTATCTACATGCTTGATTGGTTACCTGTAATACATAGATTATAATATCGTACGGCTTACATAATTGAAGAAAAATAGTTATAAATTCCCCTTATAAATAATTGATGTATAGAAAAAAACTACAAAAAGCAGGAAAACTATATTTTTCAACGCATTGCTTCTATTTTACTACTCTTATTTCGAAACTAAAACTCTAACTGTTTTTTCTAAAATATAGGTAAAATCAAGTTTTTTACTAGACTTCATAAAAATCATGGTCAATGTATTTCTTCACCGATGATAGTCAAATGTGCCATAAATATATTAATTTAATTTGCTGAATTTTTATGTGATATCACATATCAGTTATATTCTCCAGATAAATATTATTATCATTTCAATAATATTAATTACTTGAATCATATAGAACACACCTCAATCGAACTTAACCCTTTTCACTCGTATGAACTCGCTCCGGCGAAAGGGTTAACCTACCTTTTATGTAGATAGTTAATTCTATCTAAACAGTTCTGAAAACGATCGAATGATAAATTTTAACGAAAACAATTATAAAATTGTAAAAAAAAAATTAATTAAAAATGTAATGTATAAAATAAAATATGTGTAATAAATTAACATCAATATTATCACAATTACAGCAAGAAGTTGCTTCCGTCGAAACGCTGAACTATTTGTTCTCTATATATTGTTCATGCAAAACGATACTTTGCATTTTGAATTTGTTTACATAAAATACTCCAGATAACCCTAATAATTAACTACCAGGACATTATTAATAGATAATTCATAAATAAAATGATTAATTGTGTTCAATCTAATTAAAAACAAAGTGAATTTGTAAAATCATACAAAGCAAAGTTATCATAATATAAAACAAGTGTTTGTTTGAAGTGATTAAATAAAGAACAGTGTGAAAAATTAATTAATTCAACTACTTATTGAGCGTTTAGAAAACGCAATGATAGACAAAATTTAATTGTCGTTTAGTATATGAAGAATTCAAGTAAAATTATATATAAATTATGGCAGATTCCCAAGGATTTATTGCTCCCGATGGAGGCTGGGGATGGATGGTGGTCATAGCATTTGCTGTAGCCAATGTGAGTATTTGGTAAAAGAAAAGGAATATAAAATGCATTTCAATGTTATTTTCTGAACTTCAATTTTAAGAAACTTATTGTTTGTGTATTTCAATTATATAACAACAACATTTCCTCTTATCCCAATTACTTAATGATTTTAAGAAAATGTTAGATAGATACATCTTCCAATTTGACTTCCAAATTGCTTAGTATTTCGAAGATCATTACAGGTTCTTTAAATTCTCGATATACATTTTTGTGAGAATTTAATAAATAATCAAAGGAAGTTTATGAGTTTATTATATTACGTATATTTATTAGCAACAAGACAAAGTTTCACAATGCATAGTTTGTTTGTTCAGAGCTCACTAATTTATTTGAACTTCCAGAAAACTATAACACTTTTGTTTAATTTGTTAGCGTTAGTTATAACGACCAAAATCTCTTATACATTATTTCTTCAGAATGAATAACACCCTCCTTAATTTTTAAAAATTAAACTTTTGTTTGCAAAAAAAAATCCGTTGCAATTTTTTTTAAGATAGACAAAAAGCTTTATAAAATTTCCATACTTAATATATAAATTATTTCTTTTTATGAGTATATGAAAATAATCTTTACTTCAGTGCTATTTATGTTTCAGTATTAATTGAACTTGATGCCAGTTCCTGTTCGTATCCATATTTTCAAAACAATATTGAATTATTTTGTCGATTGACTTAGATCGAATATCAACATCCTGTATTATTAATTATTATTGTTGTTTTTTTAATTTCAATAAACATTTTCCATTTCAGATGATAGTCGTTCCACTAATTCACGGATTCACTTTAATTTACAAAGATACATTCGCAGATATTGGAATGTCTACAACAAATGTTTCCGTAGTTTTAAGTATAAACACATCATTTGGGATGTTATTAGGCCTTATAAATGGGCCTCTTTTAAGAAAATATGGGTTTCGAAAAATGGCTTTGATTGGAGGAGCTTTGACTACTATTGGAATTATAGCAACTGCTCCTGCAAGAACTTTTGAACATTTTATTGCCACATACAGTATCATAACTTGTGAGTAGATTATTTACATATGATATTTATTTATTTTATTTATTTTATCATAAGCAAGCCGTAATGAATAATAATTGATATTATTCCAGGCTCTTGTCAAACTTGATTTGAAGAACTTTGCCAATGAAACTAAATAAAATTTAAAATTAAATTATTTAAAGTTCAGATTAGAATAAAGAATTTCATTTCTCTTAATATATTTAGCAAAAATTTGAATATCATCTCTTTATAAATCGAATTATTAGCAATTCTTAAATTAAATATGTGTAAAATAAATTTTGTTTTCAGCAATTGGATTCAGCCTAGTGTTTGCTTCATACTCTCTAGCACTAAATACATATTTTAAAAAAAGGAGGCACAGGGCTGCTGGGATCGCCATGACTATAACCGGTAAAATAAAAATGATATTTTGTTATATAAAGTAGTAAAAAAATGAATATTTGAAAGAAATTTAAAAACTTTGAATCCAGGACAAACTAATTTCTCTTTCTGATAAAGGTTAAAATCATAAGAAATCAAACTATTAATAATAATACATGCCTTCCTATGGTTAATTGATTATATAATGTTATCTTAAAACCAATTGATAAAGTGTCACCAAATCTAAAATATCAATGTCAATGAATATGAAACCATTTTTGATCTAGCTTTACCGTTTTAGGTATTGGGCCAATTTTCGTTCCACACATGATAGCATATTTTCTTCATATGTATGGAGCCTTTGGTTGTATGTTAATGTTTGGTGCGATCGCGACCCACACATTTGCAACCGCTTTAATTCTGCAACCAGTTAAATGGCATATGAAGAAAGATGATTCTATTCAAGAAATGAAGGAATTTGCAAAAAACGAGAAACTAGTCCCTTCGAAGGAGCTTGAAGAAAAACAAAAACTATGTGCTGATATGAATACAGATAAAGATTGTTCTGTGAAATTGAAATGTGAGTTCATTTGGTAATTAAAAGATATAAGCATAAACTCAATTAAGAATTTATATTATTAATTATTTATAGCAGAACCCAAAATAGTGGACAGTATTTGGGATGTGTTTTTGTCTGAAGAAGAACATGAGTATTTGGAAAAGAAAAAAAATCAGCGGCCAGTTACTTTAGCGGTGATGGATGGAGAGTTTGAATTTAAGAATTCATCACAGCAACAATCACAAAATTCGATTTCAAATCGAAAAAGACACTCTGCAGTATTTACAAAATTTTCAAATCGTAAGTGGAATATAAAATCTAATTTATATTTACAATATACTTTTTGGGAGTTCAAAAAACTATTAATAACTTCAAAAAACTTAAAATAGTAATGCAACCATTATTTACATTGTTGCTAAAATTATAGCCATTTTCTTGCTATTATTTCAGTATTTGAGATAATACAAAAACCAGATAAAATGCAAAGAAAATATGCAAGTCAACCAATAATTAAAAATGTCGAAATGGACAACGAGAAAGATCGGAAGTCTTCTCATAGGATATCAGTTGTGATGGATTATTTAGGAAACAACAAATTAGAAACTGATGTTGACTTTATTACAAAAAATAACATCGATGAAAATACTAAACTAACAGATGAAAAACAGTAAGTGTTCCAACACCTTTAGCATTTTCTTAAAATTAATATTAAACTTGTCACTGGAGACTGTTTCATGTACAAATAAGTGTATTATTAAATCATATGATATTTTATCAAAGATAACGAAATCTGGTCTCAACATACAATGAAATAATTATCAATAGCGATTAACTCATATTAGTCACCTGTCTGTTCTTACTTTAGTCATTTACGCCAAAAAAATATTTATTTAATCTCATGAAACAGTCGATTAAAATAAATCAATACTTGATAATATTGTTTAAATTTAATAAATAAAAAACATTTCTAAATTACACCTATACACACACGTAATATAGGTGTATTCCCTGATAGTTCTGCAATATCTTGGTATAATTTAACATACTAATTGAATTAAAAAAATAAACTAGTGGGGCGCATGGCATCGTGCCTTAGGACAAATTGCTGGAACTTTCCGTACCAAAAACTATTATTTTTTTAAAAAGATTAACATTGTTGAAAAAAATTTACTTCGAACAAATTAAATTTTTGAGAAACTATAAATTTGACAAAAAATTACTTTTTTGAAAAAAAAATGTTTTCTTTCTCTTGACATATTTTGGAAATTCTGAACTTTTTTTCAAAGCAATCGTACTACTTTAACTGCATAGAGACAAAATGTCAAAGCGCGTAAGCGCCGCGGATAAGCATTGGTACGTAAACAAAATGTATACTTATTATTAAAATCTCTGTAAAATATCTGATAATTTGATGTGCATATGTCTACTGATCATTTTTGACCGCCAAATGGCTTTTTTTATTTTTTTCACTAGATCTCCGAAACCGCTAGACCTGCCTTCATGAAAATTTGATCAATGCTTCATCTTGGCAATACAAGTAATATGTTTTTTTTAATTATTAAAATCGGACGTTCCGTTACCTTAGAAACCGAGTTACCATTTTTGTCACTTTTTGCACCGTATCTTCGAAATGGCTAAACCTGCCTTTGCCAAAAACTAATCTGCACGTCTCCTTATCAATACGAATCAAATGTTTTTTAAATTATTCAAATAGCTTCATCCGCATTCCCGAAATCGTCGACGAAAATTTGTATCCGAACACACACACATACATCCATTTTTTCTAAGGTATGCCAAAATGTTCAGAAGGTTTTAAAACGTAAAGATATGTAAAAATTTTCATTTTCGATTTTTTTGCGATTACTATAACTTGCCCTACGGAAAGTTAATAAAAACATTTCTAAATTACACCTATACACACATAATACACCTATTCCCTGATCGGTTTACAATAACTTGGTATAATTTAAAATACTAATTGAATTAAAAAATTAGAACTAGCTGTAAGTGGAATTCTGTCTTAAGGCAATTAGGGCATCGTGCCTTAAGGCAAATTGCTGGAACTTCCCGTACCAAAAATTATTATTTTTTTAAAAACGATTAACATTTTTGAAAAAAATTTACTTCGAAAAAAATAGATTTTTGAGAAACTATAAATTTGACCAAAAATTACTTTTTTTGAAAAAAAAAAATTTATTTGAAAAAAAAAATTTTTTTTGAAAGAAAAATTTTTTTTTTGAAAACAAAAAATTTTGTTGAAAAGAAAAATGTTTTCTTCATTTTGACATATTTTGGAAATTCTGAACTTTCTTTCAAAGCAATCGTACTGCTTGAACTGCATAGGGACGAAATGTCACAGTGCAAGTGCCGCGCCGCCGTCTAACGCATAAGCATTGGTACGGAACCCATAGAAATGTAAAAAAAAATTATACTTATTGTTAAAATCTCTATGAAATATCTGATAATTTGATGTGCATATGTCTAATGATCATTTTTAACCGCCAAATGGCTTTTTTTTACTTTTTTCATTAGATCTCCGAAACCGCTAGACCTGCCTTCATGAAAATTTGATCAATTCTTCATCTTGTCAATACAAGTAAAATGTTTTTTGAATTATTTAAATCGCACGCTCCGTTCTCCTAAAAACTAAGTTACCGTTTTCGGCACTTTTTGCCCCGTATCTTCGGAACGGCTAGACCTGCCTTCGCCAAAAACTAATCAGCACGTTTCCTTATCAATACGAATCGAATGTTTTTTGAATTATTCAAATCGGTTGATCCGTGTTCCCGAAATCGTCGACGAAAATTTGTATCCGCACATACATACACACACGTACATACATACATACATACACACACACACACACACACACATACACACACACACACACACATACATCCATTTTTTCTAAGGTATGCCAAAATGTTCAGAAACCTCTGAAACGTAAAGATATATAAAAATTTTCATTTTCGATTTTTTTGCGATTACTATAACTTGTCCTACGGGAAGTTAAAAATCTTTAGTTTTCTGCGGCATTTATAATTAGACTAGATATAAATCCAATTTTAAATATTGGATTGTTGGATAATTTCCCATTCAAAAATGATAGTTAAAAGATGCAATCAATTAATAATACAGCAATTTTATAAAGCTTGACTTAAAAACAATAGAAGTATACGAAAAATTTATTTATTTTTATTTCTACCTTAAACTTTTTTGCGCGAAAATATTTTTTCATATATTTGAGTTACTTTTGAATAATTCATTTAATTATTTATGTTTCAGAATTAATGCTCTATATTACATATTTCAATTTTCAGGCAAATATATAAAAATGAAACATCACCAAAAGACCCGGAAGCGATTTCTGGGACTACAACATGCTGCATGAAATTCACCAATAACATCGTGCAGTTTTTCGATTTAAAATTATTAGCAGATTCAACGTACGTTGCTATAATGATAGGAATCTCAACTGCCATTTTTTCGGAAATGAATTTCTCCATGTTAACCCCGTTTATACTTGGCGACATGGGATTAAACCGGAATCAAATCGCTTCCGTAATGTCGGCGATTGCAATTTCCGACATCATTACGAGATTTGTATGTCCGTTCATTGGTGACTATTTTAAACAGTCGCCGAGGATGATGTTTTCGCACAGCGTTGTTATATTGATTTTAATTAGAACAGGTAATTAAAACATTAAATCTATTAATTATTATCTAAAGATAGTGGGAAATCACATTTGTCGCATTTGTCATATTTTAAGTATTTACTGTATTTGTTCTTTGATAAATTTAATTATTTGTTAAATCAGATCAATGGATCGTTTGATTAAAATTTGAAGTATCTGATAATAATTTTTTATATACAAATACAATGAGTAAGTTTGGAATATATATTTAGGAAAAAACCACAATGAGTAGTTTCGGAATTTAAAGTTATTTTACTCCGTTACGGACAACCTAATCTAGAGCAGAAACAAAATCTATTTTCACTTGGTTCGAAATAAAAAATTAAATTTTTCTATTTTAGGTTGTGAAATATTGTTTCTTCATATAATTTTTGGATTTGACTTTATATAATTTAATAACTCTCTAAATAATATATAGTACTGATATATGTAAAGCAATTTTATATAATATAAATAAAAACTCGTTTAAAGTTTTGCGAAAGGAAGGAAACAGAAGAGGATTATCATATCCAAAGAGCTGTATCTCCTAAACTGACTTAAATTTTAAAAACCCTTTTGAACACATGTTTTAAATACCTACAGGTAACCTCCGTACAACACGGTTGTTACATCCCAGAAAACTAGCGTGTTATGCGAATCCGTATTATAAGGGACTTCGTTCGTAAGGGGTTTCGTTCCAAGAATTTAAAAAAACATGCTGCATATCATGATTTTATAATAAATATTGTTACATTTATTAATTTTTTAAGAAGTAATATACATTACTTGAATTATATGATTTTTTTTCGTCATAATTAAGAAGTGAGACATCCTCATCCTCTGAGCAGTTTTCTATGCTACTTCCAAATCCGTGCATTATTTTTTGCAAAAAAATATATTTGCGATTACTTGCTTTTACCAGAATGATATTTATATATTTAGCACATATAAAGTAATCTTTATTGAACTTTTAAACTTTATTGAACAGATTAAATATAGTTTGTTTTTCATAGGTTTTACTATCTTTCTTATTATATTAAAACTTTCCTCAATTCTTAAACCGTGTATGCAAACCGAAAAATACCGTGTTATGAGGGGAATGGTCTCAATTCTTAAACCGTGTTAGAGCGAATTCGGGTTATAGAAGTACCGTGTTATACGGGGGTTACCTGTGTATAGTTAAACTTTGAAAACATGAAACAGAAGAAAAAACGATTGTTTTTTTTTTAATTTCTACAATAGAATACCCCCTTAAATACGACAGTAACTAATTTTCTACAATGTTATTCGTTCAATTACGATTATTAATATTAATAATTTTTTAATAATCTTTGAGAAGCGCTTACAGTTGCTAATTAAACCTTTCGTAAATTTTGAAAATAAGAATTGAAACTTGTTAATTAGAAATTAGAACAAAAAATCTCGACAAAGATGTCAAAATAAAATGATGATTAACGCGTGTACCTTATACTATAGGCAAAATATGAAAACGATCTAGCACATGTGTAAAAATTATATTGAAAAATGTTTAAAAGTAGAATTTTATGAATCATATATAACACAATTAATAACTTATTCAATATATATCCAGGTTTGATTTATTCCACCACCTATTTGCAAATAATGTTGTGTGGTTTAGTCATTGGTGTGTCCAAAGGCATTCGAACAGTCTATTCTGGACTGATTATACCAAATTATGTTCCATTAGATAGATTACCATGTGCCTTCGGTTTACAAAATGTATCAAATGGTATATTTGTTCTAGGATTTGGACCTTTACTAGGTAAGTTTATAATATAAAACACTGATTAATTACTATTTGTATGGTAACTAATAGTTTCACTCATTGAATGTTACTATTTCAGGTGTTATACGTGATTCTTCCGGATCTTATACAAAAGTGATGATTTTTCTAAATGCTGTTATGCTTTTTATTATTGTTTTATGGGGCGCAGAAAATTGGTGGAAAACATCCCGATCAAAAAATTCAAAAATTTCAAAAAATAATAGTGATATAACTGAATAAAATTGTTTGAAAATATTTTTGTTTTTTACTTAATTTTAATTTTAGGTGATTTAGTAGTATTTTTGCTAGTGTTTCTATCACGATTGTCTGCTATTTTTCTAAGACTTTTTGATTATTAACAACAAAATCTAATTAATTTAAAAAAATCAATCGAATCATTTAATAAAAATCAAATGTTTAAATTAATCACTGAGAATTACGATAATAAAAGTCTTGGAATGATTATGTATTAAAAACTAATTTTTGAGTGATTTCAATTCAACTTACCGCAGCCACCAAAATAGTGCCTAAGGTATTTTAGGACCAGGCATATTGTATGTAAACATTCTATTTATGTATATGATAAATTACATTATTACAATTTATCAATATGCAAAAGTCAAAAATTTGACATTTGTCAATATGAAAAAAAACTTTCCAAATGGATTGCGACTGGGAATTTGGAGAAAACTTCACTACATTCTTATCTATGGGAATGATCGCAGTTTTCGTAGTCACATTTTTTAGTTATCACATTGGCATATGCATTTGGCAAACTACTTCCGGACCTATTCGAACTGATGATTACTATTACGAAGGTCCTTTTGGAGTAGATTCTTGGACTGATAACTATCCAATGTCTCAAGGCTTTCGACAGTCACCAATAAACATCACCAGCAGTTTGACTATAGAAGTACCATCTGGAAAGGATTTGGTTTGTGAGAACTTTTCAGAAAAACCTGTGAAACTTCAATTACATAACGAAGGACACACTGCCTGGATTTTAGGAAGTTGGCTTGCGGGCAAGCAACCTCAAATATCTGGAGGTCCACTTACAAGTCAATATATATTCCAATGTCTGGCATTTCGTTGGGCTCCTGGAGCTGAACATAGTTTTAACTACGAACGAAGCGATTTGGAAGCACAGTTAATATTTTTGAGAGAAGGCGTTCAAAGTTTGACGGAAGCTTCTTCGTGTAACCGTAGAGAAAGCATGGTTATTTTGAGTTATTGTTACAATATAACGCCGGTGTCTAATCCTTTTTTGGAACATGTGATTCGCGGACTGTCTAATATTGTACTGCCACATAGCTTATGTGAGATTGAGCCTAGGCCTATTAGTTGGATAGCACCGTCATTCAATTCAGATTACTATTGTTATAAGGGATCTCTGACATTTCCTCCGTGTGCTGAAATTGTCATATGGATACTCCAGCCAGAACCACTTGGAATAAGTCAGGAACAGTTGTTTAAGTTCAAACAATTACAAAATAATTTAGGACATACAATGGCATGCCACTCTAGGCCACTTCAAAGTATAAATGATAGAGAAATCAGATATTTCAAATGATATGTATGTATGACATATATGTTATTGGAGCACCAATCAAAACCAAATGCTTCCAGACATAAATTATTAAAATTATTGTTAAGAATCGATTAAAATATTTTTAAGTTTTTTATTTAAAATCGAAGTACTTTGTATAAACTGTTTTGTTTTATATTACGCTTTGTAAATATTTTATATACCAATTATATTGATAAATGATATTTTATAATAAAAGTTTTATTAACAACAGATAACTGTATATTCTCAATTTTACGAGGGATAAAAAAGTATCTTGTTTTGGGGCTCGAACTCCGATGTATTGACGCACAAAAATTAGTCCATTGGGTGTGATGCACACTCGTAAACCTGAATACGTATACGAGATAGTTTGGTTGTAGAAGATATCCGCCTGAATTGCTCTCAAATCATTGGTTGCCATAGAAACCGCGTGCAGCGTCCAACCCCAGATACAACTATAATTACAAGCTTGGCCAACATTTACACGAATTGTAAAATTTGTGACATTTTTAAAAAGTGTTAAACATCTGCTTTGGCATCGGCAGTTGTAAGGTTCTATATTGTATTTACTTAATTTTAGTTAAAATTAAATTCAAATAAAGTTGTTTAATGTTCAATTTCTTAGCAGAAAATATATTAAGAGAAAAAAACTGAATTTAGTTTTCTTGCAATTATTATTTGATTATTTTTTAAACTGATGAATGAAACATATTTAGTGTCGAAAAGTACATGCTAGAAATAGATAATTACTATTAATTATTTAGTTTTTTAATTCAACTAAGTTGGATAATTGATATGTCAAATATATTTCAATGACAAAAATCAAAATAAGATATGATGTGCATTTCCTTAAAAAAATCAAACTACACCGATAGAATTATTTAAAACATGATGAAACTTTAAACCAATAACAATTAGCATTTGACAGAAAACAAGAGTGACCAATAATATTAATAATAATAGCGGAATAGCCAAACATAAAAGTATGAGATTACTGATGAATTATAACGCGTTTAGAGACGTTAATAATTTTCTTGAACAGTTAAAGAGTTAGTCGAATAAAGTAATATTATTTTCTACACGGTATAAAATACTCTAATTATATATTACTTTTGTAAACATATTACTTAAGGGGGTATTCTAGAGTAGAGCGATGAATTTTAGGTCATTTTTAAAGTGTATTAAAAGAAAGCAATGAATGTTTTCACTATCCATTTTTTTACCACTTGTTTATTTGTATTATTAAAATACAAAACAAAAATTAAAAAATAAAAAAGTTGAATAAAAACTGGCAGTTGATGAAGTGAATGGTCTCAAAAAATTGGCACCTCAGTCTTGACATGATTTCAGCCCTCCTAGCCATCGGAAATGCAAAAAATTAAAAGATTATTAATCTACAATGATGTCGCAATCGCCCGAACTAGCGATGAGTAAAAAAAATTTTTCTTTACAAATTGGCGACTGTTTGAAAAAAGTGTTTTTTTACTGTTTGTTGAGTTCTCGAATTTTTAAAAATAGTAAAAAATTGGAATTTGGGGGTAATCCTAGTTCGGACTATAGATAGGTCTATAAACAAGACTCTCTGAACATTTCAAGTAAATCGGTCGATTAAAACTCGAGAAATCGTGTCAACAGTACTGAAAAAGTCTGTTCTGAGAAAAACGCATTTAAAGTTTTGCGTGAAGCCAAACCAGTATGGGGACCGAGTCAGTAAAAGGAAAATTCAAATTTTCAAAAACCTTCTCGTACCATTCTTAGGTAGTTAATCTATGAAAATATGAAATAAAAAAATCGATTTTTTTGAATTTCTACACTAGAATACCCCCTTAATTAAATTAATTATATTCTATTGTTACCGACTTATTTATAAAAAAGTAATACCACGCCTCAATATTTTCTATCCTGAACATAGAACATTTTAAGAAATGAAGCGAATAAAATTGCTTAAAAAAGCATAACGTAATTGTATTTCCCATGCTCTAGTACAAAATAGGTCATACTCAAAAAAAATTAGAGTTAAAATTTACTAGAATAAAATTCTTGTTTTTTAACTCTAAAAGATTTCCTAAAATAATTGGAAATAATAATAGCAAATTCATAAACTTGAGCAAGATTTTAGCAATAATTTAGAAAGATTTTAGTAAAAATTTAATAAGATTTTAGTTGCAATTAAGCCAAAACCAAGTTAGAATTGAGTTAGGATCAAGCTGGAATCAAGTTAGAATTAAGTTAGAATCAAGTTGGAATCAAGTCAGAATCTAGTTAGATCCTTCTATGTTACATTAAATCTATATTGGATCTATTTACAAGCCGGAAATTAATTGTATAAATTTTGTTTATGTAAAATCATAAACAATAGAAACACACATCAACAATTAAATCTCTATAGCAAAACTTCCATATGTTTATATAACTTTTCTCCCATAAATGATTTTCAACGTCGCATCCGTGCCAAAATCAATCTATCAAAGATTATCAATAGAAACACAGCCACAGAACTTAATGTTGATTTGTGTAAATTGCATATGACTTTTATGAAATACAAACAGTAACCGATATACAAAATGTATATATGGATGGTCACGTATAATGTGAATAAACAGGAAACACAAGGGACTTCGCATTTGAATAAATCTATGTGCATTATAATTCTTATATTCTTTTGATAACATCTCGAATGTCGAATGCTTGCTATTCAACATTTATGTAGGTTGAACGACTCTGCAATATGAATTTACAAAAATAAATAAACTGCAACAACTTTCTTTCAGATTACAATTGGAAAAATATGTTAATAATATATATGAAAATTAGTATATTTATTTTTACGAAGTTAGTTTTCAAGATATTAGCAATGAGCTTCCAAATGAAAAAAACTTTTTCCTGATATTTCTGCTTCAAATTAAAGAACAACTCTATTAAAATTTTGAATATGTGCAAGAAAAATAAATTCTTTGATAAGCATTCCAATAATGCTAATCAACTAGTTGGGCGCATGGCATCGTGCCTCAAAGCAAATTACTGGAACTTCCCGTACCAAAAATTATTTTTTTTAAAAAGATTAACATTTTTGAAAAAAAATTACTCTGAAAAAGTTAGATTTTTGAGAAACTCTAGATTCTTGACAAAAATTTACTTTTTTTTGAAAAAAAGACTTTTTGAAGAAAAATTTATTTTGAAATATTATGGAAATTCTGAACTTTTTTCAAAGGAATCGTACTCCTTTAACTGCATAGAGACGAAATATC
This sequence comes from Ctenocephalides felis, assembly GCF_003426905.1. NCBI lineage: Eukaryota > Metazoa > Arthropoda > Insecta > Siphonaptera > Pulicidae > Ctenocephalides > Ctenocephalides felis. Next base: position 39,963,015 of record NW_020537758.1, on the reverse strand, counting down.
GAAACGCGTAAGCGCCGCGTCGCCATCTAACGGATAAACATTGGTATGGAACCCATAGGAATGTAAACAATATTTATACATATTATTAAAATCTCTATTAAATATCTGATAATTTTATGTGCTTATGTCTAATGATCATTTTTGATCGCCAAATGGCATTTTTTTTACTTCTTTTACTAGATCTCCGAAACTGCTAGTCCTGCCTTCATGAAAATTTGATCAGTTCTTCATCTCGTTAATACAAGTAAAATGTTTTTTGAATTATTCAAATCAGACGCTCCATTATCTTAAAAACTGAGTTACCGTTTTTGGCACTTTTTGCCCCATGTCTTCGGAACGGCTAAACCTGCCTTCGCCAAAAACTAATCAGCACGTCTCATTATCAATACGAATCGAATGTTTTTTGAATTATTCAAACCTTCATCCGTGTTCCCGAAATCGTCGACGAAAATTTGTATCCGCACACACACACACAAACGCACACACACATACACATACACACACATAAGGTGTAACCTTACCACGTTAATTATATTTGTTGTGATATAATAACAAAAATATAAAAAAGCTTAAGAGATATAACAATTGGTAAATTGTTATAATATAATTATTTTCGCGTGGTTCATATTATGAATTTAGTTTGACAAAAATATTTTTTCCGCAGAATGAGAAAAAATAGTGCTGTACAGAACAAAATTTTTGCACGATGGATTTTAAAGTCATTATGCTTTTGTAAGAAAGAAACTTATTAGCTTTCCTTAAAATGTTGCGATTTTAAACCAGTTGAGACCGCGTGCAATAGATACAAATATCAGAATATTATGAACATCTAGCTCAAATATCAGAATATTATGATCATAAATTATCAATTTTTTTTATATGCTGTGTTTCAAAATCATTAAGTATAGGTCTATGAGGTTTTCAATAGCTTGCAATATAATAAAAAGTGTTTGTATTATATCTTAAATTATGATCACTAACGAATAACATTCAAATCACGTCCACACATTTATAAATATTGTCATTCTAGTTCAAGCTCATATGAATGGTAGAACACGCATGTCTAACAAAACCTGTTTTAACCCATAATATCAGGAACTCTTGCATTATGCTCCTATACTTAAAGCGCATATACAAGTATTATCAAATTCAAGAGAATAATTTTTATAAATATTACATTTTTCGAAATTTGATCGAATGATATAAAAATAAAAAATCATATATATATATATATATATATATATATATATTTATATATATATATATATATATATATAATTTATGTACATACCCTTGCATATTCATTGTGTTTATTTACATTTTTTGCAGACAGTATGGCGACACGCAACGCTGTCATAGTATCACCTCCTCTTATATAGAACGATCCCACTCAATAAAAAAGTCAGAAAACTCTTCCTTTTTTCAATTAACTTTTCATCGCCGGCAGTGGATTTGTTCCTGTTTAGTAGAGTTTCTGGAAAGCTCAAAATTGATGTAAGGAATCATAATATTCTTCCGCTATAAATTCCAAAACACATTGGCTTATAAATAGACGACGTAGATGTAGCGGAACATGTTTTCGTCTTTTTCCTTCCAGAGTATTTTCAGTACCGGAGAGCACGTTGCTTTTCACTCAAACACATAGGGTGTAGTAAGACCTGAGGCCATTAAGTTTTGATACACAAAATTGTAAATGGATCACAAAAAAATAAATAAAAAAGATTTTAAGAGTGCATTTAATTAAAGACCGTTTGCCAATGATGGCAGTTGTATACTCAATTTATTATTGAAGGTGATATATTGCTACATTCATGGTGATGGGCTAATTTTTGACTGAAGCAATATTACCACCTTATAGAATTTAAATCGGAAACTTCAAATTGAATAAAAAAAGATGGCGTCATTAACACTTGACATATGAATCAATAACGACAAAATTTAGATGTAAAAAAGCTTTTACGCGTAACTTCATTTAATGAGGGTTTGAAAATGATGATAATTGTATACTAAATTAATTCTTGAAGGTTGCACACAAATATTAAATTGGGAACTTTTGTTGCTGTATTCATGCTTAACTGACAGGCTTTTCAAACAAAAGCAGTACTACCACCTTACAGAATTTGAATTAAACACTTCAAATGCCAATTAATACTTGATACAAAAATGAATCACGAAAAAATTCGGTAAAGAAAAAGTGTTTTAAACGTATAAAATATAAATATTTCATTCAAATATATTACATTTACATTGTGTTTTCCCCCATCCATGTTTGATTTACATAATCCTAGATTTTTACGCACACTCTGTCCAAAGGCGTGTTACCAACATCGAGCATAGTCAGTAGTACGCTCATGAGCGCTCTCAAAGTTCAAACGAAACTTTATCCGAAAAATCGAACAAAACTGTGATATAAACATTTAAAAACTGTGAGTAATTCAACAAAATGATTCAAAATGTTTTTCAGAATGTCCTGATAGATGTTTCTTGTGCAATGTCATTTGAATTGGCATTGTAAACAATACGAAAAGAAACATGTTGCTCATAGCAGAAGCTACTTTGTCGTAGCAAAAGGCGTCAATGAAAATGGAAAGTGATTGTATGTACTGAGTTTTCCTCTTGTTTACGCTATTGTTTACTATGCAGCCGCATTGTCAATCAATTGATTTTTTATGACTGGGGTGTATTTATGTGTTAAAGTTATATCGTGTTTCTTTTTATGACAAGTGGATATATTTTGCGGAAGGAGTTTTAAAAACAAGGTATGATGAATTGTATTATATATAAAAATATAGAGATGTATTATATTGCATGTACTGCAATAATGTAGTAAGGAAATAAAATCCGAAATTGTGATGTTGGATAGATCCAATAATGCATTTGACATGTTGTTATTTTATTTTTTTTCAAGCACTAAAAACTATTATTATCATCGAAAAAAACGATAAAATACTAGAATTACAGTTGTTTTAAAAACAAAGTTCAATTGATTCAATTGCACATTGAATTAAATTGAATTTTTATTTTCGAACGTTTTAAATAAAAAAGATTGAAGCTCAATCCTATTATAATTGTGAAATAAATAAACATATATTATAGAAATTAAGATATAATTATAGAGAATAATATTATAGAAAATATTTTAATGTTACTAATTTTTGGTTGGTATTGTTTAATGTTGGTATTGTTTAATGCTGGTATAGTTTAATGTTGGTATAGTTTAATGCTGCTATAGTTTAATGCTGCTATAGTTTAATGTTGGTATTGTTTAATGTTGGTATTGGAATGGTTGCTGAATGTGCAACATGGGTCTACCAATTCTTTAAATAAAACTATTAAATTTTAGCTGTTATCTGTCATAATTGAATTGCCAAATTGAACAACTTGAATTCTAAATTTGACCCCAACTGTATTATCATTATCCTAATGATCTATTTGCTCTATCTAATGGATTTAAATTCTATAAATCAATCCAATCAGTTATTACAAAATGGCGATGTAAATAAAATTGGCGCGAAAGATTAATTGACATATTCGAAAATATTCGTACTGAACTAATCAAAATAGAATAGGTTTGATTTCCAATTATAGTTCATTGTGAAAAAGGGCTAAGGTTTTAAGGCATGTTGACCATTTCCAGGTTTTGCAAGTGCAATTCTAAATTCTATTTTATACAGGCCACAATTATTGACTCTTTTAAGGTGACTATACGTCCCGGTTTGGCCAGGACAGTCCCGGATTTCCATCGTGTTTCACGAAATTTTTTAAAAGCAATATTTGCCCCTGATTTAGATCTTTTGCCCCGGATTGCCGCGGGTTTTCGAAAAGTATAGGTTTGAATTGGATTTTTGCAATTACTTGATAATAAAATTATAACTATTCATTAAATGTCTGAAAATTTCATTTGAGAAATGAAATTTATCTGTTTCTTATATATATGAAACAATACGTCAAGAATGAGAAAATTGACGAATAAAAATTCTCAAAGGCGGAATAAAACAGCTTCCCTCATTTATTAACATTAATTCTTATTTTCAATTTTACGAAAATTAGAAAAACTGTCACAAGTGCTAATTATTTCAAGTAATTTATTAAGAGAGTTGAACAGAATTTTATACAAGTCTCAAGAGCAAAAAAAGATATAGATCAAAAGATATCAGATATAACATAATAGGTAAAGGTAATATATTTATATAGATATATATAGATATAGATAAAATATAGCTAGATAAATATAGATATAGAGATATATATATATATAAGAAAAATTTCTATATCTATCTATATCTATATATATATAAAATATATATATATATATATATATCTATATATCTATATATTATATCTATTATATAAATATATACATATATATCCATATATATATATATATATATACTAGCTGACCCGGCGAACGTTGTTTTGCTAAGTAATGTATATTCTAAACAATTACTAGAAAATCAAATATTAACACTTTAAGTGTATAAGGATGTGTTGTTTGAATGCTATATACAATGAGGTGTTATAAAAACAATAAACCTTATTAGTTTGTCTTTATTTTGTCAATACAATCAAACTGAAAGATTTATACACTTTCTATAGAAAACATAGTATAATTCATCCAAGTCTTTTTTGGTCTTTTGACTTATTGATTACGTTTCAAGTTTATCACTTTCTTTTTGAATTCTGGATTTTGTGTATAATTGTAAATAATACTACTGAGCTTATACAAAATTTTCAAAATTTTGCGAGAAGAGATAGAAAATAAATCAAGTATTTCATTTTTACCTGCTTTTTGAAAAGTTTCAAGTAACATCCGATGAATAAAGTAAATTTAATAAAAAGTATATATGTAGAGCAGGGCGAGGCACAAAGCTCCAATTTGACTTTGAGCAAATATAAACTATATTGTGAAAACCAAAACAATTATATCACAACAAATAACACATATCAAACAAACAATTATCTGACTACGTTCAGTAAACTGCCTTCTACTTCATCTTTGTATAAATGTGCTTTTTTGATATCTTTCAAAAACTTGTTATCTAGAAGGGTAACTTGAAATAGGCAGGTGGCAAAAAGGTTTAAAGCCTTATTATAATTTTAAAGGTATTTTACAAAATAATAAAATTTTTAAATAATGCTAAAAAACTACCAACGGAAGAAAATACTTTTAATATGGATTTTTAAAGATTACCGTTTATCTTCCCCATTTCAAAGATCAAGGTTATAGCTGGTTATACATCCTTTTTCCTCAACTTTCAAATATTGCTGTTAAACAATGCTTAACTTTACTGATTTTTGACACATCGGTGGTGGAACTTTTTAACCCCGGGTCTTCATATATTACTATCTATTCTTCGATAAATTCAGGAAAATTATAACTGGGAAAATTCGATAAAATGTTCATTTGATCGATACCAAATTTACGTTCTGAATTTTAATAATATAAATAAAAAATAATATAAGCTAGAAAATACCAATTAGTATATAATTATACAAATGAGAGAGTCCATTTTCATATTAACATTTGATGAAAAAGATGAGATTTTGAATTTCTAGTAACACTTGCGGCCCATTTACTAACGTTTTTATATATAAATAAAACTACAAACAAAACTACTTACTACAATTTAATCGTAATTAAATAATATTCACGTAAAATATCCCATTGAACGTAATTGAACATCATCTGTCAAAAACGTTTGACATTTCACGGATTAGCAACCGTCCATTGTTTTATTTAGACTACGCTTCTACAAACATTTTCAAAATAAAAATAAAATGTTTCTACGCGGATTTGAAATAATTTTTCACCTTTTGGACTTTCTCTGGATTGGCACAAATTTTTCAAGACTAAGACTGTCCAAATCGGTTTAGCCGTTTTCGAGTTTTACTTGGACATTTGAAAGAGAGCTCCATTTTTATATATAAGATATATAACATAATCGAATAGTAAAATTTTTACTAGATATTTCGTAATTCTGATTTAAAAACAAATTGATTCATTCGTATTTATTTATTGCATTTTAAATAGTATGTTTGTTATTTTAATATATATCTATATATAGCTATAAAATTTCGCACTGATGTCATTTTTTCCAACTAAATTCATATAAGTAGATTGAAAATGTTTTGCTGGATTATTTTCACTTATTGTTAGTATCTTTTATAGGCTGGTGCTAAATGTTTTAACCTATGTGATATGATAAAAAATCTGATAGCCTACTGTGTAAGTCTATTATAGGTATTAAAATACTCGAACCACAATTTTTTGAAAATTGAAAATATGTTTGGCTGGACTTTTTTCACTTAGCACATATTTTAAGTTGGTGTCAAATAAAGTTATAACCTATTTTTATCTGATATAAATAATCAGATAGTTCAGTGTGTAAATATGTTACAATACTTACCGCAAACAAATTTTTTTTTTTAATTTAACTTTGATGTAGCCGGCTATCGTGATCCAATTAATGAAAATTCTAATGTAATTTAAAAATTATAAAATTACAATAGTAGCGGGTACTCACTTGCACCTTCTTAGCTAATATAGTTAATATTTCTTTATTTTTATTTTACTACATCATTAATATAGATCTAATCCCAAGCCAAAAAGATTGTGCTAGTAATTTAGTATATTTTTACCCGGTTAAGATAATAGCGAGGTAAATAAATCGACTCTGACTATAAAAGATTCTTAAGTGCTAGAACAACCAAAATATTTGTTTCCGTGGGAGATTTCATCACTGAATTGTATCACATATTGTTTGGCGTTTATGTTTAATTTATTCGGTTTCCTGCGAACAAAGTACCGTTATCCTTAATAGGATAATGATAGGTGCACAATGTACGCGGTATATGACACGAGCTCTTAATTCGTAACATCAAATGTGCTATTAAGCAATAAAGCATATGTGGATATTTGATCACTTGACATATTAATGGGCACTTGCTTTCGAAAATTCCATCAATAAGAATAGAAAATCATAAAATCTCATTATAAAATACTAGCAATGGCGGCTTACAAATTATGCTTTTGTGCAAAAGTTATTGGAATTGCAGCAATAAAATATAAATATTGTGTACTTTGACCATTAAAACATTTAAATCAAATCATAACCAATATATCCCAATATCATTGACCGTTGTATCAGATGATCTCATACCGTAGGATACTACTTTGCACTTACTTACTTAATTTTTGCTCAATTAAGGCCAATTTTGAACTAAAAGAATTTCAACTTTTTTTGCAATTCGTTATAAAACTTAGAAAGTGCCTCCTGAAGTGTACAATATTAATTTCAAAGCAATTACTTGAGGAGCTAAGATGACCATATTTTATTAAGTCAAAACCGTGACAGTGATGGGGGGTATGCTAATAACTATTTAGACTAATTTAGAATTTGTTGTATTATTTTACAACTTATAGCAACAATACCAATATAGTAGAAATATAGTACTTTATCGCAATATATATGGCCATCAAAGATATTCTGCTTGCTGTTAAAAATGGAAGAATGGAATTTATTTTATAATGTATAACCGAACAGAAAAGTAATTTTGTTGTGCAATATACTTTTTAAAAAATTCTTGTGCTAACAATGTTATTGAATTAAAATATCATATAATTATTAATATATGGGGATCTATTCGGTATGTTCTTTGGTACTCTAACTTTGACGAATTAACTCCAGTTTGAAGCAAAAAGTTTTTGTACTATTTTTGAGATACTCAATATACTTAAAAAGCTCTCCGCAGAAGTAAACTGCAGATTCTGCGTCACAAATAAATATTTTTAAAATTGTATCTAAATTAATTAAAAAAATGTTTGACAAATTCATGAATAAAAAATAGTAAAATTGCTTAGGGGTCAAAATCTAAGGTTTATTATAAATATTAAAAGGCGTTCGAATTCCCATGCCATAATATTTCACTACATTAATTACTCCTATTTAAGAATGGTCGAACGAGTGGTATTTAACTTTATATGTTTATCCTTAAGTGAACATTAACATCTCGAGCCATTATTAATTAGTGGGATGTAAATTAAATTTATGAGGTATACACGACTTGAATATGTTTATTCTCATTAGCAATTGAATGTAGCATACAATTATATAATCCGAATTAATTAAAAAAATACATAATGAAGAATACGATAGAAAAAAATCATGCGATGAATACATTGTTATTATCTGAATCAGTTGTTCGTGACCATTCAGAAAAAAGATTTAAGAATTAAATAAAAGATTGAATTAAAATTTCTCGGTAAAGAACCCTGAATATCATTTGAGCCAGAGAAATTTTTAGTACCTAGCCACCCCGTATTAATAAAAAAATGTTGGGCCCTTCTAATAATATTTAATTATCAAACTACAAAATAAATGCAATATTATGAAAAATATATAAAATAAATAATCATTATTCATTCATTTTTTATATCATTTCACTTGATGTTTATATCAATTATAACATTTATTTTCGGAAACAATATTTTGGAAACAGCTCTTCTTCGACGGTCTTAAGGGGCGCGCCTCACAGATTAGAAACCACAGGTTAGATTTAAGCAATCTTGGACGCTATTATTTAAATACTTCTTATTTCGAAGAAATATTGTGATTTATAATTTTCAAGGCAATTTAAATAATAACTAGTGGGGTGTATGGCCTCGTGCCTTAAGGCAAATTGCTGGAACTTCCCGTACCGTAACGAAATGTTCGAGGAATACTGAATGTTTTCAAATAGAGTATTATTAATATTGTACATTGTCTAATATTTATAAGAGTTATATAAAACTGAATTGCAAAGTTGAAAATATTTGTTTAAAGTATATTAAACTATAGTCAGAATTGAAATAAAATCTGAATTATTTTCGAT
>NW_020537758.1:39936694-39953144 GCF_003426905.1 Ctenocephalides felis | reverse complement strand
TTTATTACGATAGAAAACAAACATTGATGAAAACAGAAGATGTTTGCTTGAAAATCATAATTTATTCAGAAGCTTTGATTAAAAACAATGCTCTCACGATGACATATTTCTAATTATAAAATCCTAAAGCGATTTCCATTTTGTATTTCAGGAGATGGACTGGTTACTGAGCAGACAGTCCAAACTATCCGTCGAAAACAAACTTCTGCTATACAAAGCCATCATTAAGCCAATATGGACCTATGGTCTAGAGCTATGGGGATGCGCCACATGGGGATTTCAAATCCAATCTGGAAATTATGCAGAGAACGCAAACTAAAATCTTAAGAGCCATTCTCAACTCACCCTGGTATGTCACTAATTATACTGTCTACGGCGACCTAAAAATGTTGACTGTGCACGAAACATACAAAGAACTATCATCAAAATACCGTAACAGATTAGAGATGCACCCAAATGAAGAAAACAAAATGAACAAAATTCGAGATTGAAGAGAAAGTGGCCTCTACAAAGTACATAAGTACAATCATTAGATATACACATATCTATATATATTATATATATATATATATATATATATATATATATATACATATATATATATATATATATATATATATATTTTAAGTAACATAATGTAAGATAGATCACTGGATCCTATCTTATTTTAACACTCACATAGTTCGCAGTTTAGCTTATAGGAAAATTGTAATTTTCTGATTGCTAAATATATCTATTACAAAAAAAATTGTGTTTTATATCATTTATCACATTATACTCTAAAATTATATGGGCTTTGAATTAAAGTTCACTATATACCTTCGGAAAAGAATACATAATACTCACCAATAAGATTCATTTACTTTGAGGTTCCATAATCATCAAATATATATAAAAGTGACTCCAAATACAAATTATCTAATTATGATAATCATTTAATCCAAAACAATTTTACATACCTTTCCTTATTCGGGCAGGTAGGAGAGTGCATAGTTTCCTGAACAGTGGCCAAAGTTCCAGTGCCGGAAGTTGTAGCTACTTCTTCTATATCAGAGTCAATACCTTGAGCGAAGTCCATATAAAATGAATCTCTAGAGTCACTTGACCCCCGGCGGAGCTTCAATGATAAATCGGGAGAACTATCCATGATGTTTTGTTTCTTGTACCCGGTGAGTTAAAGAATTATATTTTATTTCAAAATTGGTGTATTTTTTGTAGTGTGTTTAGGCATCTTTGATGGCAGTGATTTGGTAACAAATTTTCATTTTGATTAATAATAATTATCAATTAATAAATAGTTTTAAATGTAACATAACAAATCTAAATGAAGCATTATTATTTTAATATATAACTCATGTTTAAATTGCTAACGGCTTTCATAAGAATAATTTATTTTACGATATTGCTAATAATAAATAAACTTAGTATCGTACACAATGGTAAAATTATTAATAGTATATTAATTTCTTTTTGTTACAACAAATTTCAAAACAAAATATTTTAATGAAGACTTTTTTGGCACAAAGTTGTTGGTGACGATTTGTTGTTAATGGAGTTCAGCACAATCTAAAATAAAAATAAAAAATATTATAAAAATGCAACTTACTCAATTACTAAGTTTAAGCTTAGGAATTTATTTGTTTTTAGTAAAATTACTAAACTAAATTTATTGATCTTATGTTCTCATATTAGAAAAATGAGGAAATTTACTATTTGAAACTAATAAACAAACTGTACTTAGTTGAAACAGATAATATGGGGTGTCAATTAATCACGTGAGCTTTTTAAGGGGAGGGGGGGTTTGACTAAAAATCACGTAATATCACGTGGGGGAGGGGGGGGTAGAGTAAGATATCACGTCTATTTATTTTTTAACTAATTTTTTTAAAAAAAGTTCAAACATATTCAAAAAAAATCAAAAATTTTACGATATTTTCTCGCAACTAAAAATACACGTGATGTTTGGTGGAGGAGGAGAGGTAATTTTGAATATCACTATGTTTCACCAAGGGGGAGGGGGGGTCCAAAAATCCTTAAAAACTCGCTCACGTGATTAATGGACGCCTCCTAAAGTGCTTTGTAATAGTCATACTTACTATATAATTCTTTCTAAACAATTTAAAAAATGAAAGTATTAGGACAATATATTAAACATTCCACGCATGGGACTTACTAATAAACGTCGTAATTTTATAATCTTCACATAATCTTTTATATTTAATAAAATTGCATATTTTATAAAGTGAGCACAACCTAGGTGTTGTGCTCAAAACATAAAGAGTTCTTGCTGCATTTTTTTTTAAAACAATATTTAAATAAATTTATTATGACCCACATTTTTTATAAATTACTAAAGCAATATATCAAAATTTTGACATGCATTTTAAAAATAGATTTAAATTTAATCGATTGGTGGGTAGACTGTACTATATAACTGAAGGGAAGACTGCCATATATTACAAGACTTCTCTAATTGATTTTGACATGTGTTAGGCATGTTTACTAAAAGAAACTCGATTTAATTTAAAAATGGTGGTATACAATTTTGTGTCTAATTTTATCAAATTGGTGCCAATTAATACTATACAAATAATCACCAAGCTTCATGCAGATATAAATACATCACATTTATAATATAGATATTAGTAATCATTTGTATAATTCTCTATTTGGCAAATAGTCACAAACATAAATTTTATATTTGTTATTGATATATAATGCATCCCATTTTAAATTGAACTCTGATGTCAATATCTTCTCGAATTTATTTATTTTTGTCTTCTATGCTAAAAATCTCGTTTTTTGTGACCATATGTGTCTCCTAACTAAATCTGATAAACTTACAACTACATTAATTTAAACTAATGACTAAGCATTTTAGCAAGATTAAAAAAAATCATCGCAACCAAAAAAACTTTATTTAAATATTGTGTTTTAACCTCCTCATAGTGAGTATAAATTTTAATAATAGAACTACTTTTAATCATTTCCTTGAAATAGATTCTATGAGTTATTCAATTATCTTTAGTAGCTCTATACAGAATAAATCACTTGCAGGTGTAATTGGTTCGGTCTCATATGTTAAGTGTTTTAATCTATAGGCGCCGTTTTAATAAAGTGTTTTGGTTGTAAACTTATCAACATGTGGATTTATTATTATGTTCAGTTTGAGTTGAATGTGTGGTGACAGACTTATATTAAATTCAAAAGAATCTTCAACAATATAACTCATAGAAGATCTTTCTTCCAGACACTTGGTAAAAAAATTCTAACTGTAAATTTAATCCATGTAATCATTCTTTCATTATCCATTTGTTGAATTGCCTTGGTTGGGTTACATTTTGAAACTAGACACACTAATTAAAGTTTAATATATCTCCAATATAACTAATTATACTAGTAAATCATGAGATAAAAATTGAAATCATAAGTTAGGAAACTTCGAATTCAAATTAATTCAATTGAGAAAAGAAAGGTAATAATCGAAGACCTTTTCTAGGTTTCCACCACAATATTCAATACAGATTTTAGGATTTGAAGCCTGAGCTCGTTCATAAAAGCTCTCCTTGCAAACTTGCAAGTAAATAGTACTTCTTTGTGATTTCTGCTATAAAGTATTAATATTTATTTATTTATTTATTTATTTTACAAGCCGTCGGTGTAATAATATTATAATAAGGCTCAAGTCAATATTTTGCAGATTTAATATAATTTAATTAACTATTAGGTATTTTATTACTTATTTATTTATTATTTAATCTATTTACTATAAACTTATTTATATTTTGTTATTTTTTTTTATTTTTATATATAACTAGTTTGTTTGTTGCAAGTATTTTTTAAAAATTTAATAAGTATTTTAATAAGCTTTACAATACTCTTACAATATAATTATTTTATTTAACAAATTTTAGGTTATTTTATGATATTTGAACAAATTTAAGTGTCTTATATTATTATTATTATTATTATCATTATCATTATTATTATTATTAATAATTTTTTTACAATATAAGTATTTTCTTTTACGAATTTTTAGGTATTTTCATGAAAGAAATATTTAGTTTTACAATGTTTCAAGTCTTGCTAAATTATAAGTTTTTAGTTAACTAATTAATAAGTATTTTAAAAATAACAATCATATAAAAATAATAATTATAAAAATAATAATAATAATAGTAATTTAGAAGTATTTTTGCAACAGTAAGTATTATAATAATAAAGGACAGAAATATTATATTTATAATTATGATTTAAATTGCCTTGAAAATTATAAATTACAATATTTCTTCGAAATAAGAAGTATTCAAATAATAGCTTCCAAGATTGCTTAAATCTAACCTGTGGTTTTTAACCTATGAGGCGCGCCCCTTAAGACTGTCGAAGAAGAGTTGTTTCCAAAATACTGTTTCCGAAAATAAATGTTATAAATGATATAAAAATCAAGTGAAATGATATAAAAAATTAATAAATAATAATTATTTATTTTATGTATTTTTCATAATATTGCATATCATTTTGTAGTTTGATAATTAAATATTATCAGAAGGCGATAATTACTGAAATATTATCAGGAGGGCCCAATATTTTTTTTTATAAATATGAGGTAGCTAGGTACTAAAAGGTTTGAAAACTCTGGCTTACAGGGGTTTTCACCGAGAAATTTTAATTCAATCTTTTATTCAATTCTTAAATCTTTTTTCTGAATGGTCACAAACAACTGATTCAGAATATAACAATGTATTCATCGCATGATTTTTCTCTATCGTATTCTTCATTATGTATTTTTTTAATTAATTCGTATTATATAATTGTATGCTACATTCAATTGCTAATGAGAATAAACATATTCAAGTCGTGTATACCTCATAAATTTAATTTACATCCCACTAATTAATAATGGCTCGAGATGTTAATGCTCACTTAAGGATAAACATATGAAGTTAAAGACCACTCGTTCGACCATTCTTAAATAGGAGTAATTAATGTAGTGAAATATTATAGCATGGGAATTCGAACGCCTCTGAATATTTATAATAAATATAAGATTTTAACCCTCAAGCAATTTCACTATTTTTTATTCTTGAATTTGTCAAACTTTTTATAATTAATTTAGATACAATTTTAAAAATATTTGTTTGTGACGCAGAATCTGCAGTTTACTTCTGCGGAGAGCTTTTTAAGTATATTGAGTATCTCAAAAATAGTACAAGAACTTTTTGCTTAAAACTGGAGTTAATTCGTCAAAGTTAGAGTACCAAAGAACATACCGAATAGAAGATCCCCATATATTAATAATTATACGATATTTTAATTCAATAACATTGTTAGCACAAGAATTTTTTAAAAAGTATATTGCATAACAAAATTACTTTTCTGTTCGGTTATACATTATTAAATAAATTCCATTCTTCCATTTTTAACAGCATGCAGAATATCTTTGATAGCCATATATATTGCGATAAAGTACTATATTGCTACTAAATTGGTATTGTTGTTGTAAAGAAATACAACAAATCCTAAATTAGTCTAAATAGAGCTCTAAAATTTCGCACTGATGTTATTTTTTCCATCTAAATGCATACAAGTAGATTGATAAATGTTTTGCTGGATTATTTTTACTTAGTATCTTTTATACGCTGGTGCCAAATAAAGTTTTAACCTATATAAAGTTTAAATCTGTGTAAGTTTATTATAGGTATTAGAATACCAGAACCAAAATCTTTTGAAAATTGAAAATTTTGAAAATATGTTTTTCTGGACTTAAGTTAGTATATTTTTTAAGCTGGTTCCAAATAAAATTATAAACTATTTTTTATCTGATCAAAAAATCTGATAGTCTAGTGTGTAAGTTTGTGATCATCTTCATCATAATACCCGACCAAGATCTTTTGAAAAGTGAAAATTTAAAATTTTGAAAATATGTTTTGCTGGACTTTTTTCACTTAGCACATATTTTACGTTGGTGCCAAATAAATGTTATAACCTATTTTTATCTGATTTGAAAAATCAGATAGTTCAGTGTGTAAGTCTGTTACAGTTATTATAATACCCACAAATATTTTTTTTTAAATTTTTGTAAACTAGTGAGGTGCATGGCATTGTGCCTTAAGGCAAATTGCTGGAACTTCCCATACCGTAATTAAAAATCTTGGTACGGAACCCAGAAAAACTTACACAAAGTGTGTACACATTATTAAAATCTCTATAAAATATCTGATAATTTGTTGTACATATGTTCAATAAACATTTTTGACCGCCAAATGTTATTTTTTTAACTTATTTTTATTGAGAGTCCATAACTTAATTAGTTCATCCTGCCAATACAAGTAAAAATCTTTTTGAGTTACAAAAGTTTTGGCACTTTTTGCCCCGTATCTTCGGAACGGCCAGACCTGCCTTCGCCAAAAACTAATCAACACGACTCCTTATCAATACGAATTGAATGTTGTTTGAATTATTCAAATTGGTTGATCGGTATTCTCGAAATCGTCGACGAAAATTTGTATCCGTACACACACACACACGCACACACACGTGCATTCATTTTTTCTAAGGCATGCCAAAATATTCAAAAACCTTTGAAACGTAAAGATATATAAAAAATTTCATTTTAGATTTTTTTGCGATTACTATAACTTGCCCTACGGGAAGTTAAAATTTGACAGATGCTTTGATGTAGCCGGCTATCATAATGAAATTAATGGAAATTCTAATCCAACTTAATCAATTATAAAATTACAATAGTAGCGAGTACTTACATATACTTCCTTAGCTAATATAGTTATTTTATCTTCATTTTTATTTTACTACATTATAAATATAATTCTCATTCCAAGCCAAAAAGATTGTGCTAGTAATTCAGTATATTTTTACCCAACTAAGATAATAGTGAGGTAGATAAATCGACTCTGACTATAAAAACTCTTTAAGTTCTAGAACAACTAAAATATTTGTTTCCGTGGGAGATTTCATCACTGAATTGTATCACATATTGTTTGGCGTTTATGTTTAATTTATTCGGTTTCCTGCGAACAAAGTACCGTTATCCTTAATAGGATAATGATAGGTGCACAATGTACGCGGTATATGACACGAGCTCTTAATTCGTAACATCAAATGTGCTATTAAGCAATAAAGCATATGTGGATACTTGATCATTTGATTTATTAATGGGCACTTGGTTTCAAAAATTCCATCAATGAGAATAGAAAATCATAAAATAACATTATAAAATACTAGCAATGGCGGCTTACAAATTAGGCTTTAGTGCAAAAGTTATTGGAATCGCAGCAATAAAATATAAATATTGTGTACTTTGACCATTGAAGTATATAAATCAAATCATAACCAATATATCCCAGTATCTTTAACCGTAGTATCAGACGATCTCATACCGTAGGATTCTACTTTATTTTTTGTCTCTAATTTTTACTCAATTAAGATAAATTTTAAACTAAAACAGTTTTTACCTATTTTTGCAATTTGATCTAAAACTTTGAAAGTTCCTGGTGTGTTGTTTAATACCTTGAAATATCTTATAAATTCTACATAAAAATTAATAAGTAGTACTTCTAGACAAATAGCATAAACTCCTTTACATGTGAAAATCATTTCGTTGTTTAACATGGAATGGGTTAACATGAAAAGTTGTTTTTAACAGCTAATTACAAATATTTCTGTCGATCTAGTTTATGATTATTCAATGAGAATAAGATATCTAAAATATATATTTTTAAAAGCTTCAAGAATGGAGCAAAAAAAATATAAATGTTTTTAATGAAAAATGATTTAATTCATTTTTGATTTTCTAAAATTAAAATACCATTATTCATTAGTTGACCGCAAAAATAATAACAAATAATGAAATTAATAAAAATGAAACTAAATTATTTGATTATATATTGCAAAGAAATATTATACAAATATTTCTGTCGATCTAGTTTATGATTATTCAATGAGAATATGATATCTAAAATATATATTTTTAAAAGCTTCAAGAATGGAGCAAAAAAAAAATATAAATGTTTTTAATGAAAAATGATTTAATTCATTTTTGATTTTCTAAAATTAAAATACCATTATTCATTAGTTGACCGCAAAAATAATAACAAATAATGAAATTAATAAAAATGAAACTAAATTATTTGATTATATATTGCAAAGCAACTACTTGATGAACCAATAATTGTGGCCTTGTATGAAATAAAATTTAGAATTGCACTTGCAAAACCTGAAGGTGAAAATGCATAAAACTTGAGCCCTTTTTCACTACAATTAAAACTAGTGGTGTATGGCATGGTGCCTTAAGGCAAATTGCTGAACTTACCGTACCCTAATGAAATATTCAAGGAATATTACATGTTTTCAAATAGATTATTATAATTATTTGGAGTATTATAAGTGATGTTTGGAACTTTAGCTAGATTTAGAATAAAAATACGAATTATTTTTTGATATACAAAAAATTTTTTTTGAAAATTAAAAAAAAAATGAAATTAATAAAAATTTCTCTACCTAAAAGCAATCGTTTTGTCGGTACAAGCAGAAAGTTTTTTAAATCATTCAAATCAGATGCTTATAGTTATCTCAAAAACTGCCATTTTTGGCACATTTATCTCTGTATCTCCGAAACGGATGGACCTGCCTTCGCCAAAATTTAATTACCCCTTCTCCCCATCATCAGAAATCGAATTTTCGATCATTCAAATCAGTTGATTCCTTCTTTTAAAAACTGATATTTTTAGCACTTTTTCGACGAAAAATTGTCTCCACACATACACACATCAATTTTTTCTGAGGTATGCCAAAATGTTCAGAAACCCCTGAAACGTGAAGATATGCAAAAATTTTCATTTTTGATTTTTGGCCCATTACTATAATTTACCCTGCGGAAAGTTAAAAAAAAATCTCTATTTTAAATGGAGCATGATTCTTTTCGAATATGTCAATTAATCTTTGGCGCCAATTTTATTTACATCGCCATTTTGTAATAATGATTGGATTGATTTATAGAATTTAAATCCTTTAAATAAAGTATATAAATCATTAGGATAATGATAATACAGTTGGGGTCAAATTTAGAATTCAAGTTGTTCAATTTTGGAAACTCAATTATGACAGATAACAGCTAATATTTCAATAGTTTTATTCAAAGAATTAGTAGACCGATTTTGGAAATTAAGTAACCATTCCGATGCCAACATTAAACGATATCAACAGGAAACAATACTAGCATTAATCAATACCAACATTAAAAATTATTAATATTAATATTTTTTTATAATATTATTCTCTTTAATTATATTTTATTTTCTATAATATCTACTTAATAATTCTAGTCTCGTTTAGTATTTTATCATTTTTTTGTTGATAATAATAATTTCTAGCTAATAAACATAATTTTTAGTATTTAAAAAATAAAAAGATATCAACATGTCAAATGCATTATCTGATCTATTCAACATCACATCCAGGTTTTATTTCCTTACTTCATTATAGCAGTACATGCAATATAATACTTCTTGATATTTTTATATGTAATACAATTCATCATACCTTATTTTTAAAACTCCTTCCGCAAAATATATCCACTTGTCATAAAAAGAAACACGATATAACTTTAACACATAAATACACCCCAGTCATAAAAATCAATTGATTGACAATGCGGCTGCATAGTAAACAATAGCGTAAACAAGAGGAAAACTCAGTACACACAATTCACTTTCCATTTTCATTGACGCCTTTTGCTACGACAAAGTAGCTTCTGCTATGAGCAACATGTTTCTTTTCGTATTGTTTACAATGCCAATTCAAATGACATTGCACAAGAAACATCTATCAGGACATTCTAAAGAACATTTTGAATCATTTTGTTGAATTACTCACAGTTTTTAAATGTTTATATCACAGTTTTGTTCGATATTTCGGATAAAGTTTCGTTTGAACTTTGAGAGCGCTCATGAGCGTACTACTGACTATGCTCGATGTTGGTAACACGCCTTTGGACAGAGTGTGCGTAAAAATCTAGGATTATGTAAATCAAACATGGATGGGAGAAAACACGATGTAAAAGTAATATATTTGAATAAAATATTTATATTTCATACGCATACCGTTTAAAACACTTTTTCTTTTCCGAATTTTTTTGTGATTCATTTCTGTATCAAGTATTAATTGACATTAAAAGTGTTTATTTCGAATTCTGTAAGGTGGTAGTACTGCTTTTGTTTGAAAAGCCTGTCAGTTAAGCATGAATGCAGCAATAAGTACCTAATTTAATATTTGTGTACAACCTTCAAGAATTAATTTAGTATACAATTATTATCATTTTCAAACCCTCATTAAATTAATTTACTTAAATAAAGTAAATAAAATTATTTATTTACTTTTTCATATCTAAATTTTGTCGTTATTAATTCATATGTCAAGTGTTAATGACGCCATCTTTTTTTATTCAATTTGAAGTTTTTGATTTAAATTCTGCAAGGTGGTAGTATTGCTTCAGTCAAATTAACCCATCACCATGAATGTAGCAATATATCACATTCAATAATAAATTCAGTATACAACTGTCATCATTTGCAAACGGTCATTAAATAAATGCACTCTTAAAATCTTTTTTTATTTATTTTCTTGTGATCCATTTACAACTTTGTGTATCAAAACTTAATGGCCTCAGGTCTTACTACACCCTATGTGTTTGAGTGAAAAGCAACGTGCTCTCCGGTACTGAAAATACTCTGGAAGGAAAAAGACGAAAGCATGTTCCGCTACATCTACGTCGTCTATTTATAAGCCAATGTGTTTTGGAATTTATAGCGGAAGAATATTATGATTCCTTACATCAATTTCGAGCTTTCCAGAAACTCTACTAAACAGGAACAAATCCACTGCCGGCGATGAAAGGTTAATTGAAAAAAAGAAGAGATTTCTGACTTTTTTATTGAGTGGGATCGTTCTATATAAGAGGACGTGATACTCTGACAGCGTTGCGTGTCGCCATACTGTCTGCAAAAAATGTAAATAAACACAATGAATATGCAAGGGTACGTACATAAATTAAATATATATATATATATATATATATATATATATATATATACATATATAAACGTATATATATAGCAGTCATTTTTTTATTTTTATATTATTTGAGCAAATTTTGAAAGATGTAATATTTATAAAAATTATTCTTCTTGAATTTGATAATACTTGCATATGCGCTTTAAGTATAAAGAACATAATGCAAGAGTTCCCGATATTATGGGTTAAAACAGGTTTTGTTAGACATGCGTGTTCTACCATTCATATGAGCTTGAACTAGAATGACAATATTTATAAATGTGTGGACGTGATTTGATTGTTATTCGTTTGTGATCATAATTCGAGATATAATACAAGCACATTTTTTTTATATTGCAAGCTAATGAAAACCTCATAGAGCTATACTTAATGATTTTGAAACAAATCATATAAAAAAATTTGATGATTTATTGAGGTAGTTGATCATAATATATTTGATATTTGTATGCATTGCGCGCGGTTTCAACTGGTTTAAAATCGCAACATAAATATAAGAAAAGCTAATAAGTTACTTATTTACAAAAGCACAATAACTTTAAAATCTATTGTGCAACAATTTCATTATGTGTAGCAGTATTTTTTTCTCATTTTACGAATAAAATATTTTTGTCAAACCAAATTCATAATATGAACCACGTGAAAATAACTATATTATAACAATTTACCAATTCTTATATCTCTTTAGCTTTTTAACTTCTCGTAGGGCAAGTTATAGTAATCGCAAACAAATCGAAAATGAAAATGTTTACATATCTTTACATTTTAAAACCTTCTGAACATTTTGACATACCTTAGAAAAAATGGATGTATGTGTGTGTCGTGTATGTGTGTGTGTTCGGATACAAATTTTTGTCGACGATTTCGGGAACCCGGATGAAGCGATTTGAATAATTCAAAAAACATTCGATTCGTATTGATAATGAGACGTGCTGATTAGTTTTTGGCGAAGGCAGGTTTAGCCGTTCCGAAGACATGGGGCAAAAAGTGCCAAAAACGGTAACTCAGTTTTTAAGAGAACGGAGCGTCTGATTTGAATAATTCAAAAAACATTTCACTTGTATTAACAAGATGAAGATGATCAAATTTTCATGGAGGCAGGTCTAGCGGTTTCGGAGATCTAGTAAAAAAAGTAAAAAAAAAATGCCATTTGGCGGTCAAAAATGATCATTAGACATATGCACATCAAATTATCATATATTTTAAAGAGATTTTAACAATAACTATACATTTTGTTTACATTCCTATTGGTTCCGTACCAATGTTTATCCGTTAGACAGCGACGCGGCGCTTACGATTGCTTTGAAAACAAGTTTAGAATTTCCAAAATATTTGAAAATAAATTTTTCTTTAAAAAGTCTTTTTTTCGAAAATAATTAAATTTATAATTTCTCAAAAATCTAATTTTTTCAGAGTAAATTTTTTTCAATCTTTTTAAAAAAAAAAATTTTTGGTACGGGAAGTTCCAGCAATTTTCCTTAAGGCAAGATGTCATGCGCCCCACTAGTTTTATGGCCTAGTGTGATGAGCACCCTACACCTTCTCCTGGGTACACTGATGGCAGTTTCATTTTCAGAATCAGAATCAGTTGATTCACGTAGAATATAATCCGATTCATTTTCAGATGATTGTGCCCAATTTTCTGCCTTTGATTATGTCGGAACACTCTTCACTTATGCTTGTTAGTTTTTGCAATAATTCACTTCTCTTTGACATTTTATTTATAAGCTCTAAAAAATCAACTGAACAACGGGTTATACTGAAAGTTACTATGTGAAAAAGACCGGTCTAATGTCAATACTTACCAAAATTCGGTTATTTCTATGTAACAAATGTAACTAAATATAAATCTAAAATAACAAAGCCCTTTGTTTATGTAAAATTTCTATAGCAGTCAAAATGACTGTTTTCCGTCCATGCAGGCATAACATGTAAGAATATTGGAAATAAAAATGAGATAAGGCAACTAATACGTTTTATATACGCATTTATATGTTGTATAAAAAGTCACAAAATTTCACGAAGCTGCGACTTCAAATATACAGTTATTTTTTTGATGAAAAATGAAAAGCAGTCAAAATGACTGCGTCCGTCTTTCGAGCGGGGGTTATTATTTATAGATGGCCATCGAACGGGTATGGGTACACTATCTTGATTTGATAAAGGATATGGGCGTGTTTCCAAACACAATTGGCCACTACCATAAAGAATTGGCATTCATTTGTATGCCATTGCATAGATCTTATCGCAAAAATCCGATATACTAATTTTCAACACCCTAGATTATCATTTGGCCGAGATATAAATGGAACTACGCGAAAGTGAAAGACTTTTTTCAAAGTCACTTAGAAAAAAGTCACAAGAAGCTTATTGCTAATATCTTGAGAAATAACATTTCAAAATTAATTATACATATATATTATTAACATAATTTTCCAATTGCAATCTGAAAGAAAGCTTTTTATTTATTTTTGTAAATTCATATTGCAGAGTCGTTCAACCTACATAAATGTTGAATAGCAAGCATTCGACATTCGAGATGTTATCAAAAGAATATAAGAATTATAATGCATATAGATTTATTCAAATGCGAAGTCCCTTGTGTTTCCTGTTTATTCACATTATACGTGACCATCCATATATACATTTTGTATATCGGTTACTGTTTGTATTTCATAAAAGTCATATGCAATTTACACAAATCAACATTAAATTCTGTGGCTGTGTTTCTATTGATATAATCTTTGATGGATTGATTTTGGCACGGATTCGACGTTGAAAATCATTTATGGAAAAAAAGTTATATAAACATAGGGAAGAAGTTTTGCTATTTGTCGTTGTGTGTTTCTATTGTTTATGATTTTACATAAACAAAATTTATAAAATTAATTTCCGGCTTGTAAATAGATTCCAATATAGGTTTAACGTAATATAGAAGGAGATAACTAGATTCTAACTAGATTCTGACTTGATTTTAAGTTGATTCCAACTTGATTCTAACTATAAAATAAAATTCATACTATATTTTAACTTGATTTCGAATTAACTACAACTAAAATCTTACTAAATTTTTACTAAAAAATCTTTCTAAAATATTGCTAAAATCTTGCTATTTCAAGTTTATGAATTTATATTGTGCATAGGTAACGGCACTTATCTCCATTGCAAATGGTCATATTATTTCCAATTATTTTGAAAAATCTTAACGAGTTAAAAAACAAGAATTTTATTCTAGTAAATTTTAACTCTCATTTTTATGAGTATGACCTATTTTGTACTAGAGCATGGGAAATACAATTACGTTATGCTTTTTTAAGCAATTTTATTCGCTTCATTTCTTAAAATGTTCTATGTTCAGGATAGAAAATATTGAGGCGTGGTATTACTTTTTTCTAAATAAGTCGGTATCAATAGAATATAATTTATTTAATTAAGGGGGTATTCTAGTGTAGAAATTCAAAAAATTGATTTTTTTATTTCATATTTATTTTAAGAATGGTACGAGAAGGTTTTTGAAAATTTGAATTATTTTCGTAAATATAGGCATTTTACTGACCCCATACTGGTTTGGCTTCACGCAAAACTTTGATTGCGTTTTTCTCAGAACAGACTTTTTCAGTACTGTTGACACGATTTCTCGAGTTTGTTTGTAGTTTGTTTATAGACCTATTTATAGTCCGAACTAGGATTATCCCCAAATTCCAATTTTTACTATTTTTAAAAAATTCGAGAAACTCAACAAACAGTAAAAAAACACTTTTTTTCAAACAGTCGCCAATTTGAAAAAAAAAAATTTTACTCATCGCTAGTTCGGGCGATTGCGACATCATTGTAGATTAATATTCTTTTAATTTTTTGCATTTCCGATGGCTAGGAGGGCTGAAATCATGTCAAGACTAAGGTGCCAATTTTTTGAGACCACTCACTTCATCAGCTGCCAGTTTTTACAATTTTCAACTTTTTTATTTTTTAATTTCTGTTTTATATTTTAATAATATTAATAAAAAAGTGCTAAAAAAATGGATAGTGAAAACATTCATTGCTTTCTTTTAAGACACTTTAAAAATGACCTAAAATTCATCGCTCTACACTAGAATACCCCCTTAAGTAATATGTTTACAAAAGTAATATATAATTAGTGTATTTTATACTGTGTAGAAAATAATATTATTTTATTCGACTAACTCTTTAACTGAAGAAAATTATTAACGTCTCTAAACGCGTTATAATTCATCAGTAATCTCATACTTTTATGTTTGGCTATTCCGCTATTATTATTAATATTATTGGTCACTCTTGTTTTCTGTCAAATGCTAATTTGTTATTGGTTTAAAGTTTCATCATGTTTTAAATAATTATATCGGTGTAGTTAGATTTTTTTCTAAGAAAATGCATTTCTTATCTTATTTTGATTTTTGTCATTGAAATATATCTGACATATTAATTATCCAATTAGTTAAATTAAGAAACTAAAAAATTAATTGTAATTATCTATTTCTAGCATGTGTTTTTTGACACTAAATGTGTGTCATTAATCAGTTTTAAAATAATCAAATAATAATTGCAAAAAAACTAAATTCTGATTTCTCTTATTATATTTTCTACTAAGAAATTGAACGTTAAACACAACTTTATTTGAATTCAATTTTAACTAAAAATTAAGCAAATACAATATACCATCTTACGATTGTCAATGATGAAGAAGATGTTCAACATTTTTTCAAAGATGACACAAATTTCACAATACGTGTAAATGTTGACCAAGCTTGTAATTATAGTTGTATCTGGGGTTGGATGCTGCACGCGGTTTCTATGGCAACCGATGATTTGAGAGCAATTCAGGCGGATATCTTCCACAACCATAATATCTCGTATACGTATTCAGGTTTACGAGTGTGCATCACACCCAATGGGCTAATTTTTGTGCGTCAATACATCGGAGTTCGAGCCCCAAAACAAGATACTTTTTTTACCCTCGGAAAATTGAGAATATACAGTTATCTGTTGTTAATAAAACTTTTATTATAAAATATCATTTATCAATATAATTGGTATATAAAATATTTACAAAGCGTAATATAAAACGAAACAGTTTATACAAAGTACTTCGATTTTAAATAAAAAACTTAAAAATATTTCAATCGATTCTTAACAATAATTATAATAATTTATGTCTTGAAGCATTTGGTTTTGATTGGTGCTCTACTAATACACATGTCATACATACATATCATTTGAAATATCTGATTTCTCTATCATTTATACTTGAAGTGGCCTAGAGTGGCATGCCATTGTATGTCCTAAATTATTTTGTAATTGTTTGAACTTAAACAACTGTTCCTGACTTATTCCAAGTGGTTCTGGC
>NW_020537758.1:39846048-39933548 GCF_003426905.1 Ctenocephalides felis | reverse complement strand
CTAAAATAATTTTATGAGGTTCTACTATTATTCTACTGGTTTTCCTTGGCTAGTCAAATAAATGGCAAAAGCAAAAACAGATAAATTTTGTTTGGCTAAATGTTTCTTACAATTTGAACTGATTAATCGTTAAAATGCTGTTAGTTTTAAACTGAAACCTATATTAATATCTTAAAGTATAAAATCTTGTTATGAAGCACCATAATGTTGTAACATGAAATGTACATAAAAATTGACGTTAGAGCACAATTGAGTTATATGTGTGAAATATGTATGAAATTTAGAATGTATATATTCACTGATGTTCATATAATGTTATGTTATCTTTACCATTTTATTTTAAGTTTAAAATATTGGCATCAATCAGACCTGGTTCAATGGAGAGACATATTCCATTAGAAGTAATATTAAGTTTTATCATAAATATTTGATATTAACAAAATTTCCAAACAATATAATTTAAAATTGCAACGCGATTTACACACCGTTTACAAAACCTTTGGAATATAAATCTTTATTAGTTAAATTATTTTATATAAGTAAATTAATTGTTATGTATTATAAGCAAAAAATTACTAAGACTTCATTTCTTATAAGATAAAATAATGAGAAATATACAAAATGTCAAGACACAGTGTCAAAAAATTTTGAGAGCAATGATGTACATATATTTTCAGAGTGTTGTATTTATATATGTTGCCACAATAAATGTTTAATTACTGTAAATTTAGTTTCCATAATTTAATATAATTTGTTTTAAAAACAAAATTTTCGGTATTGATAACATTGAAATTTTAATATATTTTTAGTAAAATTTGCTCTTCAGAACAATTCTTTTCCATCGGGACTTTATTAAATTATATATTATGATTAGAGGAATAAAATTCATAAACACCCACATCCACATTAAAAACAGTACTAAATTATAATTATGATTTATTTGTAAATTTATTTTGTGTTTTGTTTAATATTTGATAGTTTTGGCCTTTTTTAACTATTAGTCTATCACATTACTAAATTTTTTTACATGGTTCTCGACACTGTTTCAAATACCGATTAAATATAAAATAAATTGTTTTTTGTTGACAGTTATAACATCATTCAATTTTTTTATATTTTGCTGATTTTGACAGTTGGCGTCGAAATGACAGTGATTCTTGCAAAATTACCAAGAGTTAAAATTAACATTTTGAAGCTTGTGTAATCAAGAAATATGCACTACCTGAAATATCTAAAAGAAAACCAAGAATTTATAGTCTTGATAATTTGTTCTACATTTTCTCTTAACACCGGTTAGGTCTCATATAAAAGGTTTCAATCAAAAAATGAAAGGTGATAATGTACTTAGCCCTCATAATAAGCGTGATGTCCAAAAATATGACGAAAGTAAGGTTGAAACTCAAAAGGATAAAATTATTGATTACTGTGGAAATTACGTAAGTAAGTAATTTTATATATTTTTTATACAAGCGACATGAAATGAACAAAACATGTACAAAAATACAATAGTTTCTTATCCCAGGCGGAATTTTAGTCGTTTTTGCCAGCGAGCCTCTGGATACAATCAAAGTGCGAATGCAAACTTTTCCAACAATGTACAAAGGCATGGCCGACTGCTTTCGCAAAACCATCAAGAGAGACACCAAGACAGGTCTATTTGCTGGCACCACTCCAGCTATGGTAGCAGGGCTTCTGGATAATACAATATCCATGATTGGTTATGAGACGTTCAGAGTCATATTGTTGACTCTATCTGGGAAAAAATTGACAGAAGAACTAAGTTTATCCCAAAGAGCTGCAGCTGGATGTTTAACTGCTGGCGTTTCGTGTCTTTATTTATGTCCAATGGATTTGCTTAAATGTCAATTGCAGGCATGGCGAGATATAAGAGATATGCATTCTAGAGCTGGTCTTCAAATACAGGTAAGAGGGCGTCCATTAATCACGTCAGCAAGTTTTTAAGGATTTTTGGACCTCCCTCCCTCTTGGTGATACATGGTGATATTCAAAATTACCCCTCCTCCCCCACCAAACACCACGTGTATTTTTAGTTACGTGATAAAACTGTAAAATTGTTTAATTCTTTTCGAAAATGTTTGAATTTTTTTTAAAAAAATTGTCAAAAAATAAATACACGTGATATCTTACTATAACCCTCCCTCCCCTACTTGATATTTTGTGAAAATTTGTCTAATTTGTCTCTCGTGATTAATGGACGCCCCATAAACAAGTTTTTATAATTGTTTGCAGAAATTATGATCTTGAATGTTTCAAAAATGTCTATGATAAAATATTTTTGGACTATCCTCATGGCGAAGTTTTGATTTGCTTTCCAGCCAACGTATTTTCCTTTATAACTTCTGTCTATTGATTGATTTTATTTTCATGCAGGATATAAAACCATGGAAGTTAATGAACTTAATAGTAAAACAGCATTCATATAGAGGCCTTTACTGCGGTTGGAACATTACCATGGCTCGAGAAGTACCTGGAAGTCTAATCTTCTTTGCTGGATTAGATGGTTTTAAAAAATTATTAGCCAGCCCAGACGAAAATCCAGAAGAATTGAATATTCTGAAAAATATGGTAGCTGTCTCTGTTGCCGGGTGCCTCTTGTGGTTGGTAATTTATCCTATAGATGTAATTAAATCTCGGGTTCAAGTTATGACTAGCAAAAAGACTGTCAATGATGTTATTTTTGATATGGCAAAAAGAGAAGGTACGAGTTTCAATCTTATTTTAAAATATTTTTTTTAGTTTCTAATTATAAATATATTGCAGGTTTTTGGACATTTTATAATGGATTGAAACCGACATTAGTGAAAACTATAGTTGTAACAGTGGTACTTTTAGCAACTCATGAATCTACAAGACAATTTTTATATTATATGTTTCCTTGAATTTTTGTACTTTTATATTTAATTGAATAAAAGCTTCAGTCTGGCATATGTATTCGAACTTGATATTTTGAATGTATGATTAACATATAATGACGAATTAAAAAAATTAAATATATTAGGAAGAATAATAATAATTTTTCACATTTATCACATCTATTTAAGTTGAATTTATAGCTAAACATTAGTTCATGAATATTAATATGACAAATTGAGATAGAAACGTTCCGCAAAAAATTCTTATACTGAGCAGTGAAATATAAATATTTTAGATCTAATAAATATAGAATAATTTTTTAAATTTATTGCATTGAATGTATAATCAACGTATAAAAACTTTGTTTACCTTTTTTATTTCTTAATTAAAATAAAAAATCATTGACGTAATTCTGTATCATAATGAACTTATATGGTTCTTAATTATTTCCGCATACATGATCAATAACAAATTCAGCTCATGTTTTGCATCAGCTTTTAATCCTTTATTATTTTATTGCCGATAAAAAAGCAAAATCATTTTTATTATATTTTTGTAAATACCGTGATTTGTAAATTATTCTCGTACAGAAAACAATTTTGTGATTGACTCACTATCTGCTATTGGAAAGTCATATGAATCGTTTTTTTAGATATTCAAGACTTTTTAGATGATCAACAACAAACGGAAGCTCTATCTAAATATTGATTTAATTGCCTATTATGATTCGTACTCGACTTTGTATTTTGCAAATATATCAATAATTAGTATTGATACTATAATGTTAGATTCTGAAAATATTCGACTCATAAACATAGCAGAATGAGGAAGAAATCTTATAATATACTCTTTTACACATCCTGCTGTTTTGTATGTAGAATTGTTGACGATTCAATTAGATCGAACCAGGGCTGCAGGTAAATATCAAAAATAAACTTTCAAAATTTATAAATATTTTTTCATCCAATCTTAACCCGTACCATCGTTTTAATGATTAGTTTAATTAAATTTTATTTTTATTATTATTTGATTTGTTACCGTTATTTATAATTTCTTAAATCACTTCGGAGTATTAATTAATACTTGCAATATTATGAATACTACTTTGTGCAGCTTATAATTGATACAAAAATACTCATCACGCAAATTTTAAACTTTATCACTTGAAGCATTTGATGTCATTCAAAACATTATCCACATTGAAATATAAATTGTCAATTTACAATTTTCAATATAATAATATTTGCGTTGTCATACAATTGAGCTCTCATAATTCATCTATTTGAATTGCCCTTGAAATTATTGAATTTTTTTTATTAGAACTTATGACAAGATAGTTCACCATATTCATAACATTATATAATATAATAAATATGATATTTTTTTATATTATCGTTGGTATTTATGTTTTGACCAAAGAAATAATTTGGAATATATCCGACTTTATTTCACCTTGACCTATATATGTGGCAGAAAGCAGTATATATAAGCAGTGTGTATAGATTTGTGGAATCTATTATCAGCATTATTTGATATTACATAATTTAAATATGTTATAAATCTCAAAATATTTTTTTTTGATAGATTGATATATGAAAACTATTTCTAAAAGTTCAAACTGAAAATAAAAAACTCAAAAATATAGAAAAAACTCGAAAAATGCATATTATTTTTAGTAATGCATAAAATATGAAAAATTTATATATAATATACATTTAGCTTTTCAATAATTATTCAACTTGTTTTTAAGTTGAAAAATGTTTCTATGTTTGTTATTGATTCCATATCAAATATACGAATTATTGAAGCACTGAGGTATGCTTATAATTAGATATTTAAAATTGGAACATCTTTCCTACCTATAATTTTTATTTTTAAAAGGCCAAATTTTTACTGAAAAGATTCAGAATAACTTGATACGTCGAGAATGCATAAAATTAGTAATTCGCGCAAACATAAACCATAAAGTTAAAATATCTTGAAAGAAGTACATCACCAAAAGGGAAATTATTTAGAATTTATGGTTTTCAATATGTTTTGTCATATAATTTTATATCACCAGTAAATGAACAAACTTTAAAATTATAGATTTATTTTGATAAACGGAAGGAACTAATGCATAAACACCAAGTGTACGTAATCCATATCTATGGTTTATCTTCAGAAACAGTTTCAACTCCATTCTTAAAGATCCATCATTTACAGTTTGGATTTATTACTTAAAATTATTGTTTTAATTGCCATGTTTAACTTAAAAAAATAACCATTGTACTATATTATTCCGATATTTTTTCATATTTATCAAAAATACTTCATTATACTGGTATATAATAACTAAATGAAGTTCATCTCACCATCAGATGAATTCTGTATAATTCTTTAGTAGTAGATACGACTTAGACTATAAGTACCGCTAGTACGTAAAAATACCCAAAAAATCTTTTTTAGTTCATGTAATTCATAAGCCAATTAAATAAAGATTCAGTAAATGCTATAGATTTAGTCAACTTCCAAAGAGAGAAGTTTGTTTTCGTGAAAAAATTCGATTTGCTTTATCTCGATCAGAACTAGTGTTTGTCAGTTTTGCGCGATTGATGTCAAAATTCGATTCATTTTCAATGAATGGATCCATTATTTCAGTTATAGTAGACAAACTCTTTTTTACAAACGCTATTAAAAGTTCTTTTTGCTCTTTCTCTGAATCACTGCTGTCAACATTTTTGTTTTCTTTTTGTTCAGCTAATTCATTCAGCTCATCATTAAAGAGACTGCGCTGCTTCTTGAATTATTTCTTTGACATCTTCCACATGTGCTTTTATTTTTATAATTTTTGTTAATTTACCTCTGAATTTTCGAAAATCCGGCACAAAATCTAATCTAAATATGGAACAAATGCTTTTAGAAAAACTCGGGACACAAGATGGAAATCCGGGACTGTTCCGGCCAAACCGGGACGTATGGTCACCTTAGTTTTACTGGAAATTGCAATCGTTTGAAGTCAAACAGAAGACCAGTCGGAATCATTGGTATATCATCAAATCGCCAGCAATATTTGATTGAACGGTGAGATTCAGTGCGTGTACATCATTATTCTTTGCGGCAAGAATTGCTCGTTGACTTAATCGAGCATAATTCTGATAACTCTCACTAAGGTCATTACTCGAATTTTTAATTACGGTGCGTGAAGTTCCAGCAACTTGCATTGAGACACGATGCCATGCACCACTTCTTAGCTATAAACCTTGCGAAGCCCGAGACCTTTCCGACAAATGTAAAATTGTCAAAATCGGTTCGAGCGTTCTGGAGTTATTTCGTCAGGAAGGAAAATCCGACATATTTTTATATATATGCAGATTACAAATATATGATTTAATATATTTATATATTTATATATCGTATTATAATATAATACGAGCAAAAAAGGTGGCCAACCCTACACAGTGTCATCGTATCGAACGGCATGCGTACATTCAAAATAGAAACAGTAGTGCCGCGCTGCGCGACGAGCAAGCGCGCGTGTTCAATTCAAGATATTTAAAATTTAAATGACTAAACATGATTATTCATTAATAATGAACAAACGGTGAACAGTGAAGACTATAAAGTGTAATTTATAAAATATATTTGAAGTTATTCTTAACCTTGAACGTGACACCATATAAAATAAATATATAAGTGATAAATAGAGTGTAATAAGATTTTTCTCTATGTTTTTACCTAAATAAAAATAAAGATGATGTGTTTTGTTTCATCATTATCAAAAGGTTTCTGTGTCAAATGCGCAAACGTATCAGTGTATTAACGTAGATTCACATTTCAGATTGATGTATTACTCAATCATAAGAATCACATTATTATCCAATTTATTTTAGTTCATAGTGATATCAGTAATGCTTTACTTCCTAACCTAAAGGTAGTGATAATGCACATTACAAATGCAAACACACAGACACACACACACATATATATATATATATATATATATATATATACATATATATTTGACTTTGAGCAATTATATTATGAAAACCAAGCCAATTATATCACAACAAATAACACATAAACAGTAAATCTTCTAGTTAATTCATCATTGTAAAAGTATGTTTTTTTCCTGTTTTTCAAAAATGTCACCTGGTCCTTGTTACCCCATAGTCGTTTTAAAATAGTACAGACAGGGAGCAACCAGGTCCAATATCTTATTTTCAAATTTAAAAGAATTTTACGAAATAACAGCTACATTGCTCAACCAATTCAAAATATGAATTTCATGGCTACATTTTCCATAGAGACGATACTGTATACAACCTATATCTGGTATTTTACACGAAATATTCATCAGTAGAGTTGAAATAATTATTTATTTGATTTATCTCTTGTAAAATTGCTTTTTTTACTTCACTTCGTACTTAACTTACATGCTTATTTACTATTGTTTATTGTTTACACCTTTGCCAGAGTAAAGGCTTAGGTGGTTTTTTTTACCCCACCCACAAGTAAGCTTTTTAACAGGTTATATAAAAAAACTTCTGAATCTATATTAGAAATAATATTACATCTTAGCAAACATTTAAATAACGTATACACAACCAAAAAAAACTAACAACGATAGAAAATACTTTTGTTATGGATTTTTAAACATTGCCGTTTATCTCCCAAAAGCAACGCCGTAAGAATCAAGGTAATGGCTGGTTATACATTTTTTCCCTCTACTTTCAAATATTGCTGTTAAAAAGTTCTTAACTTTACTTGCTCTTGAGATATCGGTGTAGATAGAAGCTCTATCTTATATGTTTATTATATATTTGCAAATTTACATTATGCAAACAACTTCTCTAGACTTCGGATCGGTTTTGAACTTGAATTGTATCTATGAATTAAAAATAACATGAATTAATCTCGTTTGTGAGAATAGTATATTTGCGTATGAGACACGTGCTGTATGAACTCTAAATTAAAATTACCGTCATGTAGATGATGATAACAATAAATTTGATAACATGATATTTTTGAAATATATATATCTGTAACTACTAGTACCACGTTTGCTTTAGTACAGATTACATTGGAGTATTGCTGACACTGACTGTTATTTATCGTGTTAATAAAATATAATTACATATTTATATGCAATGTAATATAGCTACAATACATATTTACTAATAATTTTTACTTCTAACTTTTTGTGACTTTCTGTTGAAAAGTGTTAAATTTTTGGACTACATTGACCATTTCTATGATTTTACAGATATTTTTAGTGACGAGCCGTTCAAATCTATTTGACTAAAATTGTATGTGGATTTTGAAGTCCATACTTGGAAATAAAGTCTGTTAAAAAAACCAAATGCAACAATGCCTCTATTTATCTAACATGTCTCTATTTGTTTTTTAATTTTTACATCTAATTGAACTGAAAACAGTACAAGATAATTTTCAAATGGTAAAATGTATGATGACTTCCTGAGACATGCAATATGATATCCTCATTTAATTTATCAGTACTATAATCCTGCTGAATTATTTATTTTTTGTAGTTTTTTTATTTTATTAAACGTTAAATTAAATTTTTAATCTTGAATTCATACTAGAAATATAAATTTGAAAGAGAGACATTAGAGAGAGTCATTAAGAGAACCATTAGAGAGTCATTAAGTTTTCTTCACTTTTTATGTGTAATCAACCAATTTAATTTATAAACCTTCCGTAATAATTAAAATCATTTTAAGTAAATAAATGTATCAAAAAAATCTAATATGCCATAATAATTTTTAAACCATTTATACAAGACTTGTCATTTTAATTTTAATTTTAGATTTGAATAATAAGTTAAAAAAATCATGTATTATATTTACATGAATACAAAACACGTTTTTGCTGTTGTCATATAATATAAAGCATTATTCATCTAATTAAGACAATAATCTTATTGCAAACATGATTTAATCAGTGATGCTTTGCAAACACAAATATCATAATTCGTATGTGATTTATTTCAAGTGATAAGATATAATTAAACAATGAACACAACTACTAGTTGAATTTTGATAAACGATGAACAGTGATTAATTATTTGTAAAAAAATTAAAAGGCGAAGTGGGTTTATATGTAAACGATGGCAAATTTTCCTGAAGGATTTATTGCTCCAGACGGAGGCTGGGGATGGATAGTGGTGATAGCATTTGCTGTAGCCAATGTGAGTAGAGAAAAAATATGTATAAATAATTTCAATTATTTGTAACTAACATATTTTTGGTATTGTTACTTAAACATTAAAGATTAATCTATTGTTTTCACGTGTTTGTGTCTATAAAGTATAAAATTGCCTTGGTTGCATTGCATAGAGGTGGCCATAGTGTGAATCACTAAAATAGATTGCAAACATGATCTGGCCAAGAGCCAAACTGGAGATTCAGTAAATTCATTTATATTAATATAGAAAATAATGTATCAAACTATGCAAATATAACTTTAAAATGAACAATTATCAATGATTGATTAATATTTCATAAATCCACATACTACTTTCTTGAACTGGGTCAGTAGATTAAGTTATTAGATAATTTGATCCTCGAAATTTTCTATATTGGGCACGTCTTGTATAATGATTATAATTTATATTTCAAAGTATCTGAAATTATTTGAAAATAATTTGATTTTTTATTTGAAATTCAAATTATTTGAAAATAATTTGAAGTACGTATATCAAAAACACGAAATATGGAATTTATAATTCAAAGTAATTAAAATTATTTGAAGTACATATATTAAAACTACAAAATTCATCAAACGATGGCAAAAAATCTTACGAATGGTATAGGCAACAGTTGAAAAATCAAATAAACTTTAAACTAAATATTGAAACATTTAAAAATTTCTTTTTCCCATATGGTGCAAAAAGAACACATGTAATTGCTGTATTTAAAAACACAAAAATAGTGAATCACGATTTTTTTTATCGAAAATGTAAAGATATGACCAAAATTCCTTGGCCATTATTTTCTACGCATAAGATCTCTCCATTCTCTGAAATAATTACTTCATATCAATTATTTCCTAGAAAATGCTCAAAATAGATTTTCAGCTCTCACTAATGTTATTATTGTTTTATTATCGCAGACATCTAATATTTTTTACTCAAAAAAATAATTAGTCGATAAAAAGATTATACGTTATTAATCTTTTAATGATTATTGCATTAATCGACTTTAAAATAATATTGCACATAGTTTTTAATTTACGTGTTAATTTAATACTAAAGATACCAATTGTACGATTTTATTATGGAAATTATATTTTTATATATTTATAATTGCACCATGCACGTATTTTTCAATTCACGTGTTAATTTCAAACTAAAGATACAAATTGGACGATTTTCTTATAGAAATTATATTTCTATATTTATAATTGCATGTGCAATTAAATGGTTTCACATCCTTAAGTAAACATCACCGAGATATATCCTTCAAAATAGATTTATCTATCTGGGTAATACAGACACTTTAAATTAATTGATACTCAAAGTGTATAAAAGAATCAGTCTGTAAAAATAGCATATCTACTGCAATCCGTATTTAACTTAACTTGAAAATAAAAAAGTATATAACAAAATAAATTAATATATTTGTTTATATATACTAGAAACATGGAAGCAGAAAATCTGAAAGTAAAATATATGAAATAAAAAAGGGGAGGGGGAATAGTAGTAATGAGATGAAGGGTAAGAGAATCATTTATTTGTGGTGGCTCTCACACAATGGACCTGCCTTCGGGCAGACTATCATTTATTATTATTATTATACAAGAAACTAGGCCAATACTATCTGTAACCAAAATTATATACATTGACGTAAAATGCCTCTTGACTAGTCTCTATATAGCTTTAGCAGCAGACGATTTTTTCTTCTATTACAATCTAAATAATTATGAAGAAATTGTATTTTACCTATACTTTTAGTTTTTAGCCCCTTTCCAATATTATTATGAAAAAAAATTTGAAGTCAATGTTATGAAGTTTGAACTTTCATGGTTATTGAGTATTTTATTCATCAATTTGGTCAAGTTTCTGGTAAGTCATCGTCTCCCGTCGATTTTATATTCTTGTCCTTACTGGTTTTCTCGACTTTAATTCTTGGAATGCACATTCATTTGCTTATCTTTTCTTCTCTTTCAATGGCAATGTTGTTAAAACAATATTCCATATTATACAATTTCTCAATGATTGTGTGTACAAATTAGTTTCCGTCGGCGTACATCTTTTGTTCCTACTGTTTGAACAATATGAATTCTTCGCAAGAAATCATCAAATTTTGGAGGAAACAAAAAAGCAATGTTGTACATCTAATATTTTTCTCACGAGCTGATAACTTTTTGGTGATCAATCACTTTTCTCCTATTATGGTTTACCAGTTCTTAGGCTTTCCTGTCTTTGTTTGCTATCCAATCAATTAATTTAGCTATGGTATTTACCTGATTTCTGGTTTTTTATCATATCGTTGCACGCAGGTTGGCCCAGGAGTTTACCTTTGCCTTTTCCATTTTTATGTAGATTTGTAGTTTTATTGCGAATACATTCTGAGATCAGTATTTTTAATCTTTCTACGGCCATCAAATTTATTTATTTAATTATTTAATATGTTTCTATGACAATATCATCCACGTTTCAAAAATAGACTAGATGGTAGATAAAAATAGAATTAACTACTTTATAAATCATTTTCCAAGATTTGTCTCTATTTGATTTTTCCAAAAAATTATGCTATGTATTTGATATATGTTTATCTTTATCAGCAATACAAAATATAAATTAAATTGTTCATAAAATACAAAAAAAAAAACAAATTTTTCATCCAATAAATCTTTACTGAGATTGAGTTAGAGAAATTAAGTTTTTTATACTAAGGACATGGAATAATTCACTAGACTTTTTTTTAATTATTCTGTCATTAACTTTATCTAATAACTTTCTTGTTGCTCTCTTCTGAAACCTAATATTTAAAATTAAAAACTTTGGGCATAACTTATCCCAATTAATGAACTATTATAGCAAAACCATATTATTGAATCATACGACTATATTATGATTAAGTTAAAGATGATAATGATTGAAGTATGCAATTGATAACCTTTTTATCAATTCTCATTATTCACTTACAATTATAGATTTCATAATTATCAGTTAATTACCAGATTATAGATTCAAAATAGATATACGTTAGAACAACAAATATGTGAAAACTTTAAATACCGTAAGATTTAGATTTAAATCAAAGCGGTGTGAATTCTGTTTTATATTTAAATTTTACTTTCATGAAATTATTCGGATGGGTTTTGAATCTTTGAAACGGTGTAGATGTTCTTAAGAAAACGTCGAGGAAAGGTCAAAATGTGGCCGACATACACACACACACATTTTTTTCAATTTTGGTCTAAAACGATTAAGAAAAAAAAATATAAAATTATCAAATCGGATTTTCTGGCGTAATCTTCAATCGTCTAACTTCATCTTTTTCGCAAACCTGAACCTATTTTTTAAAATTCGAAAACCAAACGGATCAAATGCGAATCGCGTTTTTGGTAAAATTAGGTCAGGTCTTTAGTAAATAATTTCATAATTTCTATTCATTTCAGATGATAATAGTTCCACTAATCCGTGGATTTACGTTGATTTACAAAGACACATTTGCTGCCATTGGAA
Organism: Ctenocephalides felis; assembly: GCF_003426905.1. Lineage (NCBI taxonomy): Eukaryota > Metazoa > Arthropoda > Insecta > Siphonaptera > Pulicidae > Ctenocephalides > Ctenocephalides felis. Next base: position 39,920,980 of record NW_020537758.1, on the reverse strand, counting down.
TGTCAACGACAAACGTATCTGTGATTTTGAATACAAACACGTCTTTTGGACTTTTATTAGGATTAATAAATGGGCCGCTTTTGAGGAAGTATGGTTTTAGAAAAATGGCCCTAATTGGTGGCGCTCTGTCTACGATTGGCATCATTTCAACAGCGCCAGCGAGGACCTTTGGTCATTTTTTTACTACATACAGTATTATAGCATGTGAGTATACTAATTAAATATATACATACATATATGTAAATTCTTTGAATTCGATGTTGTTATAATATATGAATAAGTTGGGTTTAAAAAATTAATTTATTTCAGCAATTGGGTTCAGCCTTGCACTTGCATCATATTCCTTGGCGTTAAATACATATTTCAAGAAGAGGCGACATAGAGCTGCTGGAATTGCAATGACCATAACGGGTAAATTCTTAAAATCAGTATAATATTTATTTTTCCTTTCATATATAAATGCTTTTTTTGGATAGCTAATATTATTAACTTTCCGTAGGGTAAGTTATAGTAACCGCAAAAAAATCGAAACTGAAAATTTTCATATATCTTTACAATTCAAAGATTTCTGAATATTTTGGCATACCTTAGAAAAATGGACGTATGTGTGTGTGTGCGGATACAAATTTTTGTCGACGATTTCGGAAATATCTATCAACCGATTTGAATAATTCAAAAAACATTCGATTCGTATTGATGGGGAGACGTGCTGATTAGTTTTTGGCAAAGGCAGGTCTAGCCGTTCTGAAGATACGAAGCAAAAAGTGCCAAAAACTCAGTTTTTAAGAGAACGGAGCGTCCGATTTTAATAATTCAAAAAACATTTTACTTGTATTGAAAAGGTAAAAAACTGATTAAATTTTTGGGAAAGCATGTCCAGCGGTTATAGACTCTCAGTATAAAATAAGTTAAAAAAATGACATTTGGCGTTCAAAAATGTTTATTGGTCATATGTATATCAAATTATCAGATATTTTACAGAGATTTGTGTACACATTTTGTGTAATTTTTTTTTGGGTTCCGCACCAAGATTTTTAATTACGGTACAGAAAGTTCTAGCAAATTGCCTTAAAACACGCTGCCATGCACCCCACTAGTTTTTGATTTTATTTTACTGCACTTGAAGTCATCGTTTCTTCAAAGAATAAAAATAATTTGTGCGATGTAATTTTAAAACTTAATCTAATCTTCATAAAAAAATAATCATATAAACTTTTTATCGATTATTTATTTCTATAAATAATTCTTTTGAACAGATAATAACACTAATAAACGGTGAAATCTATTTTTAACCTTTTCTAAGAAATTATTTATTTTTATTTATAATTCAGATAATAAAAACAGCGTAGAAAAAATTAGCCAGTTAGATTTTCTCATTACCTCAATTGTCTGCACAAATATTTACATTAGTATGGAGAGAAATGTGATATATACAATTAAGCCTGATGATATTGAATATAAATTTCCACCCATGTATAATATTTCCACCCTCAACAATGCACCATTGTTTACTCAATCTTTCTACTCAAAAAGCTCAGTGGAAAAATTATGAATTGCCTGTGATACTGTTATTGTGCATTTTTAAAATATAAAATTAAATCTTTTTTTGTTTTCAGGTATTGGGCCGATTTTTGTTCCGCATATGATAACATATTTTGTCCAAAATTATGGTGCTTTAGGTTGCATGTTAATATTCGGAGCGATCGCGACTCACACATTTGCAACCGCTTTACTTTTGCAACCAGTTAAATGGCATATGAAGAAAGATGATTCTTCTCAAAAAATTAAAGACTTCCCAAAAGATATTAAGCAGGATACTTTAAAAAATTGCGAGGAGAAACAGAAATTGTGTTCTGTTGTTATTACAAAGGAAGATAATTCTAAAGAAGTTAACTGTGAGTTATTTCTTAACTTATGATTATTTATAACACTAATTTTTGGAGATTATAAATAAAAAAATTACTAAACATTTGATATTTATATAAAACAATCTTATAAAAAAGAAAGTTATTTTGTAATCATTTATAGCAGAACCGAAAATGGTGGACAGTATTTGGGATGTATTTTTATCTGAAGAAGAACATGAGTATTTGGAGAAGAAAAAAAATAAAGCTCCAATAACGAGGGCAACGATGGATGGAGAGTTACAAATTGGAGATCAAAGTCTACACCCATCCCTAAGTGCAATTTCTAAAGAAAAAAGTCATTCTGTCACATTGACAAAACTTACAAGTCGTAAGATATTAATTTTTTTATATTTTAAATTATGCAATTCAAAAATATACAAAACAAATTTTACCAAATTTGCCAATAATTGTGGTAAAATATTTTGATTAGTAAGATTAAGTTTCTAGGTTTGTAAAAATTATAATGTTCTTCCTCAATCCTGTCTGCATCAAATTTAATCTAAAATATTTCATAATTTTTTTTTTCAGTATTGGAGTGTCAACCAGATATGGTACAAAGAAAGTATGCTAGCCAACCAATTATTTATAATGAAGATATGAAAAATTATGACGAACGAGAAAAATCGCATAGAATATCAGTCGTTATGGATTATTTAGGAAATGATAAACTTAACACATTTAATGAATATGATGATAGAAATGAAACTGAAACAAGTAAATTAACCGGAGAAAATAAAATGTAAAGGTTTATTATTGAATCACATCAGAAGAACGTCACAAAAAAAGTTTACTTTAGTAATAGATAGTTTATTGTTTATTGAAAAAATGCTTTCGTTTTTAAGGCAATGGTAAATAACGATAAAAAAGCCCAAATGGCTATTCATTATTAGATCTGATATCTACCTATTTGATATATTTGCTAGATTAGAATCTGCTAATTCTTTTTCTGAATGTGAATTAAGTAGCATTTTGCTATAATAAATCAGTATCAAAATTTTGCTTACAAAATCTACAAAAAATTAATTGGTTATTTTGACACAAAAACTTTGATCAGCTTCAGCAATGCTTTAAGTGTGATAAGCACAAAGTACAAATAAGTGCTTGAGAATGAGATAAAACAAGATCTTTTTTCAATCTAATGCAAATGATATATATATTGACCTATATTGCGAAAAAATGTTTAATTTTTAGCATAATTGATAATTATTTTTACATAATATTTTGATCAACAGACAAACAATTTGCATGGAGAATGGCACAGCGATAGTATCCAAAGATCATCTTAAAAATTCAGACAAAACAACATGCTGTGAACAATTTACTGAAAAAGTAGTTCAGTTTTTCGATTTGAAGCTGCTCGCAGATCCAACATATATTGTGATAATGATAGGAATTTCTACCTCAATTTTTTCGGAAATGAATTTTTCGATGCTGACTCCTTTTATTTTGGGCGATATGGGATTAACTCGACATGAAATTGCTTATGTCATGTCTGTGATTGCTATTTCTGATATTGTTACCAGATTTATTTGTCCATTTATTGGGGACTACTTCAAACAGACGCCTAGGATGATGTTTATACATAGTCTTGTCATATTGATTTTGACTAGAACAGGTATATTTTTATCTCGATTATATTTATTAAATAAAATCATATACTTGTAAAATAATGATATGCAAAGCTCGGTCGTATTACATTCAACTACTTCACAATTAAAAGGGTTTATTTGGCCAAAACCGAAAATCTATTTGGTAGTCAAAATGACAATGCTCGGCAATTCATCCATACATTTATTTTCTACTACACGGATTCAAGAAATATATATATTAAATCCAGTAATTTAATATTTATACATATATTTTTTTAGGTCTTATATATTGTGATACTTATTACGAAATATTATTATGCGCTCTGGGTCTTGGAATATCCAAAGGAATTCGAGTAGTCTATACTGGTTTGATCATACCAGGTTATGTTTCTCTGGAAAGATTACCATGTGCATTAGGTTTACAAAATGTATCAAATGGTATATTTGTATTAGCATTTGGACCACTTCTAGGTAATCATAATTATAATAAAAAATAAAATTACAATGCCTATTTTCATTATATTTTGTATTTTGTTATAGGTGTGATACGTGACTATTCTGGATCTTATACTAAAGTATTGATTTTCTTAAATACTGCAGTTCTTCTTATTATTGTGATATGGGGTATCGAGAGCCAATGGAAAGCATCCCGAACCAAAAAACTTTCCAAAAATGATATTGTTATACATGAATAAAATTTTTACAAGTACATTATCAGTATTCATTTATAACCGAAACAAATTACTAAAAGTTATAAAAAACTAATTTTGAAGTTACAAAAACGATCAAATTTTGTTATATACGATTTGCTTTCTATTGAGCACAAAAGAAATATATTCAAACATTTCATATATAATTGGGAATTTTTTAATTTAAGTCTACAAAGTTTGACAAAAAAAAATCAAAACTGAAAATAGTTCTAAAAGATTTTTTTCTTGAAAGCTCTTCTGACTACTGATTAATATTAAATATTTGCCTCTGTAAGTACAATACTTGCTCAACAGCCAAAATGAATTTGATTTACATAATATTAGGCGCAATTTTTCTGGTATCGAAACAAAGATGGATGATATAAAAAGTTCTTGAAGTACTCAAGAAATGTTCCACGAATAGTTTTCTACAGTATTTTTAATCTCACAATTTCCATATTGAGTCATTTTAGATTAATATTTTTGTGGTATATGGTAAATTGAACTTATTTGTCCAAATAAAATGATTTATATATACGAGTTTAATGATCAAAATGTCAATAGTGTGAAATTAAATCTATTACTACCAACCCTGCCTTAACAGAAAATAGTTATATGTTTATTATTATATTTTTTGCCATTTTGTTAGGAGATACATGCCATGGATTTATGTATAGATAATAATGAAATTATCAAATTTAACTGCAAATATTCAACTTATAAGCTGTTTGATCCTTGACCAAACATTATAACGTTTGATAAATAAAACAACAAATGGAAAATATCGAATTGAGTTATTTTCATGTATCCTTCAGCCTTTCTATTTAGAGTCGTTGACACTCATTTGTTGCATTTGAGCTTAATGGTCAGCGTAGAACAGGGTTGACATCATGAGGCAAATATTTCAAATGAAGTACTAGAAGAGATAGATCAAGGCTAGAACATCAGGACTGAAGTAACAAAATATTAACAAGAAATCTGAACCTTGATTAGCAAAAGGGTTTGTTATATTTATAAGATAGCTATAAATATATAAAAACATCAACACAAAGACAAAAGACTCAAGATGAAATGGGCATACAAGTTAAACCAATAAAATAGTAAACTAGTGGTGTATGGCATCGAGCCTTAAGGCAAATTGCTGGAACTTTCCGTACAGTAACGAAATGTTCGAGGAATATTAAATGTTCTCAAATAGATTATTATAAATACTGTCCAATATTTATAAGAATTATATAAACAAAATTATTTTTGATATACAAAAATTTTTAAAATATTGTTTTCCCTAAAGCAATTGTTCAAATCGGATGCTCAGTTCTCTCAAAAACTGCTATTTTTTGTACATTCAACCCTGTATCTTCAAAATAGCTGGACCTGTCTGTATCAAAAACTAATTACCACTTCTCCCATGCATTACAAATTGAATGTTTTTGAAATCATTCAAATAGGATACTCCGTTCTCTCAAAAACTCATCTCCCTATCAATAGAAATCGGACAGCGACCCCACAAAACACCGACACATCCATTTTGTCTGAGGTATGACAAAATATTCAGAAACCTCTGAAATGTGATGATATGCAAAAAAATATTTTCGATTTTCGGCCCATTACTATAACTTACCATACAAAAAATGGCACAAAAATAACTTACATTGGATTCTCAAGTACAAAAATCAGGATCAAGATTGGAACCATATTGAGAAAATAAATTTTGCATACAAAATGTGCATTCTAAATGTGGAAAAAAATGAGGATATGGAAGATGTGGAGTACTAGTACTAGTAGCAGCTGCTAGTATTTTAAATGAAAACCAGTACTTGTCGAGCGAGATCAGAGCAAGGATCACCATGAAGTTATCCTCATGAAGTGACTTTTACAAACTAAAGATACTAAAAAATGAACATTGATTAGTAAAAAAATCTGTTATATTTAGAACACAGTTATCAACGTATCAAAAACATGAACACTAAGCCGAAAACTACGTTTTGGATGTGGTACTAGAAAAATATGTTGAATAAGAATCTGACAGATAAATTAACTAATAAGATAGTGAACAAGAAATGATATAAAATAGAACGACATTGGATACCCTTGTAGATAAAATGAAAATTCGGATTGAAATCATTGGAAGGTAAAGGAAGAAGAACGTGGTTGATCGGCGTTTCATGAGAATAAAATATAAATAAAATTTTAAAAGAAATTGTTTTTTCATATATACACATGATCAACCCTAGATCATCGTCATGTCGCGTATGGAGCATGCGTGAATTCAAAACAGAAGCAGTGTTGTGGCGTGCGGCTTGCGAAGCATGTGCTTTGTTTTTTTATGGGAAAATTAATTTACATTTATTAATAAACTATATAGACAAGTTCGACAGTATTCAATAGTACCATAATTTTTATACTCATTTATACATATACTTAGTGCTGTGCTTATAGTGCCATTTCTAGTGTGTTAATTCACTACATATGAGTAATTCGTGCAAGAATAGTAATCCAAAGTTCATTGTTTTCATTTTATTTTATGCATGATGCATTGTTGATGATGATAATTAGTATAATGTTATCAGAAACAAAATAGATATGAATGTTCACAAACTCTCAAAATAAATCTATTTCTTATAACAAAAATTATTAATAAATTATAGTTTAGATATTTATAAATTTTTATATGAAGCATTTTTGTTAAACATCATATATATATATATATATATATATATATATATACATATATATGGTTTAAAATATACATTATAAAATATAACTTAGTGTCCAAATATATTTTTTATATAAATACAAATAACTGATTCTTATACTTAATATTATCAAACAGATAACGCTCAAATTGATAACAAAGTATTTTTAAAATATTTTTTGTATCTACATGCTTGATTGGTTACCTGTAATACATAGATTATAATATCGCACGACTTACATAAGTGAAATAAATATAGTTATAAAGTATCTTAAGAAATAATTGATATATAGAAAAGAACTACAAAAATCAGGAAAGTTATATTTTTAAACGCATTGCCTTTATTTTACTACACTTATTTTTTTAATTAAAATCTAACTCTCTTTTCTAAAATATGAGTAAAATCAAGGTTTTTTTCAAGACTCCGTAAAAATTATGGTTAATGCAAATCTTCAAATTTAATTTGCTGAATTTTTATGTGATATCACTTATCCGTTATATTCTCCAGATAAATATTATCATCATTTCAGTAATATTAATTACTTGATTCATATAGAATACACCTCAATCAAACCTAACCCTTTTCACTCGTATGCCGCCGCTCCGGCGAAAGGGTTAACCTACCTTTTATGTAGATAGTTAATTCTATCTAAACAGTTCTGAAAACGGACGAATGATAATTTTTAACGAAAACAATTATAAAAATGTAAAAAAAAATTAATTAAAAATGTAATGTATAAAATAAAATAAAATATTTGTAATAAATTAACATCAATACTATCACAATTACAGCAAGAAGTTGCTTCCGTCGAAACGCTGAACTATTTGTTCTCTATATATTGTTCATGCAAAACGATACTTTGCACCTTTGCATTTGTTTACATAAAATACTCTAGATAACCCTAATAATTACTACCAAGACATTATTAATAGATAATTCATAAATAAAATGATTAATTGTGTTTAATCTAATTAAAACCAAAGTGAGTTTGTAGTTTGTGAGATCATACAAAGCAAAGCTATCACAATATAAAACAAGTGTTTGTTTGAAGTGATAAAATGAAGAACAGTGGGAAACATTAATCAATTCAACTACTTATTGAGCATTTAGTAAAAGCAATGATAAACAAAATTTAATTGTCTTTAAGTACATGAAGGATTCAAGTAAAGTTATATATAAATCATGGCAGATTCCAAAGGATTTATTGCTCCTGATGGAGGCTGGGGATGGATGGTGGTCATAGCATTCGCTATAGCCAATGTGAGTATATTGAAAAAGTAAAGTACAATACATTTTAATAATATTGTCTGAATTTCAATTTTGGTATACCTATTGTTTGTATATTTCAATTATGCAACAACATATTCTAATCACAACTATTTGGCCTCTTATCCCAATTTCTTAATGATATCGCTATTACCTTATTTGTATATATATTAATTTAGAAAAAAGCTAGATCTTCCAATTTGACTTCCAAATTTCTTAGTAATATGAGAATCAATATAAGATCTTTGATTCCTCATTATACATTGCTGTGAGAATTTGAAAAATAATTAATCAAAGAAGTTTTACAATGCATAGTTTGTTTGTTCAGAGCTCACTAATTTATTTGCATTTCCAGAAAACTATAACACTTTTGTTTAATTTAATAGCATTAGTTACAACGACCAAAATCTCTTATATATTTTTACTTCAGAAACAGACATATAAATAATAAAATATGGCTGTTTTATGAATCACATTCTCCATAATTTTTGTTTGCAAAATAAAATATTGCAAATTTTTTTAACATAGACAAATAACTTTATAAAATTAATATATAATTAATTAGAAAAAAATTAATATAAAATAAAATTCTCGTACTGAAAATATAAATTATTTCTATTGATGTTCAGTATTGATTAAACTTGATGTCATTTCCTGCTCGTAGCAATGTTTTCAAAACGATATTTGATATATTTTGTCGATTGACTTAGATCGAATATCAACATCTTGTATCATTAATTATTATTGCTGCTTCATTATACAATTATTTTCAATGAACATCTTTCAATTTCAGATGATAGTTGTTCCGCTGATTCACGGATTCACTTTAATTTACAAAGATACATTCGCAGATATTGGAATGTCTACAACAAACGTTTCTGTAGTTTTAAGTATAAACACATCATTTGGGATGTTATTAGGCCTTATAAATGGGCCTCTTTTAAGAAAATATGGCTTTCGGAAAATGGCCTTGATCGGAGGGGCTTTGACTACTATTGGAATTATAGCAACTGCTCCTGCAAGAACTTTTGAACATTTTATTGCCACATACAGTATCATAACTTGTGAGTATAATATCTACATATGTCATGAAAAACTTAGCCAATAAAACGCTTTTGGCAAAAAAATTTGGCAAAAATTTGAATATCATTTCTCATTTTATCGAATTCAAAATATTTAATATATTAAATAATTTATTTAAATTCCTGATTCATTAGCATTTCTCAATTTGAATCTTCGTAACAATAATTTTTCATTTCAGCAATTGGATTCAGCCTAGTGTTTGCTTCATACTCTTTAGCATTAAATACGTATTTTAAAAAAAGGAGGCACAGGGCTGCTGGAATCGCCATGACAATAACCGGTAAATTAAAAATAATATTTTGTTATATAAAGTAGGTAACAAAAAAAATGTAAATTCAAAAGAAATTTAAAAATTTTGAATCCAGGATGAACTAATTTTCCATTTCTGGCAAAGGTTAAAACCATACGAAATCAAACTATTAATAATAATACATGCCTTCCTATAGTTAATTGATTACATAATGTTATCTTAAAACCAATTGATAAAATGTCACCTAATCTAAATTATCAATGTCAATAAATATAAAACCATTTTTGATCTAGCTTTACCATTTTAGGTATTGGGCCAATTTTCGTTCCACACATGATAGCATATTTTCTTCATATGTATGGAGCCTTTGGTTGCATGTTAATGTTTGGCGCTATCGCGACCCACACATTTGCAACCGCTTTAATCCTGCAGCCAGTTAAGTGGCATATGAAGAAAGATGATTCTAATCAAGAAATGAAGGAATTTGCAAAAAACGAGAAACTAGACCCTTCGAAGGAACTTGAAGAAAAACAAAAACTATGTGCTGATATGAATACAGATAAAGATTGTTCTGTGAAATTGAAATGTGAGTTCATTTGGTAATTAAAAGATATAAGCATAAACCCAATTAAGAATTTATATTATTATTTATTTATAGCAGAACCCAAAATAGTGGACAGTATTTGGGATGTGTTTTTGTCCGAAGAAGAACATGAGTATTTGGAAAAGAAAAAAAATCAGCGGCCAGTTACTTTAGCGATGATGGACGGAGAGTTTGAGTTTAAGAATTTAACACAGCAACAATCACAAAATTCGATTTCAAATCGAAAAAGACACTCTGCAGTATTTACAAAATTTTCAAATCGTAAGTGGAATAAAAATTCTTATTTATATTTACAATATACTTTTTGGGAGTTCAAAAAACTATTAATAACTTCAAAAAACTTAAAATAGTAATGCAACCATTATTTACATTATTGCTAAATTATAGCCATTTTCTTGCTATTATTTCAGTATTTGAGATAATACAAAAACCAGATAAAATGCAAAGAAAATATGCAAGTCAACCAATAATTAAAAATGTCGAAATGGATAATGAGAAAGATCGGAAGTCTTCTCATAGGATATCAGTTGTGATGGATTATTTAGGAAACAACAAATTAGAAACTAATGATGACTTTATTATATAAAAAATAACATCGGTGAAAATACTAAACTAACAGATGAAAAACAGTAAGTGTTCCAACAACTTTAGCATTTTCTTAAAATTAATATTAAACTCGTCACTGGAGACTTTTTCGTATACAAATAAGTGTATTATTAAATCATATGATATTTTATCTAAGATAACCAAATCTCGTCTGAACATGCAGTGAAACAATTATCAATAGCGATTAACTCACATTAGTCACCTGTCTATTGTTACTAGAAGTCATTTACACAATTATTTATTTTATCTCATATGAATCCTGAAACGACCGATTAAAATAAATCAATACTTATAATCAAAATGTTGATAAATGCAATGGAAAATTCGAGACATTTTTCTACATTTCTTCAAATATCTCGAAAACTTTATATAGGAAACATTACTTTTCATTAATACAGCAGAAACTAGATAAATACTACATTTTCATGTGAACAGTTTTATTCAGTCCGATATAAAAGTTTTGAATAAAACGACTTGGAAATCTAAATTTGGATAAATGCAATGGAAAATTTGGGATATTTTTCTACCTTTTTCTAAATATATCGAAAAATTTATACAGGAAACATTACTTTTCATTAATACAACAGAAAACTTACCAATACTTTTCAAATTTTACTAAATAAAAAATATTTCCAAATTACACCTATATACACACAAAATACACATAATACTTGATCGTTCTGCAATAACTTGGTATAATTTAAAATACTAACTGAATTTAAAAAATTAGATTTTTTTTTAGTTTTCTGCGGTACTTAGACAAGATATAAGACTAATTTTAAATGTTAAATATTTGAGTATTTCTGCATTTGATAATGATAGGTAAAAGATGCGATCGATTAATAAGAGAGCCATGTTCATAGAGATGAAACTTGAAAATATTCTTAAAAAATAACAGAAGTTCACTAAAAATTCATTTCTACCCTTCATATTTTTGTTTCTACTTTAAACTTCTTCCGCGTGGAATTTTTTTTTTATATATAAGTTATATTTGAATAATTCTTATTATTTCAGAATTAATGCTCTATATTACATATTTCAATTTCCAGGCAAATATATAAAAATGAAACATCATCAAAAGATCAGGAAAATATGTCTGCCACTACAACATGCTGCACGAAATTTACTAATAATATCGTGCAGTTTTTCGATTTGAAGTTATTAGCAGATTCAACGTACGTTGCAATAATGATAGGAATCTCAACTGCCATTTTTTCGGAAATGAATTTCTCGATGTTAACCCCGTTTATACTTGGCGACATGGGATTAAACCGGAATCAAATCGCTTCCGTAATGTCGGCGATTGCAATTTCCGACATCATTACGAGATTCGTGTGTCCATTCATTGGTGACTATTTTAAACAGTCGCCGAGGATGATGTTTTCGCACAGTGTTGTTATATTGATTTTAATTAGAACAGGTAATTAAAACATTAAATCTATTAATTATTATCTAAAGATAGTGGGAAATCACATTTGTCGCGTTAGTCATATTTATTATAAGTATTTTCTGTGTTTGTTCTTTGATAAATTAAATTATTTGTTAAATCAGATCAATGGATCGTTTGATTAAAATTTGAAGTATCTGATAATACTTTTTTATTTACAAGTACAATGAGTAAGTTCGGAATATAAATTTAGGAAAAACCAAAATGAGTAGTTTCGGAATATACAGTTATTTTACTCCGTTACGGACAACCTAATAGAGACCAGAAACAAAATCTATGTTTATTCGGACCGAAATAAATATCTAAATTATTTCTATTTTAGGTTGTGAAATATTGATTCTTCGTATAATTTTTGGATTTGATTTTATATAATATAATAACTCTATAATTAATATATTGTACTGATATATGTAAAGCAATTTTATATACTTTATACAAAAACGCGTTCAAAGTGCAAAAGGGATCGTTCAAGTATTACGTAAGCAGATTTATTACAATTATTTATCCCCCATTTTGCAATTAATGTAAAAAATAAAAATACTACCTATGACGTAATCATCATCCAGACTCCCCTGCCTCCCATGTCAACCCAAAATAAGCAAATCAACAACCTCCCCACCCCCTATAATGCTTACGTAATACTTGAACGGCCCCAAAGGAAGGAAACAGAAGAGCATTATCATTGTCAAAAAGCTGTATCTCCTAAAATGACTTAAATTTTAATAAATCCTCTTGAATACATGTTTTAAATAAATAGTTAAACTTTGAAAATATGAAACAGAAAAAAACGATTGTTTTTTTAATTTCTACAATGGATTACCCCCTTAAATATGAGAGTATCTAGATTTCTACAATGTTATTTATTTAATTATGATTATTAATATCAATTATTTTTTAATAATCTTTGAGAAGCGCTTACAGTTGCTAATTGAAAATTCTATTCTAGTTTGTGAAATATTGATTCTTTATATAATTTTTAGATTTGATTTTATATAGTTTAATTACTCTACAATTAATATATTGTACTGATATATGCAAAGCAATTTTATTTAATATAAACAAAAACACGTTTAAAGTTTTGCAAACGGAAGAAAACAGAAGAGTATTATCATAGCCAAAGAGGTGTATTTCCTAAAATAACTTAAATTTTCAAAAACCCTCTCAAACCCATATACTAAATAAATAGTTAAACTTTGAAAATATGAAACAGAAGAAAAAACAATTGTTTTTTTAATTTCTACAACAGAATACCCCCTTACATACGAGAACAACTAGTTTTCTATGATGTCCTTCATTCAATTATGATTATTAATATTAATTATTTTTTCATAATGTTTGAGAAGCTCTTACAGTTGCTAATTGAAATTTTCATAAATTTTACAAATAAGAACTAAAACTTGTTAATCAGAAATTAGAACAAAAAAACTCGACAAAGATGTCTAAATAAAAGTACGATCAACGTGTACCTTATACTATAGGGAAAATATGAAACGATCTAGCATATGTGTAAAATTTATATTGAAATTTTTTATGAATTATTCATAACACAATCATTAACTTAATTAAAATATATCCAGGTTTGATTTATTCCACCACCTATTTGCAAATAATGTTGTGCGGTTTAGTCATTGGTGTGTCCAAAGGCATTCGAACAGTCTATTCTGGACTGATTATACCAAATTATGTTCCATTAGATAGATTACCATGTGCCTTCGGTTTACAAAATGTATCAAATGGTATATTTGTTCTAGGATTTGGACCTTTACTAGGTAAGTTTATAATATAAAACACTGATTAATTACTATTTGTATGGTAACTAATAGTTTCACTCATTGAATGTTACTATTTCAGGTATTATACGTGATTCTTCCGGATCTTATACAAAAGTGATGATTTTTCTAAATGCTGTTATGCTTTTTATTATTGTTTTATGGGGCGCAGAAAATTGGTGGAAAACATCCCGATCAAAAAATTCGAAAATTTCAAAAAATAATACTGATATAACTGAATAAAATTCTTTGATAATATTTGTGTTTTTTTGCTTTAATTTCAGGTGATTTAGTAGTATTTTTGCTACTTTTTCTATCACGATTGTCTGTTATTTTTCTAAGACTCATTGATTATTAATAACAAAATCTAATAACTTAAAAAAAAATCAATCAAATCATTTAATAAAAATTAAATGATTAAATTAATCACTGAGAATTGTCTTAGAAGTCTAGTAAGGCGACAAGAGATTGTTAACTCCAAAACGATAATGAAAGTCTTGGAATGATAATGTATTAAAAACTAATTTTCGAGTGTTTTTTGTGATTTTAATTCAACTTCAATTCAACTTACCGCAGCCACCAAAATAGTGCCTAAGGTATTTTAAGACCAGGCATATTGTATGTAAACATTCTATTTCTGTATATGATAAATTACATTATTACAATTTATTAATATGCAAAAGTCAATATGAAAAAAAACTTTTCCAAATGGATGCGACTGGGAATTTGGAGAAAACTTCACTACATCTTATCTATGGGAATGATCGCAGTTTTCGTAGTCACATTTTTTAGTTATCACATTGGCATATGCATTTGGCAAACTACTTCCAGTCCTAATCGAACTGATGATTACTATTACGAAGGTCCTTTTGGAGTAGATTCTTGGACTGATAACTATCCAATGTCTCAAGGCTTTCGACAGTCACCAATAAACATCACCAGCAGTTTGACTATAGAAGTACCATCTGGTAAGGATTTGGTTTGTGAGAACTTTTCAGAAAAACCTGTGAAACTTCAATTACATAACGAAGGACACATGCCTGGATTTTAGGAAGTTGGCTTGTGGGCAAGCAACCTCAAATCTCTGGAGGTCCACTTACAAGTCAATATATATTCCAATGTCTGGCATTTCGTTGGGCTCCTGGAGCTGAACATAGTTTCAACTACGAACGAAGCGATTTGGAAGCACAGTTAATATTTTTGAGAGAAGGCGTTCAAAATTTGACGGAAGCTTCTTCGTGTAACCGTAGAGAAAGCATGGTTATTTTGAGTTATTGTTACAATATAACGCCGGTGTCTAATCCTTTTTTGGAACATGTGATTCGCGGACTGTCTAATATTGTACTGCCACATAGCTTATGTGAGATTGAGCCTAGGCCTATTAGTTGGATAGCACCGTCATTCAATTCAGATTACTATTGTTATAAGGGATCTCTGACATTTCCTCCGTGTGCTGAAATTGTCATATGGATACTCCAGCCAGAACCACTTGGAATAAGTCAGGAACAGTTGTTTAAGTTTAAACAATTACAAAATAATTTAGGACATACAATGGCATGCCACTCTAGGCCACTTCAAAGTATAAATGATAGAGAAATCAGATATTTCAAATGATATGTATGTATGACATATATGTTAGTGGGGCACTAATCAAAACCAAATGCTTCTAGACATAAATTATTATAATTATTGTTAAGAATCGATGGAAATATTTTTAAGTTTTTTATTTAAAATTGAAGTACTTTGTATAAACTGTTTTGTTTTATATTACGCTTTATAAATATTTTATATACCAATTATATTGATAAATGATATTTTATAATAAAAGTTTTATTAACAACAGATAACCGTATATTCTCAATTTCCCGAGGGATAAAAAAGTATCTTGTTTTGGGGCTCGAACTCCGATGTATTGACGCACAAAAATTAGTCCATTGGGTGTGATGCACACTCGTAAACTTGAATACGTATACGAGATATTATGGTTGTGGAAGATATGCGCCTGAATTGCTCTCAAATCATTGGTTGCCATAGAAACCGCGTGCAGCATCCAACCCCAGATACAACTATAATTGTACACAAGCTTGGCCAACATTTACACGATTTGTGAAATTTGTGACTTTTTTAAAAAAATGTTTTTAGAACATCTGCTTTAGCATCGGCAGCTGTAAGATTCTATATTGTATTTTCTTAATTTTAGTTAAAATTAAATTCAAATAGAGTAGTGTTTAACGTTCAATTTCTTAGCAGAAAATATAATAAGAGAAAAAATCAGAATTTAGTTTTTTTTGCAATTATTATTTGATTATTTTAAAACTGATTAATGATACATATTTAGTATCGAAAAGTATATGCTATAAATATATAATTACAATTAATTTTTTAGTTTCTTAATTCAACTAATTTGATAATTGATATGTCAGGTATATTTCAATGACAAAAATCAAAATAAGATATGAAATGCATTTTCTTAGAAAAAAATCAAACTACACCGATAGGATTATTTAAAAAACGATGAAACTTTAAACCAATAACAAATTAGCATTTGATAAAAAACAAGAGTGACCAACCATATTAATAATAAAAGCGGAATGGCCAAACATAAAAGTATGAGGTTACTGATGAATTATTATAACGCGTTTAGAGACGTTTATAATTTTCTTGAATAGTTAAAGAGTTAGTCGAATAAAGTAATATTATTTTCTACACTTTATAAAATACTCTAATTATATATTACTTTTGTAAACATATCACTTAAGGGGGTATTCTAGTGTAGAGCGATGAATTTTAGGTCATTTTTAAAATGTCTTAAAAGAAAGCAATGAATGTTTTTACTATCCATTTTTTTACCACTTGTTTATTAATATTATCAAAATACAAAACAAAAATTAAAAAATAAAAAAGTTGAAAATTGTAAAAACTGGCAGCTGATGAAGTGAGTGGTCTCAAAAAATTTGCACCTCAGTCTTGACATGATTTCAGCCCTCCTAGCCATCGGAAATGCAAAAAATTAAAAGATTATTAATCTACAATGATGTCGCAATCGCCCGAACTGGCGATGAGTAAAAAAATTTTTTTTTACAAATTGGCGACTGTTTGAAAAAAAGTGTTTTTTTACTGTTTGTTGAGTTTCTCGAATTTTTTAAAAATAGTAAAAATTGGAATTTGGGGATAATCCTAGTTCGGACTATAGATAGGTCTATAAACAAACTACAAACAAACTCGAGAAATCGTGTCAACAGTACTGAAAAAGCCTGTTCTGAGTAAAACGCATTTAAAGTTTTGCGTGAAGCCAAACCAGTATGGGGACCGAGTCAGTAAAATGCCTATATCTACGAAAATAATTCAAATTTTCAAAAACCTTCTCGTACCATTCTTAGATAGTTAATCTATGAAAATATGAAATAAAAAAATCGATTTTTTTGAATTTCTACACTAGAATACCCCCTTAATTAAATAAATTATATTCTATTGATACCGACTTATTCAGAAAAAAGTAATACCACGCCTCAATATTTTCTATCCTGAACATAGAACATTTTAAGAAGTGAAGCGAATAAAATTGCTTAAAAAAGCATAACGTAATTGTATTTCCCATGCTCTAGTACAAAATAGGTCATACTCAAAAAAAATGAGAGTTAAAATTTACTAGAATAAAATTCTTGTTTTTTAACTCGAAAAGATTTTCTAAAATAATTGAAAATGATAATAGCAAATTCATAAACTTGAGCAAGATTTTAGCAATATTTTAGAAAGATTTTAGTAAAAATTTAATAAGATTTTAGTTGCAATTAGGCCAAAACCAAGTTAGAATTGAATTAGGATCAAGCTGGAATCAAGTTAGAATTAAGTTAGAATCAAGTTGGAATCAAATCAGAATCTAGTTAGATCCTTCTTTGTAATATTAAACATATGTTGGAATCTATTTATAAGCCGGAAATTAATTGTGCAAATTTTGTTTATGTAAAATCATAAATAATAGAAACACACATCGACAAATAAAGTTTGATAGCAAAACTTCCTCTCTATGTTTATATTACTTTTCTATCAAGAATATCGAATTCGTGCCAAAATCAATCCATCAAAGATTATCAATAGAAACACAGCCACAGAATTTAATGTTGATTTGTGTAAATTGCATATGACTTTTTTGAAATACAAACAGTAACCGATATACAAAATGTATATATGGATGGTCACGTATAATGTGAATAAACAGGAAATACAAGGGACTTCGCATTTGAATAAATCTATATGCATTATAATTCTTATATTCTTTTGATAACATCTCGAATGTCGAATGCTTGCTATTCAACATTTATGTAGGTTGAACGACTCTGCAATATGAATTTACAAAAATAAATAAACTGCAACAACTTTCTGTCAGATTACAATTGAAAAATTATGTTAATAATATACTATATGTATATTTATTTTTGAAAAGTTATTTTTCAAGATTAGCAATAAGCTTCCAAGTAAAAAAGCTATATCCTTATATTTCTGCTGCAAATTAAAGATCAACTCTATTAAAATTTTGAATAAGTACTTGGAAAATAAATTCATTGATAAGCATTCCAATAATGCTAATCAACTAGTGGGGCGCATGGCATTGTGCCTTACGGCAAATTACTGGAACTTCCCGTACCAAAAATTATTTTTTTTAAAAAGATTAACATTTTTGAAAAAAAATTACTCTGAAAAAGTTAGATTTTTGAGAAACTATAAATTCTTGACAAAAATTTACTTTTTTTTTGAAAAAAAAAGACTTTTTGAAGAAAAATTTATTTTGAAATATTTTGGAAATTCTGAACTTTTTTCAAAGAAATCGTACTCCTTTAACTGCATAGAGACGAAATATCGAAGCGCGTAAGCGCCGCGTCGCCATCTAACGAATAAACATTGGTATGGAACCCATAGGAATATAAACAATATTTATACATATTATTAAAATCTCTATTAAATATCTGATAATTTGATGTACATATGTCTAATGATCATTTTTGATCGCCAAATGGCATTTTTTTTTACTTTTTTTACTAGATCTCCGAAACTGCTAGTCCTGCCTTCATGAAAATTTGATCAGTTCTTCATCTTGTTAATACAAGTAAAATGTTTTTTGAATTATTCAAATCGGACTGAGTTGCCCTTTTTGGCACTTTTTGCCCTATATCTTTGGAACGGCTAGACCTGCCTTCGCCAAAAACTAATCAGTACGTCTCCTTATCAATACGAATCGAATGTTTTTTGAATTATTCAAATCGCTTCATCCGGGTTCCCGAAATCGTCGACAAAAATTTGTATCCGAACACACACACATACACGACACACACACATATACACACACATACATCCATTTTTTCTAAGGTATGTCAAAATGTTCAGAAGGTTTTAAAATGTAAAGATATGTAAACATTTTCATTTTCGATTTTTTTGCGATTACTATAACTTGCCCTACGAGAAGTTAAAAAGCTAAAGAGATATAAGAATTGGTAAATTGTTATAATATAGTTATTTTCACGTGGTTCATATTATGAATTTGGTTTGACAAAAATATTTTATCCGTAAAATGAGAAAAAAATACTGCTACACATAATGAAATTGTTGCACAATGAATTTTAAAGTCATTATGCTTTTGAAAGAAAGAAACTTATTAGCTGTTCCTGAATTTATGTTGCGATTTTAAACCAGTTGAGACCGCGCGCAATGCATACAAATATCATATGTATTATGATCAACTACCTCAATAAATCATCAAATCTTTTTATATTATGTATTTCAAAATCATTAAGTATGGATCTATGAGGTTTTCAATAACTTGCAATAAAACGTGTTTGTATTATATCTTGAATTATGATCACTAACGAATAACATTCAAATCACGTCCACACATTTATAAATATTGTCATTCTAGTTCAAGCTCATATGAATGGTAGAACACGCATGTCTAACAAAACCTGTTTTAACCCATAATATAGGGAACTCTTGCATTATGCTCCTATACTTAAAGCGCATATATAAGTATTATCAAATTCAAGAGAATAATTTTTATAAATATTACATTTTGAAAATTTTCTCAAAAAATAGAAAATATATATATATATATATATATATATATATATATGTATATATATGTATATATATTTAATTTATGTACGTACCCTTGCATGTTCATTGTGTTTATTTACATTTTTTGCAGACAGTATGGCGACACGCAACGCTGTCAAAGTATCACCTCCTCTTATATAGAACGATCCCACTCAATAAAAAAGTCAGAAAACTCTTCTTTTTTTCAATTAACCTTTCATCGCCGGCAGTGGATTTGTTCCTGTTTAGTAGAGTTTCTGGAAAGCTCGAAATTGATGTAAGGAATCATAATATTCTTCCGCTATAAATTCCAAAACACATTGGCTTATAAATAGACGACGTAGATGTAGCGGAACATGTTTTCGTCTTTTTCCTTCCAGAGTATTTTCAGTACCGGAGAGCACGTTGCTTTTCACTCAAACACATAGGGTGTAGTAAGACCTGAGGCCATTAAGTTTTGATACACAAAGTTGTAAATGGATCACAAGAAAATAAATAAAAAAGATTTTAAGAGTGCATTTATTTGATGACCGTTTGCAATTGATGACAGTTGTATACTGAATTTATTCTTGAAACTGATGTATTGCTACATTCATGGTCATGGGCTAATTTGACTGAAGCAATATTACCACCTTACAGAATTTAAATAAAAAACTTCTAATTGAATCAAAAAAGATGGCGTCATTAACACTTGACATATGAATTAATAACGACAAAATTTAAATATAAAACAGCTTTTAAGCAAAATTAATTTAACATTAATTCATTTAATGAGGGTTTGAAAATGATAATAATTGTATACAAAATTAATTTTTGAAGGTTGCACACAAATATTAAATTAGGTACTTATTGCTGCATTCATGCTTAACTGACAGGCTTTTCAAACAAAAGCAGTACTACCACCTTACAGAATTTGAAATAAACACTTTTAATGTCAATTAATACTCGATACAGAAATGAATCACGAAAAAATTCAAAAAAAAAGTATTTTAAACGTATAAAATATAAATATTTCATTCAAATTTATTACATTTACATTATGATTTCTCCCATCCATGTTTGATTTACATAATCCTAGATTTTTACGCACACTCTGTCCAAAGGCGTGTTACCAACATCGAGCATAGTCAGTAGTACGCTCATGAGCGCTCTCAAAGTTCAAACGAAACTTTATCCGAAAAATCGAACAAAACTGTGATATAAACATTTAAAAACTGTGAGTGATCCAACAAA
The DNA here is from genome assembly GCF_003426905.1 of Ctenocephalides felis. Taxonomy (NCBI): domain Eukaryota; kingdom Metazoa; phylum Arthropoda; class Insecta; order Siphonaptera; family Pulicidae; genus Ctenocephalides; species Ctenocephalides felis. The sequence goes on along the minus strand of NW_020537758.1, from coordinate 39,899,757 downwards.
ATGATTCAAAATGTTCTTCAGAATGTCCTGATAGATGTTTCTTGTGCAATGTCATTTGAATTGGCATTGTAAACAATACGAAAAGAAACATGTTGCTCATAGCAGAAGCTACTTTGTCGTAGCAAAAGGCGTCAATGAAAATGGAAAGTGAATTGTGTGTACTGAGTTTTCCTCTTGTTTACGCTATTGTTTACTATGCAGCCGCATTGTCAATCAATTGATTTTTATGACTGGGGTGTATTTATGTGTTAAAGTTATATCGTGTTTCTTTTTATGACAAGTGGATATATTTTGCGGAAGGAGTTTTAAAAATAAGGTATGATGAATTGTATTATATATAAAAATATAGAGATGTATTATATTGCATTACTGCAATAATGTAGTAAGGAAATAAAATCCGGAATGTGATGTTGGATAGATCAGATAATGCTTTTGACATGTTGATATAATATTCTTTTTTAAGTACTAAAAATTATATTTATTATTTAGAAATTAGTATTTTCGACAAAAAATGATAAAATACTAGACTAGAATTTTTTTAATGGATATTATTGAAAAGAATAATTATAGAGAATAATATTATAAAAAATATATTAATGTTAATAATTTTTAATATTGATATTGTTTAATGTTGGTATTGTTTATTGTTGACATTGTTCAATGTTGGTATTATTTAATGTTGGTATTGTTTCCTGTTGTTATTGTTTAATGTTGGTATCAGAATGGTTGCCAAACTTGCAAGAATGATCTACTAATTTTTTAAATAAAATTATTAAAATTTTAGCTGTTATCTGTCATAATTGAATTGCCAAAATTGAATTATAAATTTGACCCCATCTGTATTTTCATTATCCTAATTATCTATATACTCTATCTAAAAGATTTAAATTTTGTAAATCAATCCAATCGTTATTACAAAATGGCGATGAAAATAAAATTGGCGCGAAAGATTAATTGACATATCCAAAAAGAATCGTGCTGAACCATTCAAAATAGAGTAGGATTTTTTTTCAATTATAGTTCATTGTGAAAAGAGGCTCAGGTTTTATGCATTTTGACCTTCTTCAGCTTTTGCAAGTTCAATTCTAAATTCTATTTTATACCAGGCCACAATTAGTGTCTCCTTTAAGGTGATCATACGTCCCGGTTTGGCCAGGACAGTCCCGGATTTCCATTGTGTTTCACGGGTTTTTCTAAAAGCAATATTCGTCCCGGATTTAGATCTTTTGTCCCCGGATTGCCCCGGATTTTTGAATGGTATAGGTTTGAATTGAATTTTGGCAGTTATTTGATAATAAAATTATAACATCTCCAAATGTCTGAAAGTTTCTTTTGAGAAATTAAATTTATCTTTTTCTTATATATATGAAAAAATACGTTAAGAATGAGAAAATTGACGAATGAAAATTCTCAAAGGCAAAATAAAACAGCCACCCTCATTTATAAATTTTAATTCTTATTTTATTTATGAAGAGAGTTAAACAGAATTTTATACAAGATACAAAGGCCAGAAAATATATGGTTCGAAAGATATCAGATATAACATCATAGGTAAAAGGTATATATATATAGGTATATAATCGAATAGTAAAATTCTTACTAGAAGCTACAAAGAAGAAGACTAGAAACAAATTGATTCATTCATATTTATTTATTGCATTCTTAAATAGTATTTTTGTTATTTTAAAATTATGTATAAGTTATTTAGCATATCTCCCACTCACTGTCCCGGATTAGAATCACTAAAAATTGCCGTTCTGGTTTCAACTTAAAAAAATATAGTCATCTTATCTCCTCATGTAGTTGCTTTATAATTAATAATTGAATAATATGGTTTTATTTTTTTTAAATAACCTATTATAGGTCTTTAATTTAATTATTGGTTACTATTTTTGCGGTCAAACAACTGTTCATGTTAAAACTAATTCCATGTTAAACAACGGAATGGTTTTCACATATAAAGGAGTTTATGCTATTTGTCTAGAAGTACAACTTATTAATTCTTATGTAGAAACATAAGATAAAATATACCCTTCAAGTAGAATCCTTTAAGGTTAAAGATACTGGGATATATTGGTTATGATTTGATTTAAATGCTTAAATTAAAGTACACAATATTTATAATTTATTGCTGCAATTCCAATAACTTTTGCATAGCACAAAAGCAAAATTTGTAAGCCGCCATTGCTAGTATTTTATAATGTTATTTTATGATTTTCTATTCTCATTGATGGAATTTTCGAAAGCAAGTGCCCATTAATATATCAACTGATCAAGTATCCACATATGCTTTATTGCTTAATAGCACATTTGATGTTACGAATTAAGAGCTCGTGTCATATACCGCGTACATTGTGCACCTATCATTATCCTATTAAGGATAACGGTAATTTGTTCGCAGGAAACCGAATAAATTAAACATAAACGCCAAACAATATGTGATACAATTCAGTGATAAAATCTCCCACGGAAACAAATATTTTGATTGTTCTAGCACTTAAGACTTTTTTATAGTCAGAGTCGATTTATTTACCTCGTTATTATCTTAACCGGGTAAATATATACTAAATTACTAGCACAATCTTTTTGGCTTGGGATTAGAAGTATATTTATTATGTGGTAGAATAAAAATAGAGAAATATTAACTATATCGCCTAAGAGAGTACAAGTGAGTACCCGCTACTATTGTTATTTTATAACTGATTAAATTATATTACAATTTTCAATTTGGCACCAACTTAAAATATGTGCTAAATGAAAAAAGTCCAGCAAAACATATTTTCAAAATTTTAAATTTTAAATTTTCAAAAGCTTTAGGTTCGAGTATAATGATGTTAATGATCACAAACTAACACTTATCAAATTTTTTCATCAGATAAAAAATAGTTCATAATTTTATTTGGAATCAGCCTAAAAAACATACTGAGTTAAGTCCAACAAAACGTATTTTCAAAATTTTTAATTTTCAAAAGATTTCCAAGATGAAAATAGGTTAAAACTTTATTTGGCACCAGCCTATAAAAGATACTAATTGTAAGTGAAAATAGTCCAGCAAAACATTTTACAATCTACTTGTATGCATTTAAAGGGAAAAAATGAGATCAGTTCGAAATTTCATAACTCTATTTAGACTAGTTCAATCCCAATATAGTAGAAATATAGTACAGGTAACCCCCGCATAACACGGTACTTTTATAACAAGGATTCACTTTAACACGGTTCAAGAATTGAGACCATCCCCCCATAACACGGTACTTTTGGATTCGCATAACACGGTTTAATAATTCAGGAATGTTTTAATAAAATAAGAAAAATAATAAAACCTATGAAAAGCTAACTTTATTTAATCTAGAATTACTAAAATCGTACAATAGCTCAATAAATGTGTTGAAACTAGTGCAAAAGATAAAATTTGATATATATATATATATATATATATATATATATATATATATTATCAGAGCGCGTACGTTCTATCGGAAAAATATTCTAAGATTATCCGAACAATATATTAAATAATTCTTAAGCATTTTTTTTAAATAAAACGAGAATATCACTTTGGTAAAAGCAAGTAATCGCAAAAATAATGCACGGATCTGGAGGTAGTATTGAAAACTGCTCAGAGGATGAAGATATCTTGCAAAAAAAGGATCATGTTGGATAGCATTTACTTGTTAATTACGATGAAAAAAATCATATAATTCAAGTAATGTATTTTACTTCTAAAAAAATGAATAAATGTAACAATATTTATTATAAAATCATGATTTGTAGCATGTTTTTTTTTGATTTCTTGGAACGTAACCCTTCTTTTTGTACTAGTGCTTTGTCCCTTATAACACGGATTCGCATAACACGCTAGTTTTCTGGAACGTAAATACCGTGTTGTACGGGAATTACCTGTACTTTATCGAAATATATTTGACAAAACCTCGTCTGCTATCAAAGCCATTCTACATGCTGTTAAAAAATTGAGAATGGAATTTATTTAATATTGTATAACCGAACAAGAAAGTAATTTTGTAATGCAATATACTTGTTAAAAAATTCTTGTGCTAACAATGTTATTGAATTAAAATATTATTATTATGTATATGGGGATCTATCCGGTATGTTTTTTGGTGTTCTGACTTTGACAAAAAGCAAAAAGTTCTCGTACTATTTTTGAGATACTTAATATACTTGAAAAGCTCTCTGCAGAAGTAAACTGCAGATTCTGCTTCAAAAAAAATTTTTTTTAAATTGTATTTATATTTTATATTGTATAGAGTTAGACAAATTCATGAATGAAACATAGTAAAATTGACTGTGAGTCCAAATCTAAGATTTAAAATAAATATTCAAAGGCGTTCGAATTCCCATGCTATAATATTTCACTACATTAATTACTCCTATTTAAGAATGGTCGAACGAGTGGTCTTTAACTTTATATGTTTATCCTTAAGTGAACATTAACATCTCGAGCCATTATTAATTAGTGGGATGTAAATTAAATTTATGAGGTATACACGACTTGAATATGTTTATTCTCATTAGCAATTGAATGTAGCATACAATTATATAATACGAATTAATTAAAAAAATACATAATGAAGAATACGATAGAAAAAAATCATGCGATGAATACATTGTTATTATCTGAATCAGTTGTTCGTGACCATTCAGAAAAAAGATTTAAGAATTGAATAAAAGATTGAATTAAAATTTCTCGGTGAAGAAACCTGAATATCATTTGAGCCAGAGAAATTTTTAGTACCTAGCCACCCCGTATTAATAAAAAAATGTTGGGCCCTCCTAATAATATTTAATTATCAAACTACAAAATGATATGCAATATTATGAAAAATATATAAAATAAATAATTATTATTCATTCATTTTTTAACATTATTTCACTTATTATAACATATCAATTATAACATTTATTTTCGGAAACAGTATTTTAGAAACAGCTCTTCTTCGACAGTCTTGAGGGTCTTAGAGGTTAGATTTAAGCAATAATCTTGGAGGCTATTATTTGAATACTTCTTATTTCGAAGGAACATTGTAATTTATAATTTTCTATGCAATTTAAATCATAATTATAAATATAATATTTGTGTTCTTTATTATTATAATACTTACTGTTGCAAAAATACTTCTAAATTACTATTATTATTATTATTTTTATAATTATTATTTTTATATGACTGTTATTGTTAAAATACTTATTAATTAGTTAACTAAAAACTTATAATTTAAAAAGACTTGAAAAATTGTAAAACTTAATATTTCTTTCTTGAAAATACCTAAAAATTCGTAAAAGAAAATACTTATATTGTAGAAAATTTAATAATAATAATAATAATGATAATGATAATGATAATAATAATAATAATAATAATATAATACACTTAAATTTGTTCAAATATCATAAAATAACCTAAAATTTGTTAAATAAAATAATTATATTATAAATTAAAGTATTGTAAAGCTTGTTAAAATACTTATTCAATTTTTAAAAAATACTTGCGACAAACAAACTAGTTATATATAAAAATAAAAAAAAATAACAAAATATAAATAAGTTTATAGTAAATAAATTAAATAATAAATAAATAAGTAATAAAATACCTAATAGTTAATTAAATTATATTAAATCTGCAAAATATTGACTTGAGCCTTATTATAATATTACACCGACGGCTTGTAAAATAAATAAATAAATAAATAAATATTAATACTTTATAGCAGAAATCACAAAGAAGTACTATTTACTTGCAAGTTTGCAAGGAGAGCTTTTATGAACGAGCTCAGGCTTCAAATCCTAAAATCTGTATTGAATATTGTGGTGGAAACCTAGAAAAGGTCTTCGATTATTACCTTTCTTTTTCTCAATTGAATTAATTTGAATTCGAAGTTTCCTAAATTATGATTTCAATTTTTATCTCATGATTTACTAGTATAATTAGTTATATTGGAGATATATTAAACTTTAATTAGTGTGTCTAGTTTCAAAATGTAACCCAACCAAGGCAATTCAACAAATGGATAATGAAAGAATGATTACATGGATTAAATTTACAGTTAGAATTTTTTTACCAAGTGTCTGGAAGAAAGATCTTCTATGAGTTATATTGTTGAAGATTCTTTTGAATTTAATATAAGTCTGTCACCACACATTCAACTCAAACTGAACATAATAATAAATCCACATGTTGATAAGTTTACAACCAAAACACTTTATTAAAACGGCGCCTATAGATTAAAACACTTAACATGAGACCGAACCAATTACACCTGCAAGTGATTTATTCTGTATAGCTCATACTGAAGATAATGGGATAACTCATAAAATCTATTTAAAGAAAATAATTGACAGTCGTTCTATTTTTAAAATTTATACTTACTATGAGTTTTGAAAGCTTAAAAAATAAAATTGTGAAGATTTTTGAAGTAAAACTTCTTTAGGCGCAACTAGGGTGTAAATCCGTACAAATGCAACGGAAGTGCGTTACGACAGATAAGATAAGAGTCGAGTGCCAATGATTCGCCATTCGCTTTCGATGATATTATTTTTATACGAGTCGATTGTGATTAGTCGTCGTGTATGTGAATAGAGATCTGTCGTTGTATGCGTACCGGCATCAACGTTGTATGCATGCCGATATCAACAAGGAACTTGACATAGATAGATAAATAAACATCTTAAAATTATAACGTAGTACAAATCTTGATTTAATGAAAAATGCCTAAATAGGAAGAATATTTTACCCTGTACTTTGAAAATAATAAAACAAATTAATTATTTGTCCTAAACGTAAGTTTATTGATTAGAAATTATTTCTAATTATTATTCGTAGTTTCTATAAATCTTTGAAGTCATTAAAAGGGAAAATATTTTTTAGGCAAGACAGATATTACAGCTGTTCAAAAAATGTGATTATATCGCCAGCGAAAAAGTAAAAAAAAATACAAGCAGTCAATGATTTCATGTTAATTTTAATTACATGAAGTTCTTCAAACACAAATATTATATGATGATGAGTGAAATTGTGAGAACAATATTTGTTTAGGCGTTGTTTAACACAATCCACTGTGTAAACAAATATTATAAAAGTTATTAATCAGCAATTACTTTATTTCTCTAATGAAGGTTCATTTCTAAATGCTAATTACAATGACAAACCGATCATGTCGTTTTTGAAGAATAAAGCCATACTTATACACATTATATAAATGTGTATAATGGTTGACACTAATAAATGTATGCATCACGAGTGTTACTATATTACTAATAAACATTATTCAAAATTGTCATATGATGTATTTATTTTTACTTAGATGCCATCTGGTACAGTAGCAAATAAGTTTTACTTCAATCGCGTGTGAACCTTACGCGCACTCTTTTTTTTACCTTTGACTAAAATATTTAGTCATCAAGTATGATTTCAATTATTGCAGTTGTAACTTTATAAGATTTATTTGAGAGGCACAAATCACAAAAAAACGAGATTTTTAGCCTAAAAGACAAAAATAAATAAAATCTAGAAAATATTGACATCAGAGTTCAATTTAAATTGGGATGAATTATATATCAATAACAAATAAAGGTGTGAATTTTACCATTCGAATTTGCATGCGATGATTTTATTTCTCTTATATTTGACGTTTGAAGAAAACGTTTGAAGAAACGTTTTATACGTTTGAAGCCTGGTAATCATTTGCATAATATTAATTGACAAATAGAAATGTCACTAATTCGATAAAATTAGACCCAATATTATGTACCACCATTTTTAAATTAAATCTGGTTTCTTTTAGTAAACATGCCTAACACATGTCAAAATCAATTAGAGAAGTCTTATAATACGTATATGGCAGTCTTCCCTTCAGTTATATTGTGCAGTCTACCCACCAATCGGTTAAATTTCAATCTATTTTTAAAATGCATGTCAAAATTTTGATATATTGCTTTAGTGATTTATAAAAAATGTGGGTCATAATAAATTTATTTAAATATAGTTTGAAAACATAAGGTTGTGCTCTTTTTATAAAATATTATAAAAAAATTTTATGAAATATAGAAGATTATGTGAAATTTATAAAATTATGATGTTTATTAGTAAGTCTTATTCGTGGAATTTTTAATATATTGGCCTAATACTTTCATTTTTTAAATTGTTTCGAACGAATTAGATATAGTAAGTATGACTATTACAAAGCACTTTAGGAGGTGCCCATTAATCACGTGAGCGAATTTTTAAGGATTTTTGGAATTCCCCTCTCCCTCTTGGTGATACATGGTAATATTCAAAATTACCCCTCCTCCCCTACCAAACATCACGTGTATTTTTAGTTACGAGAAAATATCGTAAATTTTTTTATTTTTTTTGAAAATGTTTGAACTTTTTTTTAAAAAATTAGTTAAAAAATAAATACACGTGATATCTTACTCTACCCCTCCCTCCCCCACGTGATATTTCGTGATTTTTAGTCAAACCTCCCTCCCCTCAAAAAGCTCACGTGATTAATGGACGCCCCCTATAGTATCTGTTTCAACTAAGTACAGTTTGTTTATTAGTTTCAAATAGTAAATTTCCTCACGTTTCTAATATGCGAACATAAGCCCAATAGTCAAATTAAAAATTCAGTTTAGCAAGTGCACTAAAAAGAGATAAATTCGTAAGCTTAAAATTAACAATTGAGTAAGTTGCATTTTTATAATGCTTTTTTCATTTTATTTCAGATTGTGCTGAACTCCATTAACAAACAATCGTCACCAACAACTTTGTGCCAAAAAATCTTCGTTAAAATATTTTGTTTTGAAATTTGTTGTAACAAAACTAAATTAATATATTATTAATAATTTTTCCATTGTATACGATATTAAATTTATTTATTATTAGCAATATTGTAAATTAAATTATTCTTATAAAAGTCTTTAGCAATTTAAACATGAGTTAAATATTAAAATAAAAATGCTTTATTTAAATTTGTTATGTTATAGTTAATTTTTTGTATTAATAACCGATAATTATTATTAATCGCAATGAAACTTTGTTACCAAATCACTGCCATCAAAGATGCCTAAACATACTACAAAAAATACACCAATTTTAAAATAAAATATAATTCTTAACTCACCGGCTACAAGACATAAAACATTATGGATAGTTCTCCCGATTTATCATTGAAGCTCCGCCGGGGGTCAAGTGACTCTAGAGATTCATTTTATATGGACTTCGCTCAAGGTATTGACTCTGATATAGAAGAAGTAGCTACAACTTCCGGCACTGGAACTTTGGCTACTGTTCAGGAAACTATGCACTCTCCTACCTGCCCGAATAAGGAAAGGTATGTGAAATTGTTTTGGATTAAATGATTATCATAATTAGATAATTTGTATTTGGAGTCACTTGTTAATATTTGATGATTAAGGAACCTCAAAGTAAATGAATCTTATTGGTGGGTATTATGAATTCTTTTCCGAAGGTATATAGTAAATTTTAATTCAAACCCTATATATTATATTTTCAACCCCGTGAAAACCCTAAAACCCTTCAAAAAACCTCTAAATTGAAAAAAAAAAACACTTAAAAATAAATTTTGGTATGATATAATAAGAATTACGTATAAAGTAAATGATATTTTATGTTTTCTATCTTGATTTCAAAAACAACCCCTTGATAAAAAATTGTTTGAAAAAAATATTTTTAAATTGAAAGAAAATTAAGAAATTTCAAATGATATGAATGTTATTTCAATTTCTCGAAAATAATTATATTATCCATAATTTGTTCAACTTTTAAAACAACCCTTAAATAAAAACAGTTATTATGACACTAGTACCCAGTATAATTTTGTCTAAACTCGTATATTTGTTGTTCTTTGTACTGCAATTATTAAACTTTTATTTGACTATAGTGATATAAAACTATATTAATTTATTTAACATGTTGACTTTTCAGCCATAAGATACTTTATTATAAGAATAAATGGCCTGCAAAAATTCTGTACCATTAAGATAAATACATTTCATGATCAACATAATAATACAAAATTTTGTGGTCTGTGCGAATTACTTTAATTCTGGTGAAAATGGCGCTCATCAAACCATATGATTTAAAAGAAAAAAACATCGTATATGCTTCTTATTTGCATGATAGCTCACTCATTTTGCACGCAAAAAACTTGTACCAACACTCATTTTAAAGCTTATGTTGAGCACTATAAAACTCAATTTTACCGAAATGCATAAAATTTAAAACCTCGCCACTAGATGGCTTTAAATACAACAATTAAATCTTGAATGAAATAAAAAACATCTTTGCTCTTTCAAATCTTGCTTAATATTATTGCTAAAACACTTTATAAAACACCGATTTATTAAAATTTTTATTGATATTATTGTGTTCATTACATGATTTTCGTTAAAATGTATATTTTAGGAGATATTTGCAAAAAAGCGAAGAAAAACGCTAAAAATATATCAATTTTTAGTGACCAGTAACTTGAAAAGTATCAGTTTTTTTGAAAAACTATAAGAGACATTTTTTCTTGTAATTAGTTCTTCTATCGATTTCCGACGTTATTTTGAAAAAATGTAATTACACATTTGTGAAGGGGTGTCATCCCCCCGGGGGGTGGTGGATTTGTTTTCACTTTTGAACTTGAGGTTAAGATGAACCTAATTCCAAAATTTCATTCAATTCGGAGCACAGTAAAAAAATTCAGACCCTAAACGCTCCGTTTACTGCACTAATATCGCTTTTGGTTTTTATATTTAGAAACATGTTCATAGTGAGAGCATTGTTTTTTACCAAAGCTTCTGGATAAATTTTCAAGCAAACACCTTTTTGCTTTGAAAAAGCCTTGTCCTGGTCCTGACCCTATTCCATTTTTTTTTTTGAAAATAATTTTTAAAAAGAAATGGAACAATTAACAATATTCATTAACTTCGATAAGACCAAACATATCAGTTGGCTGTCATCAATCACAGTTTTCAGATGAAGGACGCGTTTATTCAAATTTGTTCCATCCATCGTGTTGATTGACGCCTTCCTATATACATCAGCTGTTCACCGCATGTCTGTCATTGACTCAAATAAATTGACGGTGATTTTTTATTGCACACTTAAAATTATATTATGCTATAAAGCCGTCATGGAAATGGTAACACTTAAGTACAAAGGTTTGTTAAAGAAGGAATATAGAGCAGGACAATAAAACTAAGATGCAGTGCACTTTGTGGCTTCTGCACCACTATGTTTTTTTTTCAATAAATTCACACTTTTACTGTGTGCATTGGTTTATTATACTGGTTTATATATTAATTTATGAGATAGGATGCATTTCAAACAGCAATCAGAACTTAAGAGTCCTATGATCTGTTGTGATGACACCTCTTTACTACGTCAACCATGCCATATCAACCTGCTCCTTTATCTGTGATGTACCATTCTCACCATCATCATCATCATTTGGGCCAGTTGCCACCAGCACAAAGAGCTAGCAGATTTCCAGAGCCTAGTCAACTCTATACTTGGCCTATATCTACATTTTATTATTAGAGTTTATCTAATTTTTATTATATACTTTCATTTTGATACATCAATGTCAAGACAGATACAAAACCACCCTGTGTTATAGCATTCTTAACCCATTCCACTCGCTAATTCCGAGATTCATATGAATTTTGCTGCCGGAGCGGCGGCATCTGAGTGGAAAGGGTTAATACAGCAAATTAATAATTTTCCGCTATCAAAATGTTATTATAAACAATTGTAATTTTTTTTTCAATTATAATTATTTCAATGTGATCAAAATATTTTTAGCAATTTTCCAAGAGCGTCATCTTCTGCTCTGGTGCCTTCTCCTTCAGCAGTTGTGGCCGCTCTGGTGTCTCCTGAAACGTTAAGCCAGCATTCTTCACCAGCGCGGAGAGCGCAAAGAGTTACAATAGAGCCTGTCAAGTAAGTTGATTGTTTGTTCTGGATTTTTCTCAATAACACATAACAATAGTGAACAAAATCCAAAACTTTTAAAAATACCATCTGGTCTGATTTAGCTTCAAAATCAAAAAGTTGAATTTTCTGTAACTATTATAAGTGCTACGTTCTCTTCGTCCGACATCCAAAACTTCATACCATTATTGAGTTTAAATAAATAATTTCATAATAGTTTTAAATTAATATTTGATTTTTAATATTGTCGTGTTTCAGAATTCAACCTGCTCCTTTATCTGTGATGTACCATTCTCACCATCATCATCATCATTTGGGCCAGTTGCCACCAGCACGAAGAGCTAGCAGATTACCAGAGCCTAGGTTGACGCCAATCAGAGAAATAAGACCGTACGTAAAGTTTTTAACTTTCACAAATTAGTAAAAACTGAAAAAGTGATTTTTTGTTTTCTGAAAATTGTATTTTATTAAAATACTTCTTGAACTTTCTTATTTATTAATATCTAATATATGATGAAATATTTTGTGAATTAATTAGATATATTTGTCGTTGTGTGGCATATAGTTCAAAGTAATAATAAATAGCACAATGTACGGTTTGTGTGGATTGGCTGAACATCATGTGTCTGAAATTTTATCTTTTTATATCCTTTAATATTTTATTTTATGAGTTAAAACATTACTAACGGTTGTTCAAATTTTATCTATCTTTTTAGTGGCGATGCATTGGCGACGACTTTATCTGCGTTATATGGCAAATTATTAGTGGTGATGGGAATAGCCTTTCCAATGGCCGAAGTTATTTCTACATACATACCACCTTCGTTTTATGAAGTTAGTTATTTAGTCGTTTAATCTTAAATTGGAAATATTCTTGAATTATATGACAATTTTGTTTTAGGGGTTTTATTTGTATCTGTATATCGGAAGCATGGTCTTCTTAATGTTTATGTACATTACACTGTTATGCGGGAAACCAAAGGGAAGCAAATCAGCATCAAGTAAGTTGGGACGCATAACAATTTATTTTTAGAAATTTTAATTTTTAATATAGGGAGAGTTTGTAGCACTTTAGAAAATGAATGATTTATTGGAGACTTAAAGAATTAAATCTGACTAGTTGGCGATTAACGTTATTAAAATTTTTTTTTTTCATAGAGCGTGACAAGAGCGAAAAACGTGCACAACGTGGTTCTTCGTCAGACGATGAAGAATCTGATAGTGGAGGTCGCGAGTCGATCTCATCCCAGAGTTCAGGCCCTTGTCCAGGTCCTGGCCCTATTCCAGGGATATCTCCAGGCGCCCGACGAGCGTCAATAATGTCCACAACTGTCGGCGTGCGAAGGCAGCATTACGGAAGCTTTTATCTGCGCATGGGTGCCGTTGGTGAGTAAATGTCAAAGCAAAAACATCACATTTTATACCCTTTGTTTTTTTAATTCTATTTATAAGTTAAGGACTTAGAACGTAAGCTAATGGAGATGTCTTTGGTTAATTAGTCTTTTTTGTCTATGTAGAATCATGTGCGATATTACGCTTAAACATTTTTAGTACTATTTAAAAAAAATGATGTCATACTGATAAATAATTTTTTAACTAACAAGTTATGATCAATATTATTTGTCTTTCAGCTTTTGGAATAGGAAGCATGATATACTCTGGATTAGAATTTGGGCAATATTTTGAATTGGAAAGAGATACAAAGTGCCATAACGTTCTGCTAGCACTCACCCCAGCCACAAGGATGGCATTCATATTTATACAAATGTATTTTATATTTCTTAACAATGAGGTAATTGACTTTTTAAAAAATCGCAGCTCGTTTATGATTAGGATAGATAATTAACGTTTTTTAATTTTAGCAAATAAAAGTATATCGTCATAAAATCATGGCACGGTTCGGACTGATGCATATGATCGGGACGAATTTATCGGTTTGGCTGAACGTACTTGTTCAGGAAACAAAGCACGAAATATTAACTTTCTACAATCCAGAAAATAGAACGTTGAGAATATCTCACAGATTGGGTAATTTTTAATGTATATATAATTATATTGCGTAATTGTATTTAATAAATCCTAATTTTAATTTAAATCCTTTATTTAGGTGATAAAGGTAGTCATGTTGTTCCTCATATTGATCATCATGGAGAACATACAAGATTTGCCAGAGGCTTAAAAGGACCTCATAACATTTACGAATGCCGGAGAACAAATATTATGGGCTCTTTAGTTCAGGATGCATCGCCTTTTCTTTTTCCCTGTACAATTGAATATTCGTTGATATGTGCTGCCATATTATATGTAATGTGGAAGAACATATCAAGACCCATAGAGCCGACTATGGTGATTCAAGAAGGTCCACCGTCTTGTAAAAGGTTTGTATTACTTAAACACTTCTCTATGAAGATTGCTCATCTGTTACATTCATGTACAAGAATATGAATATTCTCGTCAAATAACTGTTTTTGAATATGTAATTTTTTAGATCTCCGCATCATTACTCAGTGGATTGCGCGCGTGCTCACAAAGGGCTCTTCGTTGGAATTTTAATCCTAGTTCTGACAATAATCTCATTGATATTATTCTTCGTACTCATATCTCGTCCAGAATTTGTTAGTTTGGCTGTGACAGAAGTCAATATCTGTGAGCTGACTTTGTATGCGATGGCCACTGCAGCAACTTTGCTGGGAATGGTCCAGGTCAGATCTTGTACCATAAAATTATGTATAATTAATGTTGCAATTTTATCATATGATTTTATCTTATTGTTTTTTGTATTAGGTTCGACCGCTGCGATATGACTCTGCTCGCAGTTTAGAACTCGATGATATTCTCTTAGTAGGCGCCCAAACAGGCTCCTTTCTTTACAGTACCTTCACTGTGATCGGTGGTCATTTTACAATGCAAAGAGACACGGTACTCGTTCTTATTACAGCTTTAGCATCACTGCTTCAAACTGCTTGTCAAACTATGTTCGTGTTGGACGCCAGTAGACGATCAGCAGCAACTCCTGAGCATATGCGCAGGAAGCCAGGAAGAGAAATTGTGACTTTCTTACTGGTGACGAATTTAGCTATGTGGGCTATAAATACTTTGGAGAAATCCAGGGCTGAAAGTCATCCTATTCAGTTGCACTTTTATGGATTGTGGGCCTGGACAATCATAACCCATGTTTCGATGCCTTTGGCTATTTTTTATAGATTCCATAGTACGGTGTGCTTGTGCGAGATTTGGAAACGGGCTTATAAGATGAAACCTGCATATATGTAGGAATAGTTTGTTAAATAAATAATAGCTATATTTGCGACTGATTTCACAGCGATCTGGGGGATTCAATTGGTCATCTGCCATGTTGCGTTTCTCATAATATTGTAAACATGACTATACAATAATCTTTAAAATAGGTATACGAAGCACATTTGAAAATAGAAAAATTAATTTATGATTTCGAGCCCATTTATGTAAGATTATAACATTACCGTTTAAAGTGTGATATTAACGATTGTATAAGTATGTATGTGAATTGTAGATCACACCAAGTTTGATATATGGTATTGTGAGAATAAGTTTCTTACAATTTATGTTTCTTGATATCATCAGTTAGGGATTTTGATTAGCAATTTACTGATGTGTTATATCTATTTTAAAAGCTTAGTTATGATTTTTTCAAAAATAAAGAAAGTAACACCAAATTAGTGCATTTACGTTTCTATACATGAAAATTCATAAATTCTGAACGAATCATACCATAATAATAGTATGGCTATAAATATCATACACCATTTGAAAAAATCGATAGTTTCAAGAAGAATATTGAATAAAATTATGAAAGATAATAGTTATTCCTACTAAATATTGAATGCCCAAATGTCCAGATTGAAAATTGAATACTTGAACATAATTTTCATTAGGCTGAAGAATTTTAACGATTCAAAATCATTTTAATTACACCAAAATAATAAACAAGTTTTTGTATTAGAGATTTCGCTACATAAACATGTATTATAAAGTTGTATTAATTATATTATTTATTTAAATTAATTAATTTATGCATATAACTAATAGATTTTGTTGAACTGTTGCAATTATGAAAAAGAATATCAACTTCAAAATTAATACATTATTTAATAAACAATATTTATTAAATTTTCTATAAATATCAACACGTTTGCGATATGTTGAAAAATATAATTATTATATTTAGCGATAATTCATTGCTTTTTAAAGTATTAAAATATAAGTAAAACTGTATATTCCATTTTGCATTTAACCAAACGATATTGTGTTTGTTAGTATTCCTCCATATTTTATAAAAAGTTATTTATTATGTGTATATATTAATAACAATTAGAGATTATAAAATATTTATATATTTAATATTTAATTGTAGAAAATGAATTTGTTATCATTGTACATTGTATTTATTTGTAATATTCTTCTTTTTTATCTTCTCTTCATAAATTGCTTTTTTTTCTAACTAGAACTAGTCTGATCGAAATATAAAATGTTAAATACTCAGGGTTTATATTAACAAATAACCACTAATTATTAGAACTATTATATGCTAAATTGATGTAAAAAGATTAAATGATAATTAAATTCTTTGATGTTATCATTTTTTACTAACAATTATTTCTAACATTAAAAATGGAACAATAGAGTGCATATAGCATTAAACAGATATCGAAGGCAGAATTACTTTAAATCAATTTTCATAGAATTTTTTTTAAAAACTTCTATGTTGAAAAGGTATTAAATAAAACTTTCAATTTTATATATCTTCTATATCAATTTAGCTTATGATTGCTGATCTAGTATAACCAAATTAGTACTAGAATTTTTATAAAATACTAGAATAGGATATCATGTATATTTTGTTTTAGATTTTTATAACGTATTGAAAAAAGTTTAAAATATTTATAATATATGTATTGTATGTTTTATAGTAGGTATTAAAATTTGTCTGCTTATTGTGTAAATGTTAAAATACCAGATGTTATATTTGTTAGAGAAGTCAAAGTAGAAGTTGGCACGGATTTGAATATATATAAATTTATTTATGATTATTTTTTATTGTTTTTATTATCATTTGCTTCTTCATTATTCAAGATTCGTTCAATTATTTTTTTATTATTACTTCTTAAAACAAAACATGCAATGGAAGTTTTTATTGATTAACAAATGGCAGTCGAATATCGAACTTTCTTTAATATATTTGGATTAAATACATTAAAATCCAATCTTAGGCTTAAAATGTTAAAAATTATTATTTGTAAAATTGGCTTTGATAAGTTTTGTTCAAGTTAATTTTCTATTACTCTTACCCACAGATAAAATTTAAATTAAATTAATTAAAGTTATTAAATTTTAAATCTATATAGAAACAAAACTATTTCTTACTTTGCAATTTATATTATAAGTTGTTTTTAAAGATTTAAGATTATCTTGTTAATTACATTGGTTATTTCAAATCTGTTACAACGCTTATGAAAACATTGTACTACCACAAAAATGCTCAATCCATGTGATTTGTATTGTAACAATAACTTAGACTGAAAACTATAGTTTTAAGTAAAATGCAACACTATATTTTCTATAATTTCATACAATCACTGAATAATACTTTCAAATTCGAATTAGTTTGACATAAAAGATCAATTTTTCTACGTGTTTTAGACATTTTTAGATTCAAAGTAAGTTTTTCAAAAAAGACTTTGATATGGAAATTGGGATCAATCCTCGTAGATTAGTTGTAGTCCATATTTTGACAAGAGAAATGTAATTTCATATCATCGTACGAATTTATAATAATCATTTTATATCTATTTCTGATTGAAAAATTGTAATGAAAACAATCTACGAAAAAAATAATATAACTTTTGCATAGTTTCTAAAAAAATCAGTTTCAAAACCGCTTTAAAGAGTTTTTGTCTGTTTATATATTGGTAGTGATACTACCCAGAATATATCAAATAAAATAGCATGTTGATTGTATTATAAATACAATATTTTTCTTCAAACTAAAACAATCTGTAATATTTTGTAATATCGATAAATGTAATCATAGTGCATAGATCGGTAGTCGATAGTCCTTATATCATGTCATATAGATTATAGAATTCAAACTCATGGTTGTAATAATATCTCTCATACGATTTGTATATTTATTCACTACTTTTAAAAGTTTACAAAATATATCATCGCTATTGACAACATCTTTTATTCATTTATTTATTATTTTCTTCATTTTTTTTTCATTTCATTCATTTATTAGACAGTGTCGTACTACTTAATACCAAGCAGTAGTAATAATCATTTTCAATATATGTGTATCATAAAATGTTTTCAAGTGGAAATAGTATTTGAAAAGGGTTAACCATTGGGCTGTCCTCTAATAAAAAATGTATCAAATGAGCATTCATTCGATTGACTTCAGTAAAAGGATAAGTATCAGAGGAAAAGGTTCAGCAGAGTAAGAGTAAAATATATTTGAATGTTGTTTAAAAAATAAAAAAAATTAAATAATTTCTTTTTGTGAGTGTTTGTTACTATTATTTAATCATACAGATAGTTGTTTTGCCATATTTTGGATGAAAATGGCCAGAAAAGTAATTGTAATAATATTCAACTTTAACATTCAAATAAAGCATTCACTTTTTTCCTTTAAATATTTAAATTTTAATTTAAATATTTAAAATTATATTATCCATAGATTTTAATTTTTTGTCCAAAGGTTTGCGCAAAAAGCCCTGGATCGATTTTAAATTTTCAAAAACCTTTCTTATTGATCTCAATTGTTATTGATTAGTTGCACATATCGCAAAGTTTTAGTAACTTTCCCTAAATGATATTAACATCTAGTTTGTTTTGTTGTCGAATAAATAGGATATCCCACATGGAGTTATTTTTTTATTATTATTTTTTTTAATTTTACATAGAAAACTATACACACAGTGCATTCAGCTACTTAAGTAGGTAACTTTGATTTTAAATTATACTTGATAATCGAATAAGTATACAGGTAACCCCCGCATAACACCGCACTTCTATAACACGGATTCGCTCTAACACGGTTTAAGAATTGAGACCATCCCCTTTATAACACGGTACTTTTAAAGCACGCGTTTGCTCTAACACGGTTTGAGAATTGAGCAAAGCCTTAATATATAAAAAAATAGTAAAATTTATAAAAATCTAACATTATTTAATTTAAAATTTGTAAAATCGCCGTACAATAGCTCAATAAATATAATGAAACTAATGCAAATCATAACTAATTTAATATTTATTATTCTAGTGCGTACGTTCTATTAAAAAACTTCTAGGCTTTTGCAAACAATCAGTCAATTAGTTCTAAACAAAGATCCTTTAAATAAAATGAGCATAAAATTTCAATGAAGATAACTTTGCATGTTGTAAGTATATAAAAAATATTTCGCTAAAAGCAAGAAATCGCAAATACATTTTTTTTTGCGAAAAAAAGTGCAGATCTGAGGGTAGTAAGTACAGAAAACCGATCAGAAAATGAAAAAATCCTGTTGAATAGCGCTTATCTGTTAATTATGGCTAAGTCATATTATTTCTATAATGTATATTACTTTTTAAAAAAAATAATAAATATAACAATATTTATTAAAAAATCATGATATGTAGCATGTTTTTTGAATTATTGGAACACTAGTTTTTTGGAACGTATTTACCGTGTTGGACGAGGTTTACATGTATTGTGTATAAGTTTATTGTACAAATAATTCAATTTGTATCTTTTAAATTGAGATAATTAGTTCAATTTAAAACCATTTCGTGTTGTTCGTTTTGCAAAATGTTCGCAGATATCATTTTGCTGTTTGTAATAGTATCGCGTAGAGCCGGCGGATCAATAATGAAGCTTAGGGCGTATTTGCTGCGCGCGATGCAAAGAGCTTCATGTTAACGCACGGGACGCGGAACGCTCGCAGAAATATCTCGATATTTTCATCTCGACAAATGCAATTATAATTCGAACATCGATTAATGATTTTTATCGCTTTATACAAGTATTTTTATTAAATAATGAATAACTAGAATTTATTTTTTTGGTCATATTATTATTTATGCATATTGTCATACTGATACTATCATAATCGTTTAATAAAACTCTTAACTAGTGGGCATGGCATCGTGATTTAAGGCAAATTACTGGAACTTTCCATACCCTAACAAAATGTTCGAAAAATATTAAATTTTTTCATATAGATTATTATAAATACTGTAACATTGTCTATTATTTATAAGAGTTATATAAACTGAATTACAAAGTTAAATTTATTTATTAAAATTATATAAGTGTGTTTTAGAATTTTAGCAGGAATTAAAATTAAAATCTGAATTATTTTCGATATACAAAAAAAAAACTTTTTGAGGAAACAAAAAATTTGGAAAAAAAAATGAAATTTTTTTTTTCTAAAAGCAATTATTTTGTCAAAACAAGCAGAAAGTTTTTTGAATCATTCAAATCGTATGTTTAGTTATATCAAAAACTGCCGTTTTTTGCACATTACAAAATCTAATCACCAAGTCTCCCCGTCATTGCGAACTGAATTTTTTTTCATTCATTTTCAAATCATACAGTTTGAATGCTCCGTTCTCTCAAAACCTTGATTTCTATTTTCTGCACTCCTTGCTCTGCATCTCCGAAACGGCTAGACCTGCCTTTGGCAAACACTAATCAGCACATATCCTTATCAATAGGAATCACATGAACCATTCAAATCGAATGATCTGTGCGCCCGAAGACGTGGACAAAAAATTGTATCCATTTACTGCGTGTGTGTATTGAAATATATACACACACACATCCATTGTTTCTGAGATACGCCAAAAACCTCCAAAACGTGAAAAAATGCAAAAATTTCGCATTTCGATTTTTGGACGATTACAATAACTTGCCCTAAGGGAAGTTAAAAAAAGAAAATAATATAATTTATTCTGTTTGCCTTTCAACATAAATTATATAAATGTGCAATGTTTGCAAGTGTAATTATATTCATCTTACTAAATTCTATTGACTGAATTTCCATATCTAGGATCTGGCTAGAATGCAATTAGATACTTAAGTATCATTCTAGCTATATTCTACCTAGGCTCCTATATTCCTACTCTAGACTGTAATATTGCAGGATCGTAATAGGATACTGTAAAATATAAAATTGTAGGATCTAACTAGAAATTCTAGCTAGATCCTCTAACTAAATCTAGCTAGAAATCTAACTAAAGAATGTAATTGGTTTGCAGTTATATTCTACCTAGACTGCTATTGCGTATAATTAGTACCTAATTAGATTAAGTAAAGATTAAAAATGAAATAGGATCCCAATAAGAATTCAACAATGTCGCAAAATGAATCTAACAATCTTCAAAAAGAATTAATTAAAATCCGTACAAGAATTTAACCATATTCAAAGGAACCTGATAAGATTCTGATTTGGTGCCAATA
This sequence comes from Ctenocephalides felis, assembly GCF_003426905.1. Taxonomy (NCBI): domain Eukaryota; kingdom Metazoa; phylum Arthropoda; class Insecta; order Siphonaptera; family Pulicidae; genus Ctenocephalides; species Ctenocephalides felis. Next base: position 39,878,335 of record NW_020537758.1, on the reverse strand, counting down.
ATGATCTCGTACGATTCTAATAACTATTTGATTTGCTACTAGTTAGATTGTAGTAACAATATAATTGTATTTTAGCTAGGTTCCGATTGGAGCACTATATATTCAAATTCTACTAAAATACATTCAAGTTGGAATATTTAACGATTTACCGCATTTTTCCACATGTATGAATATGAATACATGAATGAAATCTCTGCCTGGCACATATATATTGTGCGTATTGTAACCCCGATATTAAGTCATGTAACTTTCGGCACGTTCTACCCTTGTCTGAATTTAATAAATAGAGAATATAAAACATATGATGTAAGGCATATTATATGATCGTGCATTGTCAACACAAGGTTAAAGAACTTTAGCATAGCGTTTTGCTTCTGTTCATTAAAGAACTACAATGCGTTTGTATCACGTGTTCTTGGAGCTTTCTTTGTTTTATTTTACCGTAGTATAACACGCGATTAAAATTTCAAAAATATTTAAAATGCGATTTACACGACTTGTAATACTTATATTTATATATATAATATACTTATATGTTTTTACTAGGCTTGTCTAAAATAAAAAATCAGTCAGCGATTATTGTTGATGTTGAATTTTATTTTATATACTTTAACCAGAAAATTATTTATTATCATTTAATCAATTAAGTTAATTAATTTAGAGCACAAGTTCACGATATCTGGTTTATAGAACGATTATAAATTACATTCAATAACAGAAGCCGGTCGTACAACATATTAATCACATATAAGTAATACCAATAGCTTCCTGTTTCCTTCGTGAGCTGATATCCGTTTCCAGAACCGATTATGACGCCTTCAATTACTTTATGTTGATTAACAGTCAAAGTTGATTAACATGGATATGTCAAAGCAAACAAAAAGGTAAAAGATATACAGTCAATTATAATTTGTTCAAACTTTATTAATTGCATAAGATAAGCGAAACAAAAAAATAATAAATATACTACATGTACCAACTTTCATATGACAAGCTATAAATAACATGTGATTTTAAAAAATCATTTCATTAATTTTTTCAAACTTGTGTTGTCAAGCTGTAAATATGATTTGAAAAATAATTAATAATTTAATAATAATTAATTAAAATAATTAATCTTATTTATTTAATTTTTTTTTAAATAATTAAATCACAACCATTTGTAGACCTCAAGTAGATTCATATTCAAGATATACTACTGGCATTAGTTAAAAAAATTCTCATAAAATTCATTTAATTGCTTGAAATGTTAGAGTGTAATTTTTGAAATCTCAGGTAGGCATTTAAAAAAAATCAGTATCAGCATCATCACATTAGAAATTTTATGAAGAATGTAATTAAAATTTAATGCGGTTCAATTATATCACAATGTTAGAATATATACATTTTTGTAAAAACTAATTCCATAACCTTTTATACATTTGTACACATATATGTTGAAAATTATCGTTACACATATGTGTTAATATTAATTTTAAGTAAAAATTTTAAATTAATATAAAATATGCCTAGTACTGAAACTCATACGTATTTTTTCCAAACAAAGGCGTAACAGGTCTTAGTGAAACTGAGGGTGCAATTAATTTAAAATCAATATAAAGGGGATGTGCATTTAATTAATTTTCATATTAAGTGCACCCTAGCAAAATTTGGAATAAATGTTTCTAAAACCTCATGTGTTGGAATATTAATTGCTCTCGATCAATAATATCAAACAAAAATATTATGTAAATTTACAAATTTATCCATCACTTTTCTAATTCAATTCATGTTTGTTTCAAAGTCAAAATGAAGTTACAAACTAGTTAGAATCCTCTTAGAATCCGAAGATTTTAGCAATATTTTAGTTAGATCTTGATCATAATGAAGCCGGAGTCAAGCTAGAATCTAGATAGAATCTAATTAAAATCAAAGCATACTTAGATCATATACTTTGGTCTCAATCGCTTCAGAATGACTTGAAACGTCGAGAAAATAAAACAAAATTATCAAAGCAGATTGTTGCCGAAAACATAAAATTTTCCTTCAAGTTAAAAATATTTAAAATGACTCTATAATCGTAAAAATATAGAATGCAGAAATTATCAAAATTTGCATTCAAAGTGCTATTTGGAATTCAACTGCGTGACTAGAAGTAATTAAAATTTTTGCAAAGCTTTAAAACCTATGAAACCTTTTCTGAGACTTATTTACGAACATTGTTTTGTACTTATGTTCATTAAAATAAAGGGTTGGATATTTAATATAACAGTTGAATGGGTGCGGATTAAACCGATTATTAAACCCATAAAGTTGCTCCCATTCTGCGAGGATAACTACTTGTATAAGGTAAAATTATTTGAAATATTTTTAGAGCTGCATTAAATAGAAAATGGCATCAGTATTAGAGTCATTCTTACAATAAATTCATCAAAATGATAGGCCAACCGTTGGGGTTGCTAACTATAAAGCATTAAGAAGTCACGCAAGAAGCTTATAGAACTCCTAAGTTCTGATTTCAGAAAATAATATTAATAACTGTTATTTACTATTTTTGTTATTTATTGTTGTTGGTTAAATTTTTATTCTTACTTAGTTCTTTAGTTTATGCTTTTTTTAGATATTTTCTTGCTTTTGTGCTAATTTTCCGTTCAGTGATTCTAATTCCTAACTTTAACTTGTAGATAGTGAAGTTAATCTGATTTTTAAATAAATTCAAATGAAAAAAATATAAAAATTTGTGGCATAGTTTGCTTTAGACGATAGTTGCGTAACCGTTGGTTTCTATTCAAACCGCGATAACGTATCCCAGTTACTATCAGCCGAAACCATCCGCCCACGATGCACGGATGCACCCCCAGTGATGGATGCTCCCTTATAGATTGAGAAACTTAATATGCGATGTGCAGGGGGATAATTCATTTTTTCCTTCTAGGCTACCCCTCATTTGTTAGTCATAGAAATGAAAGGGCCAAACACTGAAAACGTAAAGGGACACGGAATAATATAAGGACACAGGGAGTGCAGTGCATCGCTCTTCGGGCTCAGTGGAAAATCTATGCGCGCGCAGGGCAACGTATCGTAACTGGCGAGATAGAATTCACACTGGAAAGAATATTTACTTTATTACGTCTAAGCTAATTACGAAACGGAGGGATGGTTTATGTAATGCATACATTATGATACAAAACAGTACTATGTAGTGATGTTCAGGGTTTATTCTCCGATAAAATAAAAATGTTATGTCAACGCTATGTTACGGTCCTATTTCGGCATGGATTGGTAGTAAAAACTGTCAAACCTAGATTTTATGCGTAAAACGACAATCACATACGAAGATAAAACCAAAACGTTGCCATAACTTTTCTATTTTATTGGAAAATTAACCCATTATTTTCATTTGAAAAGTTTGGTTCAAAATATGTTTCCAAACATAAAAAACCTTTCCGCGCATTACAGCAGAGAAAAATAAGATATTAGTATATATAAAAAATATTCCAAATAATAGCGTACCTAAAAATCCTTATGATGTAGAGCATTTAATAGATTAGTATAAAAAACTAAAATGATTCAAGTGGCTAAATGCTATAGCATTGGCAATAAAATAAAAATAAATACAGGAAGAGAAAATTATATTATCAAATAAATAAATGAATATATAAAACGTTAAATTAAGCTCCACGATTTTGTCATCACAATCATTAAAAATAATCAATTAAATCAATAGGTCTACTAAAATATACTACCGAAAATGCATAGACTATACATTTTACAATAAATTTCTAATTACTTATTAAATATCAATATATTTTACATTATTTAATGAAATTTTAATTTTATTAATTTTATTCAAAAAAATATAATGTTTATTAAATTTCTTCTTACAAATCTAGTGCTTGGTACCTCAAGTTTTTTAAAATGGTACAAAGGCTAATGCTAATATAAGACCCAAAATAAGAGTGCTAAACAGACCCAAAATAAATTTCCAAAAATATTATAAAGAGAAATATGCACTACCCAGGTTTAATATAGGTACAAAATATTCATTTAACCGGATGTTTCAAAATGAATATTGAATTTCTTTTAATTTATTTATAATTATTAGCTTAGTAATGAGATTAACTACTTCAGCATCTATTCATAATTTTGTCAGTAAAACATCGCATACTATATACAGATTGAATCGTATCAACAATACGTTTCTTTTTTCATTTACTTAATTTGTATAGGGATGGTTTCCTTCAGAATTATATTTTTACACATTTACTCATATGTTTTATTAGTAATTCAGAATAAAGATAAAATTTATTTATTTGTGTCAAATATTAATTGAAGTTTGCTAACCTGGAAAGTTCACCAGGCATACCAACGTGACACTGACATGTCACCATCTTCAAACCGGTTATTCAACTCGGCGTCCTTTCCAATGCGCGCGACATCTCGCTGGTTTCCCCTCCTTCGTAAACAACAGTGTGTTTTCGTGTGTTGAGCGCGTTCAAGGCTTGTGTGTTCACCTATAGTGTGTGTAGAATTATTTATTTCTAGTATTTAAAATTTGTTCAATAATTAATTACAAATAAATGTGAATAAAAAGTATTTAGTGATTTAAAGTGTAGTGTCTCCAAACGCACAAAACATTTTTATACTTCCTTCTTCCGACTGTGTGACATAAACATATCATGTGGAGATAGAACATTCCTCACATAGGTACATGATAATTTTATTAACTTGATTTCTCTGTTTGTTTTATGTATTTCTGTCATCTTAATTGAGTTTTGTAGATTTGTTTATGTTTTCATTTTTGGATGTCTGACCTACGTTCTTCTGCGCATCTGTTGCAATTTATAACCTAGCAAATTGTTACCTGTAGATCTTATTTGATAAATAACTTTGAACTGTGATTTGTAAACCAACACCAATTTTCGAATTCATTCAAGACATATATTTCTCTTTGTATCAAATCATGATATATTCCTTGATGATAAAGAATTAATAACAACAAAAAATATTTTTATCGTCTTTAGTAATGTGTCAAGTATATGTCAAATACGTCCTTTGAGTTATCCTTTAATATAAACTTGTAGTTTATATTATAGAAAAAACTAGATATAATTGTCATTTAAACATTTGCAAGTGTTTAAATATTTAATATGTAACACTGATGATGAACAATTACAATACAAAATATTATAACAATATTTTGAATTTATGAAAAGAAGATATCAACAATTGACACCTAAATGTCATTTTTTTATATAAACACAATTGACACTTGGAAAACTATTCATAATATAAATAATATAGTTTATATTATAGAAAAATATAGATATAATTGTTATTTGAATATTTCATATTTGACACTGATGATAAACAATTACAATACAAAATATTATAACAATATTTTGAATTTATGAAAAGAAGATATCAACAATGGACACCTACATGTCACTTTTTCATATGAACACTATTGACACTTGGAAAACTATTCATAATTTTGAAGACATTTTACGATAAACATTGCATAAAAATAATATTATTGGTTTTTTATAGGTTCTGTTTTATTAAAACCCAGAATATAGTACTATGTATACAAAAATGTGTTAAAGAAACTTATGCACAATCTAGTTCCAAATAAATTTATCCAAATTTCAAATCAATCAAATCAATATAAATTTTAATTCATTTCAGTTTGTGCTTATGTAATTTTTATAAATCAGACAAAATTACGTAGAAAAGAATGGCCAAAATTTATGATTATAGAATACATATCATGTGTAGTTTCTTTTTGTTATTTGCCCGCCATTTTTTCAGAACTGTCAAAATGCCATTTCAAATTATTTTTATCGTATCTAATAAAGCAATGCTAAATAAAATTTATGTGCAAAATTTCTGAATTAGTTACATTGCATTATTAGGCTATTAGGAAAATGTAATCAAGAAAAAATTTAATGGGACAGATTACAGAACTAATAACGAGATTTAGCTACTTAGATAAAATTTTTGACTAAAACTAACTAATGCGATTTCCAATATATATCTCTCAAACACATTTAAAATATCTAATTATATTAATTACAATGCACAAACACGTGCCATAGTAATAGTTTTATTATAATTATAATCCAGTAGGAATGAAGCTAAACTAAAGTTAGAATCACATTGGAATCTGGTTAGAATCTAGTTAGATCCCATTTAGAATTTTTTTAGTAATGTAAAATGTAAAATATTGAAAAACCAACATTATTTACCTGTGAATCAAACCATGTCACTATTTATTAACTTATATGTTCACTTATTCATGATTAAACTTTAATACTTTTCAAACGTTTATCGCACAGATGATGGCCTTAAACTGCAAGAATTTTGACAAATTATTAAATTCAAAATATTTTACGCATGGATTAGGTATACATCGAAATTTTACAAGAAAACATGATATAGCTTCGTTTGTGCGTAAATTAGGTATTCAGAAGTAGAAACCATACAAAAAAAGTATTTTTTTTATTTTAATTTTATTTGGCTTTGCTTACTCTGAGCATTTAGCCACCTACATCATTTTATTTAATTACATTCAATATTATTTTTTATATCATATTCAATCTTATATATCCTATTCTATAATTTTATTCTTATTTTTTTTTATTCAATTTTGATTTTTTCATTTTCTCTCTTCATTTCAAATTTCTAATTCTATTAACTCTTTACACTTTTTCTTCTATTTTATTTCTTCATTTTTCGGTTAATGTCGTCGCCAGTTTTATTTTTTTTTCTTACTCCTACTACTACTCAGCTATTCGAATTCTATAATTTTTATTCTTACTTCTAATTTTCATTCAAATTCTACTTAACAAATCCAATTTTATATAATTTCAAATTCAATTTTAAATTAGCTATATGTACAAATTTTTCTCAAATTTTAAGTCAATGACAGGATTCGATCCGAAGATTCCTGTCGTGTGAATCGAACACGCTACTAAGTGAGCTATGCTCGCCACCAAAAAAGTAATTTCTATACATTTATTTAATATTAATATATTTTGTTATTGGCAGAAGGTCTACAACCTTTAATCCAACGTTTTGTGTTTAGATTTGGATTCAGAAAACAAACACAAATTATAATAATCCAGACTATATATTTGAAAATCATTAACGTTCAGCTTTTAATTGACCCTAAGCTTAAAACACCAAATATATGTAAATACTATTTAGGGTTGCAATAAAAATTAGTTAATCTTAAATGAATATTTTTCTCAATCAAAAACACTGACTTTTGGTTAAAAATATTTTCATTTTGAATTTATATATTTTTTCGCTTTTGAACTTTGTATAAAATTCTGTCTTCAAAATTATCTTGAAAAAATTAGCACCTATGCCAGGCAGTCAAAAAGATCGTTCTCACAATTTTTGGTAATAGCCATAGAATTGAAAACAAAAGTTCCAATTTATTAAGGTGAGATGCTGTTTCAACCCGCTTTTAGAATTTTGTATTCGGAAATTTTCTCATTAATAACGTATTGCTTAATATAAGCATACTCCTTGTATATAACATTTTCAAATATTTGATCACTAGTTGTAATTTTATTAATAAGTAATCGCAAAGATTCAATTTAAACCTATACCTATATTAAATGAACAAAACCCGGGACAAAATATCAAAATCCGGGACAAATATTGCTTTGAAAAAACCTGGGACAAAGGGTGGAATTCCTGGACTGTCCCGGTTAAACCGGGACGTATGGCCAACTTAAAAATACACAAATAAATTTATGTATTTTTGGTGATTCTTTCATAACATTTATTCTCAGTGTCAAATTTATATGTTAAAATTTAAATATAAAATATTAGTAGAGTGTAATTCTTACTAATATTCGCTTCTCGTAATATTTGTACGCGTTTTATAAGTGTTTACGCATTATAAAAATTCATTCCGACAAAAAATGTGGTTCCGCGTCATGAGCAAATGAATAAAACTATTGAAATTGACTATGAAAACAGCAATTTGTAGTATTCAAATATTACTGGTTATCCATACAGAACCCACAATACTAAAAAATTCTTATCGGCTATTTTTAAACAAATAATTGCATTTTTATGCAAATAAATAAGATATTGCTGTAACACATACTAAAATTCCTATATATCGTTATGCAGTTTTCTTTTTCAAAATTATTACTTAGATAATGTTAGGTAATTTTCAAATTTATCAGTTAGATATTTTATTTAGATTTTTAGTTAAAATATTAGAATCTACTTAAATTCATTTATTACACAACTAGAGAAGATTGGTATTCTGTAACTTTTGTAAGATATTCTGTATTTTATAAAGATTTTAGTAGAATTTTAATTCTACAAGACGAAATCAAGTGCAGAATCTAGTAGATTCAAAATTTAGCTAGATTTTTTAAATAATTTAAAATAATAAAAAAGTTAGGATAAATCTATAATTTGAATCAAAATTATTTTAGATAAAATTTAGCTAGCATCAAGTTAGAATCTAGTGAGAACCAAGTTAGAATCTAGTTTGTATTACAAGAATTTAGTAAGGTTTTAGTTATAATCAAGTCAGAATCAAGTAGAAAACAAGTTTTCAAAATCAGTTTAATTTCTTTGCAAAAACAATTACAATTATGAAAATAAAGTTCTGAAAGGCTACCTGTAATAATGCTAATGAGCCTGTTTTTTTTTTAAATTTTTACATTTGGCCTCGCTTACTCTGAGCATTTGGCCACCTGCAACATTTCTATTTATTTACATTTTTACATCATATTCAATCTATATAAATCCTATTCTATATTCTTCTTTTTAATTTCTTCAATTTTTGCTATTTCTATCAAATTTCTAATTCTATTCAACTTTTATCTTTATTCCATTTTTTCTTCTTCGTTCTTCTTTTTTTTTAATCTCAGTGAATTCTGATAGTTTTTCTTCTTACTCCTATTCAGCTTTTCGAATTCCTATTTTTCTTAATTTTTATTCACTTGCTACTTAACAAATACAACTTTCATTTAATTTCAAATTAACTACACATATTTTATTTTCCATAAATTCTAAGTCAATGACAGGATTCGATTCAAAGATCCCTGTAGTATGAATCGAACATGCTACCAAGTGAGCTATGCTCGCCACAACCTTTTCAATTTTGATACATTTTGATAGAACAAATAGTGAATAATTTCAAAGCAATTTACACATTTTTAAAATATGCTGGTTATAGTTATATAAATATACCCAAGAAAAGTATTTATCTTATCTTCTCATCAAAAATATCTATTGAATATAAATAGCATATAATTAATTATCATCATTATATTAAATTATATAGTGAATCCTGGTCATGTTAGCGCACTGGTAAACAACTTTAATGGTTGATTATGGTATCTGTGAGATTATTGCCAATATTAGTCGTATAGAGTAGTCTATAGTTATCTGTTAACTCATTTTATGTGATGTAACATCTATTCATAACGAATAAAAAACATGTTTTTACGTAAGAATTTATTCAGATGACATGTGCATCATTCCATGCATTTTATATAGTTATTTTATGTGCGTTCACTGAGAGAATAATTTTATGATGGTTTTTCTACAAAGTATGAAAATAGATTGAGCATTGACAACTAAAAATATTGTTTTATGTGGTCACATATACTTAGACAGTTCTTAAGCTGTTCTAGGAAATAATTATCTTACAATTAGCACCTATTGTAATAAATTTATTGTGTATATTTTCTTAGTTTTCAAGAAAATACAGTGTAGTCCAGTCATTATAGTAAGTCTACCTCGGAGTCGAGATACCCACCTGTAAATACTTGTATATTGACACCTTAAAAGTTGTCCCAAAACCTACATATGGTAGGGTGTACGTACCATATGTAGGTTTTGAAACAAATTTTAGGGTGTCAATATACAAGTATTTACATACTTACAGCTGGGTATCTTAAATTCCGAAATTCATACCTAATTCAAGCTTAAATGACTGGACTAGTGAAGCATCATACATTTTAGATTCTGGCTTGATTTCAACGTACAATCTTCTAATTCAAAGTGGATTCTAACTAGATAATGACTTGATCCTAAGTAGATTCTATCTTGATTTAGATTTCATTATAACTAAAGAAACTTTTATTATAACTTAAAGAATTACTGAAATTACGCTTTTAGGACAGACAAGCACCAGTTTATGCACTATTTTTAATATAATTACTATGATTACATATATTATGGATAGTTTTAGATATCAGTTGGAAATTGCACTGATTAGTTTTTAGTAAATAGATAGATGAAAAAATTATTTTTCTGGGTTTGATTCTCATCTTAGCCAGCTTGATATCAAGCAGGTAGTGATATCAAATTTTCACTTGAGATTATATATTTCCTTTGAAGCATATACATCTAATATAAACTCCATATGAAGACAATCACAGAATTACCTTCTTGAAGCACTACCTTTAATATGATAGCGCTTGAAACTGCTCTCTTTTTTTTCTATATTACAATTAATATGTTTGAATATTATAAAACAAATACTTGATGACTGACACTAAGACGTCTGAAACGTATATTTTAGTTAAAAGTTGTACCCAATACATATATTTGAAACAATCTTATCTAAAACACTTTGATGATATTCTTGGCGTGCAGCATTTCTTTAACATTTGTAAACAGGAAAGAAAGAAAGAGGGACTGCGTAATTCTTCGTTCTTTGTTGGCGGATGTGAATTCTCATCAAATGTGATTGTTTAGTTTTTTTGTGTACAGAAGAGGACCAGAGTTTGTATTCCGAATTTTACCAAATCGAAATGATCTTGTTAACTTTGTGAACGAGAAGTTTTTGCCTAAAAATCCGATTTGCTATTTTCTTAATGTTTCAAGTCATTCTATAGCTATTGAGACCAAATTGGGAAAAATATGTGTGTTATGTAAGCTGATTTTTAAAAAATTGGAGTCATTTTAAAAATTGGGCTCACTCGTAGGTAAGTGGCTAGGACGACTGGACCTGGATCAGGGGTCCTGGGTTCGATACCCACTTTGTGCAGCCTGTTGTCAGGCAGCAGTGACAACGATTTTCACTTGGAAATATAGATAACAAAATGTTTCCAAGTGAAAACAGCCCTAATACGGTATTTCTGCACGAATTAAATGCATCACTATTACAGTCATTGTAATAATAAAAATTCAGCACGTAGAGATGAGACAACTGTTTGGGTTGCCATCTATAATAAAAACAAACGTAGTTTGTAAGATATTAATCACAACAGCTCATAAAAGCCATAAGTTCTGATCGCTGAATAAAAACGAATAAATTTAAAAAAAAGGAAAAAAAAACTAAAAATTGTAGTAATATTTTCAAGCTGTCACTAGAATCTTATAATTCTTAGGATTTTAATTAGATTCTAATTTGATTCCAACTTGATTCAGAAGAAGTTCTTTAGTTTGGCTTGCTCGAGAGCGACCCCTACGTCGGATTATCGAGCAATAGTTATAATAACAATTAGATAATTAGAAATTAATAATTAAACTACAACATCAGTAGAAGGTACACACAACAAAGCTTATGTTACATTTATTAAAATATATATTTTAAACATTTTTAATTTTTACAAAAAACAAACCTCTAATGTCTGGTCGTTTGATGATCTCAAGTGTCTGGCTGAAAGTTAGTGTTACTTGTTTTAGTTTCTGTCCTTTTCAGTGTCAAGGCTTAAATTTTGAACAAATGCCCACTGTAAACTTAAATTATTGAATTTGCTGATATATGTGTATCGTGATGATAATGTGTCGTCGTATTCAGTAGTCCAACTTAAAAAACGGTCGAATTCTTCGTAGAACCTAGAGGCTACGTATTTTGTAGAATGTACTTCGTTTATGAAATTCGACATTTTTGAAAAAACTAAATTTTCGAAAAAATGCCAAACTATCAGCCATTCCGAGATGTTGTGTGCAAGACTAAAGGATTTATACTGTACTAAAAATTATTTAATTCTAATCGGATTCTATCTAAACTTGACCGCTCATACTATTAATGTCTTTGAACTTGCGCCATGTGCGGTGTTCTCCATGTTGGAAAACTTGCATCATATAATTATTTTAGTTTTCTTCAATAATAAGTCAACTTGTCAAGCTGTGTACATAAATGAAAGACAAATACCAATCAAAGACACAGTCAAGTACTTGGGTATTCACATGGATCGCAGATTAACCTGAAAGCCGCACATCTTAGCCAAAATATAACAAATTAAACTTACACTTTCAAAATTAAATTAGCTTATTGGTCGAGGATCAAAATTATCAAGAGATAATAAGCTTCTAATTTATAAGACCATAATTAAACCTGTATGGACTATGAAATCCAACTGTGGGGATGTTATAGTAAAGGGACTTGTTCAACGATTACAATCTACTACGGACGATTACTGATGCCCCGCGGTTTGTCAGCAACAAAATCATACACGATGACCTCAACATCCCTTTCGTAGTGTCATCAAGAATATGGATATCATGCTAAAATTCTCGAACATCCTAATGCAACTTTGGCTCATCTGCTTGATAATCCACCTATAAGAAGACTACGCAAGAAACAGCCTATAGACTTAATGTAAAAAATTGTTTTCCATAGTCAATTGCTTATTGGAGCAATTACTACATTTTTTTTTCTTTTGTTTTTTTTATTTTCTTTATTGTTTTCTGTATTTTTTATCTATTTTTATTTATTTATTTATTATTAATATTCTTTTTCATTTATTTCTGTGATTATTATTATTATTATTATGTATAATTTAGCCATATAACTCATAGGGTATGTAAATAACTCTGATTTTTATATAATATGAAAATTTAAAAAAAGTGTTCTTCAAATAATTCAATGATGATTTGAACCTTGCTGCAATACAATACAATAATCAATTCTAAAAAACTTAAATTGGAATTAATATTTTCAACACCATTTAAATTCTTGCATCCAAATGGTTGATTTAAAAAACCAAACTTTACTATAAAATATAAATCATTTACAATATACCTTGAATACTAGTGAATATTCTTTAAAATTAATATGCAGTCATTTTTATAATTATTTTATTATTACAAATTCTGTCATTCTTATAATTATGACCATGTAGGACAAATTCAAACAACATCGATACAATGTAAATGATAGAAGCGACGTGTGTCAAATTCTCAAGTTGTCGTCTACTCTAGCTTTACCAACTCCGCTGGCCGTTACACAAGAGTAGGCATGAAATAAAACCCACACTGGTACAGTAGACACATAGACGAAACGCTGATGGATGTTTTATTCAAATTCGATCAAATTATCATACAGGAAGTATATTCAAATTATAGGGAGAGAAGTTTTATATTAAAAAATGACGATTTGAAACACTCTTTTTTACGGCATGTGACTGTTTGTTTGAACTCCTTTTCATCGTCATTGAACAGTAATCAGTATTATTCTTGAGCTGTTCTGATGTTAATTCTACTGCCTCTATCATCTACTTGCTTTATTAGGTGGCAACTCAAAGATTATCCTGTATCTTTGTGCGCAAAATTTATCACCATGTTAAATTTTATTAAAACGCCAAATAATGTCGAAATTAAGTTGGAATCCAGTTAGAGTCTAGTAGGAACATAGTTAGAATCAACTTTCAATTAGAAGATTTTATTGATATTTTAAGTTGGAATCAGTTTCAACCAACTTTCAAATAAATGGGTCAATGCGGAAATTCATGGTATTTACTTTTTTCCTGACTCTGGTATTCCGTTGGCTTACTTATCTAGTACGATCAGTCCTCGGGCCACTGTGGGCTATAACATTTTCTAGCCCTGACCCGGACTTCCGTTGGCATACCCATCCTGTATGTCTAAATCTCAGTATTCTAATCAGTGAAATATATTAAAATTTTTATTTAAAAATATGAATCATGATTATTCATATACGTTTTGCTTGAGTTCTTATGGAAAACTCCTATTTTATAACCACTTAAGCCAAAATTCTTTTGATTCGAAAAACTTCAGGAAAGTTGCAACTTATACCTAGAATCATCATAGTTTTTTATGTTAAATTTTATTTGTTTAGTCTTCCGTTGAGGTCTTCTGTGCAGACTTTCAATCTTATTAAAAAATGCTGTAAGACAAAACAATTGGAGTTTGTTTCAGCATTGTGATAAGTCAATCTGACGATTATATTTATTGGAAATATGAAAAATTCCTATTTTGTAATCACTTAATCCAAATTTTTTTTGATTCTAAAAGCTTCAAAGAAAGTTGCAACTTATGTCTAGATTTCTAGAATCATCATAGTTTTTGATTTTTGAATTTCATTTGTTTATATTGAGACCATCTGTGCAGACTTACATTCAAATTGAAAAATACTGTAAGACCAAAAAGTTGAAGTTTGTTTGTGCATTTTGATAACCCAATCTGATGATTGAATTTAATGGAGTTATGGAAAATTCCTATTTTGTAATCATTTAAGCCAAAATTTTTTTACTAGAACTTCAAAGAAGTTACAACTTATATCTAGAATCGATATAGTTTTTTTTGTTAAATTTTATTTGTTTTTATTGAAGCCATCTGATGTGCAGACTCACAATTTCATTGAAAAATACTGTATGATAAAAAAGTTGAAGTTTGTTTGAGCATTTTGATATGCCAATATGATTATTGAATTTAATGGAAATATGGAAAATTTGTTTTTTGTAATTACTTAAGCCAAAATTCTTTTGAACCAAAAAACTTCAAAGAAGTTGCAACTTATATCTAGAATCATCATAGTTTGTTAAATTTAATTTGTTTATATTGAGGTCATCCGATGTGCAACTTATACCTAGAATCATCATAGTTTTTTTTCTTGTGTTAAATTTCATTTGTTTATATTGAGGCCATCTGTGCAGATTTACAATCTTATTGAAAAATACTGTAAGACAAAAAAGTTGAAGTTTGTTTGAGCATTTTGATAAGTCAATATGACGATTATATTTGAAGGAAATATGGAAAACTCCTATTTTATAAACACTTAGGCCAAAATTCTTTTGAATCGAAAAATTTCAAAGAAGTTGCAACTTGTATCTAGAATCATCATTTCTTTTGTTAAATTTTATTTGTTTATATTGAGCACCATCTGTGCAGACTTACAATCTTATTGAAAAATGCTGTTAGATAAAAAAGATTGCGCGTAAGATTTACGATTTGTAATTGAAGTAAAACTTATTTGCTACTGTACAAGATGGCATTTAAGTAAAAATAAAAACATCATATAACAATTTGGATAATGTTTATTAGTAATATGGCAACACTCGTGATGCACACATTTAGTAGTGTCAACCAATATACAATATTTATATAATAATAAATTAAAAATTATATATTCATAATAGCATTGAAAATATGTATAAGATTTAAAAACAATAATGTAATTAAAGTCATACTTCTAATATAACATGATCGGTTTGTCATTGTAATTTTGATAAGTCAATATGATGATTGAATTTAATTATTAAATCTTCTGATTAAATTTTTTTTATAATTTCTTACCATACCTCTATCTATTGTATTCGCTTTGTGGTCGCTAAAAGCAAAAGCCTACTATATCTTCTATATATTCTCTGCCGGCATATAGATGCGCGCAACACGTTTCTGATATTATTTTAGTTCGCTCACATCACACCAAATGCACACACGCATCATATAATCACTGCCAATATCTTCATCATCACAAAAAGATGTTACACATCAAATAACAATTCAAATAAAATGTATTGTTTATTTTGATTCTAGTGGCACGGCGTGTGAAGTCACAACTTCTAGTCACAGTAAAACGACCAATACAGCTCCGAGTTGCTTTAACTAATGTGTTCATTATACAATAAATTATTAAATCTAGTAAATAAATGTTTTTCTACGATGTTTTCTACGTGCAGTGTTTTTGACAGTACCAAGTGTTGAAAGATGTTGTAAAACTTAACGAATTTTATCGCTCTTGTCGATTATCGAAAACTGTGCAAGTCACTTAATTGGAAGCAACAACACTTCTGCATGTTGCAGAAAGTTAAAGTTGTCTACATAGGTGAGATGTACTCCTCTTTACATATATGTTATATGTAGATTTTGCATAGATGCTAGATTTAATTTTTGTCTTTGCATGTCATATCTATTTCACATATTAGGTTGTCAAATATCTCCCTTCCGCTTTTTTGCTCTTGGTTTATAATATAAAAAGGCGGAGTGGATATATTTGACAAACTAATATTTGGAGTGGATATAATTATGCTATGCCGAATTTTTTGATACTTTAAATTTGCAACTATATTTAAACACTCTCAAGCATATATTATTAAATTATCTGAATTGTTGCAATTTACATATCATCATGAGGTAAAATTTCAATAAAATTTGTAACAGGATATTAGAATTAATTTTAAGCGGATTATTGATTTTTGAGTAAATTTTAATTATTTGTAGTGCAATATATGGTGTTAAATAAATAAATATTGTGATTGTCGGATTATCTGCGCAGCACTTGTTGAAAATTATAAAAAAATTCAATTAATTTGAAGAAAAAAGAGAAATTTTGAGATATTATAAAAAACGTTTAAATTTCACAGTAAATTTTTAATAAAAATTCTCAACTGACATCTTTTTTAAATCTACTTAAAAATTTTAATATTACTGAAAGATGTCTTACTAAAGTGAGCAAAAATTAAAGAAATTAACACTTAATATCTGATAATTCTTTTAGTTAATATAGTTGTTGATAACTGTTTATCTAGAAGATAGTTAATGAGTTTGACATCTTTACTATCGAGTTTGACATTGATCTTGGATAAAATTTTGTAAAAATGTAGGATTTATTAATATATTAACAAATAAAGCTCTTAGAATAACTATCTAATACTAAAATATAATGAATACCTGTTAAAAATAATTTAAATACTTTAATTTTAAAATGGGGTTGATCAATATTCATATGAGAATCAACTGAATTATATAGGTCACAACCTCTCGAAACACTTTCTATTTTGTTGGACATTTGAGATAGCAAATTCAAAAATAGGTTTAAAAATACAAAATGAAAGATTGGAAAAATAATATATTGCAGTTAGAATTGGATGCAAATGTTAATTTTAAAATAACATATTTACTTATTTTTTTATTTTTCCAGCATGACTTAGGTTCAGATGATTACAAAATGATTGAAGTTTCTTCATATTAAATTTAAAAAAATTCAAAATTACTATAATTTTTTTTAATGAGAATGTTTGTGCAATTGCTCATTTAATTCAATATTATGGATTTCAATTTGAAATACTTTTAATTGTTGGTTGATTATTTCTAGCTTTGTGCAATTAACTTTTTCCAATGCTTTAAATGTTTTTACATTATGCATGAAATTTTGTCAACTACTTAATTTTATTGCCATTTACTATTTTCAACAACATTTTTCTTTATATCAGTCATTTTCTTGACTTGGATATTGAAATAAATCTTTTTACCATTCCATCAAAATTCTATCTAAAAGGTGAAATATCATTTTATTTAAAAAGCTAAAATTAATGTACCAAGTTTGATATATTTCAATAGATTTTTCCAAATTCACTGAATAATGCTAAATTCAACGCCTTCCGTGTTTGAAGAGTTTAATTTAAATAAATCTCTCATTTCTAGAGATTTATTCTAACAGAAAGGCCGGTTCAAAAAGCTGTCTAATAAATTCAGCAAACGAATGTTAAAATGGGATTGTGTGGGAATATGTTCCACTATGAAATTCGATTTGTGTTAGAAACATTTTCTAAAAGATTACTTACTAAAAGTTTTTATTCAAACTCAACTAAAAACATGTCAGCACATGGTTAAAATATTGGTACTTTATTAAATGAGTCACTTGTTACACAAAAATATTACTTTATTTATGAAATATAAAGAAATAATTGTAAAATGTGCAAAAAAATTGCTATATACATACCATACATACGATTTATCATATAATTTGTAAATTGATTCTTACTTGCTTCAAATTGATTATAAGATTGCTTTCCTCTTGTGATCATGTGCTAAATGCTTCTAAATGGTGAATACAATACTGGAATGTGATTATATAAAAAATATTCTGACATAATATCCAAAAACATATTTGTAAGATTTAACACATATTGTTATAATTTAATTTAATATTGTTTGCTTTTGCAATCTATGGTAAATATTTGAATTTTTATTTTAACTTTATGTTTTAAGTCATTCAGTAATTTTAAAGATTACATAGCTTTAATTACAGCTCTTTCAATTTACGCACATAGTTTAGTTCATTGTAATTAAAAAAAACATTTCTATTAGTATATGGATAACACCAGTTAAATTTTGATTAAAATCTTATCGTTTTAAATCCAATGGGAATCTAATAAGATTTTGCTTGTTTGCACATCTTCGTTCTTCTAAATGTGTAGAGTCGGAAATTTATTAACTTTTTTTTTTAATTTAGCTTCATATATATATATATATATATATATATATATACATATTCTTTTTAATTATTACTATATAAATAAAAGCGTGCTACTTATAGTCACATTTTAAACATTTTTTTAAATATATTGCTTTGGTTTAGTGATAAGCTACTTAATGCTTTGATAATTTGTGAAAGTTTTTTCGAATGCAAAACAGATATAAATAAACTTCTGTTATGAAATATTGATTGCCCTGTAATTTGTTGAGAACATTTAGTCATCTTCGTATATATTAATTATGCCAATGAAATCATTCGTGTTCGAAACGCAGGTATCGTATCGTAGGACATGTTCATTAATTAGATAAACATTATGTAAGCATTTAGATGTTCACCAATGTATTTAAATATTCCATATCCAATGCCAAACAAATGAATTTTTGACACATGAAACAAAATTCTAAATCATTTTTTAATAAGTAGAAATATTTGTTGTATTATTAAATAATTTAGTGAAATAAACCAAAATGAGACATGCATAAGTTTAAAAATTCATGTATATGCAATTTTGCCTTATTTCTGAATTATATAATTCCATATACTGTTGACTGTATCTTATATTATTTTAATTTCTGGCACATCTCAGCTGCTTTTCGACGATAATAATGGAGACATTACATTTTCTTTGTATATCATATTCTATTATTATCTAGGTTCATAATTTTTTTTTTTCATTTCTTCATTATTATAGTTTTATCGTTCATTAAATCATAACATTTTCCTTTGACAAACTCTAAAAAGAATTGTCAAAATCCGAACAACCATTTAGGAGAAGTATCAAATCATTCAACCGTATAGAATAGTTTTATATATAAGATTCAGATATTCAGATAGATAAGATTCAGATATAAGATTATATATAAGAGAATTCTATGGACTCTATAATTTTATGCAACTTTTTGAACTATTTTATATCTTACTTTCATTCTATTTTTCTAATAGAGATTCGCATAAAATGTCGCCACTTTAGGTCTGTACTTTATTCATTTTTTTAACTCAGTTTTGCATAATTTTTCATGTATTTCATGCCAAGATATTCATAACCAAACAATGATCTTATTTTTTGTCAAATAACATTATGTTGCGAAATTTTGAGAAAATCTTCTGCTTTTCCTTGCATTTCTTCTTTTGCCTACTAATTTCTACTTTCTTTTCCCCAATAGCATAAATGTGTACATATATAGAAGCGCCATGAAACCATTTTCTAATTATCTTAGTGCCATTATTTTAATTACGGATATGGTATGTGAAAAGCAATAAAATGCTAATAGTAGACAACAGTAATATAACACTAGAACTTGACGCGCATTATACTAACTATAAGAAAAGTTTCGATAAAAAGTCACAATAGACAAGTGGAGCCTTATTTGAGTCAAGTCAAGCACCTTATAATGAGTTGATATAGCTACAAGTGAGACCCACTTGTTTTTATACTTGATATTTCATAATAGTTGACGACAGTTCAATAAAAAATTCGAGTGTTAAACACATATTCTTAGATGACCTAGCCAGACTAAGATGACGTAAATCGTTTGTTCGATACCTGAAATTATTACATTTATTGTGGCTAAATTCATGAGCGATCAGGAAAATGTATATTCTATATTTTTATCACCGATTTGAAGTTAAGCTATTAATAATATTTAGTGCGTTATTTATGAATATTCCATTTCAAAATGTAGGTTGAGAGGAAATCGTGAGGGTCTAATGAATGACTAGTTCTGAAACGTGTCTCGAATGTTACGTGTCCATATTCATACGTAATTAATATCAATTATCATATTGATATTCTAAATTTTGCACGTTCATCCGGCAGGTCTACCTGGCTTGCTGCGAACACATATGCAAGACGCACCTCATCGTATTTGTCTGTGTCGACTAGAGGTGACAAATATGTGATACAACCTTGTTTTTATATTGAGATATTACATTTTATGATGGTTTCTTTGCAAAATATCTTCAGTATATTTTTACAGATAAAGCTTGATTTTTTGCTAACTAAAATATTCCATGTGGTAAGTTGTTAAAAAACCTACATTGAATATAATTTGAAACAATAATAACTAGTGGTGAATGACATGGTGCTGAAACTTCGCGTACCGTAGGTTAAATTTCTTAAACGCTTCATAATTTTTTGCAAAGTTTGATTTATTTTCAAAGGAATCGTGTTTCATAGATGTTTTATCAAAATCTCTATAAAATATCTAATAATTTAATGTGCATATGTCGAATGATTACTTTTGACCGCCAAAAAGCGTATTTTTCAACCTTTTTCTTTATTGGATCTCTGAAACCGCTAGACTTGTCTTCCCAAAAATTTAATCAGTTCTTCATTATATCAATACAAGTGATACATTTCTTGAATTATTCAAATCGGCCACTCCGTTCTCTCTTATGTGCCATTCTTGTTATTTTTACCCTATATCTTCGAAACGGCTGCACCTGTCTTAACCAAAAACCAATCAGCATAAATCAGTCTCCACATCAATACGAATCGAATGTTTTTTGAATCATTCAAATTTGATCAGTGCTCTCAAAATCATGGAGGAAAAATTGTATCCACACACACGGACATACATCCATTTTTTCTAAGGTATGGCAAAGCGTTCAGAAGGCTTTAAAACGTAAAGATATAAAAGTTTTCATTTTCGATTATTTTGCTAACTTACTTTAGGGGCAGTTAATTATATCTTAGCAAGATTTTAGTTAAAATCGAGCTGGACTCTATTTAGAATTTAGTCAAATTCTTGTTAGAATTGAAAGATTTTTAGATATAATCAAGTTAGAATCAAGTGAGAATCAGAGAAGATAATTGACAAAGATTGAAACACAATTACTCGAAGATATAAGATTTACAAGTTTTGAGGTTTTATTTCTGGAGAGATAATTAGATTTTATACCCAATGTGTCTCAAACGTGCGGTAATATGATTAAACTGGGATGATTTTCTACTTGAAAATTCTATTTTTATGCTTTAATTTGGATGGTGTAGTGGATGACGCGCCAAACTTTATACTAGAAAACCCTAATAGCTTCTATATAGTGGTCATTTTAGATGCCGTTTAGAATATTTTTTTATATTATTTTTGTTTTTAAAATTTTACTTGTAATACCGTATTTCACATAGCGCAATAGTAACGAGTCTGACATGTGTTGAGTATAGATCAAAATTTGCAAATTTTCAAAAGTATTGGCAGAATTATATTTCCAAGTTAAAATTCGCGTTTCGGACAACCTTGTATTAAGCAGTAATTTCACTTAAATTAAACATATAGATCAATATATGTTTTAAATCACTAATAGAAAAGATAACCCTGGGTTTGTTTCTAACATAAAAAATATTGAAAGAAACAAGACAATTATTGGGTCAATTGACCTCTAAGTTCGTAGAAGTTAGATTCAAAAGAAGTTAGATTGCAACAGTTCATAGAACTTTGAGTTCTCAAACTCGAAGCTCCTATGAAAGCAATAACAATTTGTGAAATAGTATATATATTAATAAAAATACTTGACAAATTTATAAAACTTCAAAATGTTTACTAATATCAAAATATTGTAAATAAATTGTAAATATTTCTATTTTCATCAATGATTATTATTAATACAGATATCTTTCTATGTTACATTCAACATAAACAATGTTGCTTTTTTTATAAATAAATAATGTTATTGATATAAAAAATAATGAACAATTTCTGTTGATAAATTTTTAATCTAACATTGATCGGCAAGATCGGTAAGTTTTAAATTCGTTTAGTTCCAGCAATTTATGGTAACGCACCACAATGCAAAGCCCACAAACGTTTATTTTAACAATATGTTATTTTACTTCTATTTAAATACAAATGCATCTAATTTAGTGGCTTTGCTTCTGTGATTAGTGAATCATGACATTGGATATCGTGCCTTATATGTATCAGGCAGACAATAATGAATGCATAATGAGTGCAATGATGTCGACCACAACAAGATTTCGTTGCACGCTCCAGTGCTTTTTGTTTATGTACCAAATTCAGGGCTAACATTAAAGAATTTATTCGAAAAAAAAAGAAAATTGTCATTCAGGAATAAAATTAGGTTGTTAGTAGTGCAGTGTTAAGAGATTTGCAACCGCAAGTTTTGAGATCAAATCTAGTGCAACGTAGAGCCCTATATCAAGTAGTAGTGATAACCATTTCTTGAATAGATAGATTCAAACTTTTTTTCACATGTAATCGATCTTTCGGAGCTTTTCAACAATATACAAATACCATTGCAATTAGAAGTACTAAAATTTTATTCACAAAGAGAAAGTACCATCGGGTTGCCTTCTAATAATATTTGCTAATAAGAGGAAATCTTCACAGCTGCCCGAAGAACATTAAAATAGTTCTGATTTATATCGAATTTATATTGAATACAAAGAGAAGGATTAGATAAAGTTAGTTAGCTCATTGTTTAATTTGTTAGGGTATATAGTTAATATAAAAAACAACGAATTAATCTATATTTTTTGTATTTTGTACTTTGCCTTTGCTGTTATACAAGAACGTACATCGTATTTATTTTTCTCTAATTTGAATAATTCATGAATATTTATCATACATCTCAAATATAGTTAAGTGTTTATCAATAGAATTCTTGGTAGATTAGTCAAAATAGCATTCAAATTCGCATAGAGCTAAAAATTGGTATAATATTGGTAAATATTAAAATGGGTTTTATTCCTAATTTTTATATTGCAGGAAGTTAAAAATTGAAACAGTTATGCTAAATAATGAAATAAAATTCAGCACATACATCAATTGGTCGTAAAATATATTTCCATCTAACATTTATGACTTTGGCAATACTGCATGAAATATATACATACACATTAGAAAATGTGAATACCTATATAATTTCTGGGTCATAAAAATAAACAAAATTAAAAAATAGATTTAGCTTGTGCGCTTGTGCGCCTAATTTATAATTAGTATTCATAATAGTAAAACATCTACAACTACATGCTCAATAATAAAATAAATATGATATTTAACTATATATTATAAATAACTATATATGATAAATAACTATATATTTAGATTGTACATGAATATTTATAATATTAATCATAATGATAATATAATAATTGTTAATTTTAATCACGTTTTTTAATAACACAATTATTGCGCAAATTACAATTATTTGTCTTTTCAAAATTCATAAAAACTTGAATAAATCTCACAAAAAGCGAGTGGCATTTAGCCTCAAGGCAAGTTGCATGAACTCGATATGTGTTCATCCTAAGAGATCTGATCAACCAAAATTGAGATTCAGCTATTTCCTGGATACATTTTTTACAGATATAACACTGTATATAAGCTTGATCTGATATTTTGTCAGAAATGTTCATCAGAAGAGTTGAAATAACTATTTATTTAATTTAGCTCTTGTAACAAAATTTAATAGCAATTTAAATTTAATAGTAAATTTATAGCTATAGTATTCTTGAATAAAACTTGAATAAATCTCACAAAGTGCGAGTGGCATTTAGCCTTATGGCAAGTTGCATGAACCCGATATGTGTAATAAAAGACCTAATCAACCAAAATTGATATTCAGCTATTTACATAGAAATTTTAACATTATATTTCAAACATAAAATTTTCACTAAAAACCATTTAATTGGATTTGCAAATGATGTTACTCAAACACATTTATAAATCCTGTAATTATATTAATTATAGTGCACAAACACATGCTTGCATCCTAAACGCACAACCCATTATTCTCAATTTTAATGAATTTATATAATTAAATTAATTTTTGCTTTAGTGCATAAAATTTATTGTTTTGTTAAATTTAATTAAAAAGGTTGAAATATTTTTTTAGAGGGATTATTAAATTATTTTGTTAAATATTAAACATATGTTATAAGAAAATACGGGCACAATTAGTAAGATTATCTTTGTAACCAAGTCAGAATCTACTGAGTATCAACTTAGTATTTGAAAATCTTATTAATATTTTAGTAAGATTGTAGTTACAATCAACTTAGAACCAAGTCAGAATCTAGTTTTTTTTTTCAAATTTTATTTGGCCTCGCTTACTATGAGTATTTAGTCACTTACAATATTTTATTCTATTTACATTCTTATACTATTTTTATATCATATTCATTCTTATATATCCTATTCTATATTTTTATTCTTATTTTTTACTTCTTCAATTCATTTTAATTATTTTTTTCAATTTTAACTTTTTCATTCTATCTCTTCAATTCTTGCTCTTTCATTTCAAATTTCTAATACTATTTAACTTCTTTTTCCCTTTCATTTATTTCTTCATTCTTCGTTTAAGCTCAGCGAGTTCTAATATATTTTCTTGTTACTTCTAATACTCAGCTCAGCTCTAGGACTCAGCTATTCGAGTTCTGTAAATTCTATTCTTACTCCTAATTTTTATTCAAATTTTACTTGGCAAATCCAATTTTATTCAATTTCAAATTAACTATATATTTGTAAGTGAGCTATGCTCGCCAGCAAAATCTAGTTAGAATCCAACTTGAACCTACTTAGAATCAATTTAAATCTGGCTTGAATCCACTTATTGTTAGAACTAAGTTTGATCCAGTAAGATTTTTGTTTCTATCTTTTATGACTATTATTACGGGACTGTATACTGAAGATTAAATCTTATTAAAAACAGTTCATATCTGTTTATCGACACGTCGTTAAATTGTATTTGCTAATTTCTACTGACCCAGTAAACGTGCTAGTGTCTCTAATCCCGACGGGAAGGATGTGAGTATAAATAGACGTAAGCCTAACACGACGGGTCGGTCAATGTTTACGCTTACAAGTTGTTTGTAGCGAACAAACTAACACTTTACACATTCTACTGCACAGCAATTTGAGTAAACTTTTGGCACACTTGTTAATCAAATCCTCTGAAAGCACAGAGTTAAGCATTTTGACTTATAGTGAAAACTTCTGGCGACACTTTGCCTTTGAACATAACCTGCAGATTTATAAACAAACTCTAAATAAAATTCTAAATAATACAAACTAACACTTTAAACATTCTACTGTACAGTAATTTGAGTAAACTTTTGGCACACTTGTTAATCAAATTCTCTGAAAGCACAGAAATCCTTTGATTTATTGTCAAAACTACAGGTGACACTTTGGCAGAAACCTGCAGGTTTATAAACAAATTCTAAATAAAATTTTAAATGATGCGAACAAACTAACACTTTACACATTCTACTGTACGGTAATTTGAGTAAACTTTTGGCACACTTGTTAATCAAATCCTCCGAAAGCACAGGGTTAAGCATTTTGACTTATTGTAAAAACTACTGCTGACACTTTGGCTTTAAACAAAACCTGCAGATTTATAAACAAATTCTAAATAAAATTTTAAACGATGCGAACAAACTAACACTTTATACATTCTACTGCGCAGCAATTTGAGTAAACTTTTGGCACACTTGTTAATCAAATCCTCTGAAAGCACAGGGTTAAACATTTTGACTTATCGTGAAAACTATTGGTGACACTTTGACACTGAGCAGAACCTGAACAGAACCTGCAGATTTATAAACAAATTTTAAATAAAACTAGCGGGGTGCATGGCATCGTGCCTTAAGGCAAATTGCTGGAACTTCCCGTACCTTGATTAAAACGGTACTAAACTCAAAAAAAAAAAAATCGCAAAATGTGTACACATTATTAAAATCTCTATAAAATATCTAATAATTTGATGTACATATGTCCAATAAACATTTTTGACCGCCGAATGACTCTCATTTTTTAACTCATTTTTATTGAGAGTCCATAAATACTGGACCTGCCTTCCCAAAAATTTAATCAGTTTTTCATCTTGTCAATAGAAGTAAAATGTTTTTGGAATTATTAAAATCGGAACGCTCTGTTCTCTTAAAAACTGAGTTACCGTTTTTGGCACTTTTTGCCCCGTATCTTCGGAACGGCTAGACCTGCCTATGCCAAAAAGTAATCAGCATATGTCCTTATTATTAGGAATGGAATGTTTTTTGAATAATTGAATAATCGGTTAAACCGTGTTCCCGACATTGTCGACGATAATTTGTATCCGCGGACACACACACGCATACACACACACACACATACACCACACATACATCCATTTTTGTAAGGTATGTCAAAATGTTCAGAAACCTCTGAAACGTAAAGATATATAAAAATTTTCATTTTCGATTTTTTTGCGATTACTATAACTTGCCCTACGGGAAGTTAATAAATTGAATAAAATTAATAAACTATTGGTACATAACACATGTTCTAAGATAAATAACTGCAAAATTAATCAACAAACAACTATTTATCATCAATCGTCGAAACATTGAACACTTTGGAAAATATAAAATCTTAAAGTTATAAAATTTAAAATTCAAAAATCTCATTATTCAGCTTGCACTTTTTTCGAATGCTTGTATATTTCTATGTAGGGCTCGCTCGTAGGTAGACCCACTACTAGACCTAAATCAGGTTCCGGGCTTAATCCCTCTTCGAGCAGCCTGTTTTCAAGCAGTAGTGACAACAGTTTTTACTTCAGAATATGGATAACCATTCTAAAGTTTCCAAGTGAAAATAGTTCTTACCCGGCATTTCTGCACCAATAAAAATATTCGCCATATTACAGAAATTGCAAAAATAATTAATCATATATAGATGAGACAATTTGTTTGGGTTGTCATCTTTGGAACTGACTAGTATTAAGACAATTCAGTGCAACAGCCTATAAAACCCTTAAGTTCTGAATAATGTTCAATATAATATTTATTAAAAATAAAATTTCTATATAAAGCTTCTAATTCTTTGTAATGCTATTGCCATAGAAAATGTTTATAGATCTCCAGTTCAATAATACAATACAATTATACAAAGAGTACAGTAAGAGAGCTTACTATTTTTTAAAAATTAATGTAATTTATTTATTTTAGTCACTGAATTCAATTGATTATATAACCATTTGACCATATTTGTTATATCATTTTTCTTTTGAGAATGCACTTTATTAACTGGAGTGTTTTTGTGTAGCACATGATTTTTTTTATTTTTTTGTAAAGAGATTCTAATTTTTCATCAACTATCCTAAAACTTCAGATAATTGCAAAAAATAAATATGGTGCTTAAATCATGTATATTATGCAAATATTATTCCTCTAATCTAAAATACTAAGCAAATTATAATATAAATAAACTTATTCCGAGTTAATTTAAAACTTCATTCAAACAGTAAAACTAACAAGAAGAATTCTATAAATAAAAATGCGATGTCGGAAATACCTTCAAAACCGCACGAAGTCACGTATTGCGAATTATGTGTGAAGTTTATATAAATGTGTGTTCCATCTCAGTAATAAGTTATTCTATTCCAAAACCAATTTGTAAATATTTTGTTAACCTACAAACATAGCATATTTATTTTCATCGTTCAATCATTCAAGCCATTAAAATATAAATCACAAATTTCTGAAATATTATTTCTAAATTATAATAAAAATAATTATATAAGATGGAGTAATATATGTTTGCGAGTAAAAAGGTCTATCACCGATATTCTAAAAACATATAAAGTTTGTAAAACAAATGTCAACAATAATATATGAAAGTAGAACAAAAAAATGTATAAATCAGCCATCACCTTGATTCTTACGACTTTGCTATCGGGTAAAAAAGGCCAATGTTTGAAAATCTATTACAAAAGTATTTTCTTTTGTTGTTAGTTTTGTTGGTTGTGCAATGTTGTTTCATTTACGAGCTTTTAATATAATTTATAAGTATGTATATGTCAATTAATTGTTTAATAAGATGTATTATTAATTTTAAGTTGGATTCAACAGTTTTTTCCACCAACCATATCTCAAAAATAAATAAAGCTAGGAATTTTTTAATAACAATATTTGAAAGTAAAAGGCAAAAAGTTTGCAAGTAGCCACTGTTTTAAATGAGCCCGCTACCACGAAATAAATGGCCACATTGTCAATTTTGTTGTTGTTAGACCTTTAGTTTTTGAGCACAGTTGTTAAGTTTATCATTTCAAAAACTTTTGAAAAATAGTAGAAAACTATAGTTCTACAATGACGAATTAGCTGAGATTTTACTAAAATTAGTTACATAGTTAAAGCATGTGTTAATTGTTTTGATGTAATTAGATTGGTTTTCACAGTATATTTGCTAAGAGTCAAATTGAACCTTTGTGCCCCGTAATTATATATTGTTTAAATTTTAAATTTTAAATTAAAATTTTAAATCAATTTTAAATGAATTTTTATTTGAATTATCAATATAACTGGGAATGCATGCACATAATTTAGCAAAGCATAGTAAAAAACAATTATAAATAACAGACATATATCACTAATAGAGTTTTTAAAAGCAAGACAAGGGAAATATTAAATTAAATAAAAATGAAAAATAAAGCGAATATTGTGTTGTGAACATTGTTGGAGCTCATATCTTAAAATTGTTCAATCTCTATAAGAGCTTACACGTGGGTGGGGTGAAAAGGACCAACTGTACTTCAACCCTGTCAGTTTTGAAAACAATTTTACAACAGCAAAATTAAATAAAAATTTATTCCAACTCTACTAATGAATATTTCTGAAGAAATGCAAGGTCAAGCTTATATATAGTGTTATCACTGTAAAAAAATATCCTATGAATTTTTGCCAATTAACTCTATTGAAAAATGTAATTAGTTCTTAGTCAATTAGTAAATTGAAATTTATTATTGTTATTTTACAGACCCTCCAAAAAAGATGCAACGCTGTCCGTACATCCATGAGATGCGCGAAAGACTCTTAGGCCAACCGGAGGCTCTCTCGATGGAGCCTCTGACCGAAGAGAGCGTCCTCGCTGAACAGCAGTTGGAAGAGCAACAACGGCAGCAGCAACAGCAACGTGTGCAACAGCACAATGCGCACAACAATCAACAGCATCAGGTCGGATCAGTCGTTAAGGTAGATTGATAAATTACCTTCGAATCATGCAATATGCCTGATAAATGCGAAGATAATTCAGTCCATAAATTTAATACTCTGGACAAAATATTTTTATCAAAAATCAGTTTAAAAATGAATATATATATATATATATTATATATATATATAATATTCTTCTGTGCGAGTATATGATTTGATACTTCACCTAAAAGGTTATTCAGATTTTGATAATTATTTTTAGAGTTTGTCAAAAGAAAATTTTTAAGATTTAATGAACGATAAAACTTTAGTAATATGTAGATTTTTTTATTCATATTTAAATTACAATCTGTCTTATAATTAAAAGACATTTAGTAATTAATCTGAGACTTAACCTAGGTATAATGTTTTTAGAGAACCACCCATTGGTACGTTTTCTAATTTATGAAAATATGTACTAAATTTGATGATAAAGGAAATAAACAGATGATTAATAATAGCATAAAGTACAAATAAATAATAATAATAATATTAATAATACCTTAATAATAATATATTGTAGAAATGAATGCAATAATTACAAAAAACACTTATCATTGTTTGACATTGAAAACATTTGAACGCTCATTAGCTAGAAATGTCAATTTACTTGAAATTTGAATTTAGCTGATATTATGAGCCTAGATAATATTAGAATATAACATATAAGAAAAAATGCTAGTTATTGTTATAAAAATTTTACTGCTTATGCTAAGATCCTAAATGAAATGAATCACAAACGCAGGACATCAAATAGGTTATTAAAAGTATAGGAAAGGATGATAAAAAAATTGTAACTTTTGATTTGTAGACGTGGGTAGAGGACAACGTCTGCCGGGTCATCTATTATACATATATTAATTTATTTATTTATATATTTATTTTTTATATGAGAATGTTCTCATACATCGAATAAACAGCAAAGATTTATAATCTTCAAATTTTCTAAAAGTTCTTATATAAAACTTTATGTCATCATCAGTGGATATTTTTAGACATGTTTTTTTACATCAACATATAAATAAAAGTATCAATATATACCACCACCCAGGAAAACAAATTATATTAGCAACTGCCTGTGACTTGTGCGATTCGTACTACAGTAAATACATGATATTGCATTGCGCCGGGCGAAATATGTGACACTCATTTACATTACATACATATGTTTACTTAATAAACAATTGACATGTATGATTAACATTTTTATTAGAACAAGAATATTTTTGTAATTCTATATGTACCTAACTAAAATTAAAAAAATAAGTGTAACAAAAACAATTTGATATTTGAGCTCCAACATGTTCATAAACAATATTGCTTTAGTCTTGTTTTTAACTATTTTTCATTTTCATTTAGTTTAATATTCCCTTGTCTTGCTTCTAAAAACTCTGGTAGTGATATACGTTGTTAATTATCATTGTTTTTTTACTATGCTTTTCTAAATTATGTGCGTGCATTCCCAGTGATATTGAATTCAAATAAAAATTAATTTAAAATTGATTTAAAATTTTAATTGAAATTTAAAATTTAAACTATATATATTTACTAGCAATTATACTGTTTAATAATTTCAATAAAATCTCAGCTAATTCGTCATTGTAGAACTATATTTTTTACTATTTTTCAAAAGACCGTGCTCCAAAACTAAAGCTCTAACAACAATGTGGTTATTTATTTTGTGGTAGCGGACTCGACGCATTTAAAACAGTGTTTACTTGCTAACTTTTTGCCTTCTACTTTCAAATATTGTTGTTAAAAAATTCCTAGCTTTACTTGTTTTTGAGATATGGTTGGTGCAGCTTTTCACTCGCGAATCTTTAAGCCCCGTGTACCTCATATATTTATATTATTATATATATATATATATCTATATATATATATATAATCGATGTATGTATTATTTCGTTTCTAGTTAAACTCTGATGGATACGGATCTCATACAAGTCCGGCTCACGTCCGGACGCGGTTAGTACCGCCGGATTTAGGGGAGGATTTCAACTGTTTGAACGGAAACGAGGAATATATGATCCACGATTTCCTAAAAATGCCAAGTAAGTTGTAATTGTTATTTTCTGATTATTCAATGAGTACTCGTAAGCAACGAATTATCGATAAATGAATACTGCTATTATACTGCTTGTACCTTTGTGCAAGTCAAAAATCAGTCGTTTGTAAAGATAAAATCAAACTATTTTGCTGGTTTTGAATCTACGAAAACATTATTATGGTTAACGATATTATTGCTTTACATGATGTAGTCTTAATGAATGCATATTCATTTCTTTTAATGATTATTTTAAATTTCAAGTAATTATTTCAGAACATTTATTTCGTTTATGTAAATCTCATGATTACCTATAAAACAATATAACAAATTTCAATCATCGAATAAGTTTCTAAAAGAACTGTAATAATTATCGTGGCAATGATCGAAGTATATTCAAATCCCTTCTCTATTGAATATAATATGTGAAAAATGTCAACAAAAGGAACACATGTGTGCACCTCGTATATTTTTTGAATCACATCATAAAATGTTTATGCTACAACGATTATTAAAACTGACGAGCTAGCTAAATTTAATAAAGTGTTTTTTTACAATTTTGCAATTATGTTGCAGAGATTTTCGGCTTATAGAATATTCAGTGCACATTATTCTATGTTCTTATTTCTCCATTGAAAATCATGTAATTTGTACGTTGTCGTTCCTTTTAACATTTATATTACAAGAAATAATTGATTTATGATTTTGTATTATTCGGCGCTGTTTCCAAAATAAAACCTATATGAAAATTTTAAATTTCAGTTCAGGTTGTATTTATATGATGTTTTTATTATAT
>NW_020537758.1:39581156-39845048 GCF_003426905.1 Ctenocephalides felis | reverse complement strand
TTTTTTTTCATAATTATTACATAGATAATGTTAGGTAATTTTCATATTTATCAGTTAGATATTTTATTTAGATTTTTAGTTAAAATATTAGAATCTACTTAATTTTATTTATTGAAGAGAAGGTTGGTATTCTGCTACTTTTGTAAGATATTCTGTATAAAAATTTTAGCAGAATTTTAGTTCTACAAGACGAAATCAAGTGTAGAATCTAGTAGATTCAAAATTTAGCTAGATTTTTTAAAATAACATAAATTTAGTTAGAATAAATCTAGAATTCATTTTGAATCAAATTTTTTTTAGTCTAGAATCAAGTTAGAATCTAGTGACAACCAAGCTAGAATCTGGTTAAAAGCAAGTTTTAATTACAAGATTTTAGTAAGGTTTTACTTATAATCAAGTCAGAATCATATAGAAATTAAGTTTTCATAATCAGTTGCGAAAACAGTTACAATTTTTAATATAAAGATCTGAAAAGCTACCAAGTAGTAAGCCTTTTCAATTTTGATACATTTATCAGTTAAAAATTTGCTATCATATGCAATAGAATAAATAGTGAATAAGTTCATATCGATTTATAAATGTTCCAAAATATGTTGATTATAGTTATATTATAAATACCCAAGAAAAATATTTATCTTATCTTCTCATCAAAAATACCTATTGAATATAAATAGCATATAATTAATTATCATCATTATATTAAATTATATAGTGAATCCTGGTCATGTTTGCGCACTGGTAAACAACTTTAATGGCTGATTATGGTATCTGTGAGATTATTGCCAATATTAGTCGTATAGAGTAGTCTATAGTTATCTGTTAACTCACTTTATGTGATGTAACATCTATTCATAACGAATAAAAAACATGTTTTTACGTAAGAATTTATTCAGATGATATGTGCATCATTTCATGCATTCTATATAGATATTTTATGTACGTTTACCGAGAGAATCATTTTATGATGGGTTTTCTACAAAGTATGAAAATAGATTGAGCATTGACAACTAAAAATATTGTTTTATGTGGTCACATATACTGAAACAATTCTAAAACTATTCTAGGATATAATTATCTTTCAATTAGCGCCTGTTGTAATAAATTTATTATCTATATTTTCTCAGTTTTCAAGAAATTACAGTGTAGTCTAATCATTATAGCAAGTTCACTTCGGAATTCGAGATACCCACCTGTAAGTCTGTAAAGACTTGTATATTGACATCTTAAAAGTTGTCTCAAAACCTACATATGGTAGGGTGTACGTACAACTTTTAGGGTGTCAATATACCTGTTTTCATAGACTTACAGCTGGGTATCTTGAATTCCGAGATTCTTACCTAATAAATGACTGGACTAGTGAAGCATCATACATTTTGGATTCTTACTTAATTTCAACGTGAAATCTTCTGATTCAAAGTGGATTCTAACTAGATTATAACTTGATCCTAAGTAGATTTTCACGAATCAGACTTCATTACAACAAAAATATTAATAAAGAGTTACTTTGAATTGTGCTTTTAGGACGAACAATCTCCAATTTATACACTATATTTAATATAACTGTTATAATTACATGTATTATGAATAGTTTTCAGAGATATTAGTAGAAAGCTCATTGATTAGTTTTTAGTGAATAGATAGATAGAAAATTTCTGTTACTGGGTTTGATTCCCATCTTAGCCAGCTTGATATCAAGCAGGTAGAAAATTTTTACTTAAAATTATAGGTCTCAATTACAATTGAAAAAAGCTATTCAAATATAAACTCAATAAAAAGACAATGATCAACCACAGAATTACATTCTCGAAACACTATCTTCAATATGATAGCTCTCCAAACTGCCAATCTTTTTTCCTATTTATATTGTTCCCAAATCTACAATTTTTTAAATTTTATATTATTTTAATTTCTGGCACATCTCAGCTGCAATAATAATGTAAACATTTTATTTTTCTTATTCATAATCATAAGTTTATTATTCATATTCTAATATTGTCTAGGTTCATAAGTAAATTGAAATTTTTGGCAGATCATAGATTTCATTTGTTTTCAATGCAAACAATGACATGTCGTTTTTTGCAATAGTTTTCATTTATTTATACAATATTGCTCATACATCCCAGTACTTAACAAACTTCAGAAAGATTTATCAAAATCCGAATAATCGTTTAGGAGGAATATACAGTGAGTGCTTGTTATTTAATACCAACTTTATATAAAGCAATAAAGCTCAAATTGATTCTACGTTTTAGTTAGAGAGCGTTTGTATGAGAAAAAGAAAAGGGCTGTTTTAGGGTTTTCCCGGCAATTATTCGATTTTTTCTCGCCGTTGTTGAGTTATGCGCTTACCAACACATTTTGCTATTTATTTTTATATATAAGATTTGTTTGAATATTATAGAACAAATACTTGATGAGTGATATTAATGCGTCTAAATCCTATATTTTAGTTGAATGTTTTACCCAATACATATATTTGAAACAATCTTATCTAAAACACTTTGATGATATTCTTGGCGCGCAGCATTTCTTTAACATTTATAAACAGGAAAGAAACAAAGAGGGACTGCGTAATTCTTCGTTCTTTGTTGGCGGATGTGAATTCTCATCAAATGTGATTGTTTAGTTTTTTTGTGTACAGAAGAGAACCAGAGTTTGTATTCCGAATTCTACCAATTCGAAATAATCTTATTAACTTTGAGAAAGAAAAGTTTAAAAGTTTTCGCCAAAAAATCCGATTTGCTATATTTATTATTTAACGTTTCAAGCTATTGAGACCAAATTGGAAAAAACTATGTATGTTATGTAAGCTGATTTTTTCAATCTTTTCGTCCACGATTTTTTGTAAACGGCTGCTCTAATTGCAAAAATTGCTGTCATTCTGAAACTTGTAGTTATATTTTCACACTACTACAAAAATCTTATAATTTTAGGGATTCTAACTAGACTCAAATTTGATTCCAACTTGATTCAGTAGAAGTTCTTTAGTTTGGTTTGCTCGGGAGCGACCCTACGTCGGATTATCGAACGTTAGTTATAAAAACAATTTAAATAATTAATAATTAATAATTAAACTACAAAATCAGTAGGAAATACAAACAACAAAGCTTATGTTACATTTATTAAAATATATATTTAAACATTTTTAATTTTTACAAAAAAACAAACCTTTGATGATTTCCGGTCGTTTGATGATTTCTAGTGTCTGGCTGAGTGTTAGTTTTACTTGTTTTAGTTTCTGTCCTTTTCAATATCAAGGCCTAAATTTTGAAAAAAATGAAGCAAATTGCCAACGCACCTAAATACACCCCCAACTGGTTACTCCATGATGAACTTGGTGTCGCTTTTATTAAAGAAGAGATTCCTAGACTTTGTCTGAAATATCGTAGCAGGCTCACCTTTCATCCAAATAACCTTGCAAGAAAGCTGCTAGAACCAATCCAATTCAGAAGACTAAAAAATAATTACCCCAACGACTTATTTTAAGTTTAATAATAAGTACTAATTTCTATTTTTTTTTTGTTTTTCTTCTTTCTAACAATCCATAAATCATACTGTAAAGAACTGCATCACTGGATGCAGATCTTAGCTTTTTCTTTCTTTGTTCAATTTTAAGCCATGCAATTAATTTTATATCTCTTGTAGATAGATGATCAAATAAAATTATAATAAAAACAAGAAAAAATGCCCACTGTAAACTTAAGTGATTAAATTTACTGATATATGTGTGTACTGTGTCGTCGTATTCAGTAGTCTAACTTAAAAAACGGTCGAATCCTTCGTAGAACCTAGGGGCTACGTATTTTGTAGAATGTACTTCGTTCATGAAATTTGATACAACGGAATTTAACATGAACACAATGATTACCTATAGCAATTAATGATTAACTATAGCAAGCTCTTCCGTATGATTCCGAACCACTTCGAATAATCTTGAGCGTTTTTATTTGCTATAAAGGCACATTTTCGTAAAAACAAAATAACTTTCGACCATTCCGAGCTTGACCGCTCCTACTATTAATGTCTTTGAACTTGCGCCATGTGTGGTGTTCTCCATGTTGGCAAACTTGCATCATATAATTATTTTAGTTTTCTTCAAATAATTCAATAATGATTTGAACCTTGCTGCAATACAATACAATAATCAATTCTAAAAAAAACTTAACTTTAAATTAATATTTTTAACAGCATTTGAATTCCTGCATCCAAATTGTTGATTTAAAAACTAAACTTTATTATAAATCATTTACAATGTATCTTGAATACTAGTGAATATTCTTTAAAATTAATAAAATAATTAAATTAAAAATAATTATTTTATTATTACAAATTCTGTCATTTTTATAATTATGACCATGTAGGACAAATTCAAACAACATCGATACAATGTAAATGATAGAAGCGACGTGTGTCAAATTCTCAAGTTGTCGTCTACTCTAGCTTTACCAATTCCGCTGGCCGTTACACAAGAGTAGGCATGAAATAAAACCCACACTGGTACAGTAGACACATAGACGAAACGCTGATGGATGTTTTATTCAAATTCGATCAAATTACAGGAACATACAGGAAGTATATTCAAATTATAGGGAGAGAAGTTTTATAGTGAAAAATGACGATTTTGGAACACTCTTTTTTACGGCATGTGATTGTTTGTTTGAACTTCTTTTCATCGTCATTGAACAGTAATCAGTATTATTCTTGAGCTGTTCTGATGTTAATTCTACTGCCTCTTTCATCTACTTGCTTTATTAGGTGGCAACTCAAAGATTATCCTGTATCTTTGTGCGCAAAATTTATCACCATGTTAAATTTTATTAAAACGCCAAATAATGTCGAAATTAAGTTGGAATCCAGTTAGAGTCTAGTAGGAACATAGTTAGAATCAACTTTCAATTAGAAGATTTTATTGATATTTTAGTAAGATGTTAGTTATTATAAGTTGGAATCAGTTTCAACCAACTTTCAAATAAATGGGTCAATGCGGAAATTCATGGTATTTACTTTTTTCCTGACTCTGGTATTCCGTTGGCTTACTTATCTAGTACGATCAGTCCTCGGGCCACTGTGGGCTATAACATTTTCTAGCCCTGACCCGGACTTCCGTTGGCATACCCATCCTGTATGTCTAAATCTCAGTATTCTAATCAGTGAAATATATTAAAATTTTTATTTAAAAATATGAATCATGATTATTCATATACGTTTTGCTTGAGTTCTTATGGAAAACTCCTATTTTATAACCACTTAAGCCAAAATTCTTTTGATTCGAAAAACTTCAGGAAAGTTGCAACTTATACCTAGAATCATCATAGTTTTTTATGTTAAATTTTATTTGTTTAGTCTTCCGTTGAGGTCTTCTGTGCAGACTTTCAATCTTATTAAAAAATGCTGTAAGACAAAACAATTGGAGTTTGTTTCAGCATTGTGATAAGTCAATCTGACGATTATATTTATTGGAAATATGAAAAATTCCTATTTTGTAATCACTTAATCCAAATTTTTTTTGATTCTAAAAGCTTCAAAGAAAGTTGCAACTTATGTCTAGATTTCTAGAATCATCATAGTTTTTGATTTTTGAATTTCATTTGTTTATATTGAGACCATCTGTGCAGACTTACATTCAAATTGAAAAATACTGTAAGACCAAAAAGTTGAAGTTTGTTTGTGCATTTTGATAACCCAATCTGATGATTGAATTTAATGGAGTTATGGAAAATTCCTATTTTGTAATCATTTAAGCCAAAATTTTTTTACTAGAACTTCAAAGAAGTTACAACTTATATCTAGAATCGATATAGTTTTTTTTGTTAAATTTTATTTGTTTTTATTGAAGCCATCTGATGTGCAGACTCACAATTTCATTGAAAAATACTGTATGATAAAAAAGTTGAAGTTTGTTTGAGCATTTTGATATGCCAATATGATTATTGAATTTAATGGAAATATGGAAAATTTGTTTTTTGTAATTACTTAAGCCAAAATTCTTTTGAACCAAAAAACTTCAAAGAAGTTGCAACTTATATCTAGAATCATCATAGTTTGTTAAATTTAATTTGTTTATATTGAGGTCATCCGATATGCAACTTATACCTAGAATCATCATAGTTTTTTTTCTTGTGTTAAATTTCATTTGTTTATATTGAGGCCATCTGTGCAGATTTACAATCTTATTGAAAAATACTGTAAGACAAAAAAGTTGAAGTTTGTTTGAGCATTTTGATAAGTCAATATGACGATTATATTTGAAGGAAATATGGAAAACTCCTATTTTATAAACACTTAGGCCAAAATTCTTTTGAATCGAAAAATTTCAAAGAAGTTGCAACTTGTATCTAGAATCATCATTTCTTTTGTTAAATTTTATTTGTTTATATTGAGCACCATCTGTGCAGACTTACAATCTTATTGAAAAATGCTGTTAGATAAAAAAGATTGCGCGTAAGATTTACGATTTGTAATTGAAGTAAAACTTATTTGCTACTGTACAAGATGGCATTTAAGTAAAAATAAAAACATCATATAACAATTTGGATAATGTTTATTAGTAATATGGCAACACTCGTGATGCACACATTTAGTAGTGTCAACCAATATACAATATTTATATAATAATAAATTAAAAATTATATATTCATAATAGCATTGAAAATATGTATAAGATTTAAAAACAATAATGTAATTAAAGTCATACTTCTAATATAACATGATCGGTTTGTCATTGTAATTTTGATAAGTCAATATGATGATTGAATTTAATTATTAAATCTTCTGATTAAATTTTTTTTATAATTTCTTACCATACCTCTATCTATTGTATTCGCTTTGTGGTCGCTAAAAGCAAAAGCCTGCTATATCTTCTATATATTCTCTGCCGGCATATAGATGCGCGCAACACGTTTCTGATATTATTTTAGTTCGCTCACATCACACCAAATGCACACACGCATCATATAATCACTGCCAATATCTTCATCATTACAAAAAGATGTTACACATCAAATAACAATTCAAATAAAATGTATTGTTTATTTTGATTCTAGTGGCACGGCGTGTGAAGTCACAACTTCTAGTCACAGTAAAACGACCAATACAGCTCCGAGTTGCTTTAACTAATGTGTTCATTATACAATAAATTATTAAATCTAGTAAATAAATGTTTTTCTACGATGTTTTCTACGTGCAGTGTTTTTGACAGTACCAAGTGTTGAAAGATGTTGTAAAACTTAACGAATTTTATCGCTCTTGTCGATTATCGAAAACTGTGCAAGTCACTTAATTGGAAGCAACAACACTTCTGCATGTTGCAGAAAGTTAAAGTTGTCTACATAGGTGAGATGTACTCCTCTTTACATATATGTTATATGTAGATTTTGCATAGATGCTAGATTTAATTTTTGTCTTTGCATGTCATATCTATTTCACATATTAGGTTGTCAAATATCTCCCTTCCGCTTTTTTGCTCTTGGTTTATAATATAAAAAGGCGGAAGGGATATATTTGACAAACTAATATTTGGAGTGGATATAATTATGCTATGCCGAATTTTTTGATACTTTAAATTTGCAACTATATTTAAACACTCTCAAGCATATATTATTAAATTATCTGAATTGTTGCAATTTACATATCATCATGAGGTAAAATTTCAATAAAATTTGTAACAGGATATTAGAATTAATTTTAAGCGGATTATTGATTTTTAAGTAAATTTTAATTATTTGTAGTGCAATATATGGTGTTAAATAAATAAATATTGTGATTGTCGGATTATCTGCGCAGCACTTGTTGAAAATTATAAAAAAATTCAATTAATTTGAAGAAAAAAGAGAAATTTTGAGATATTATAAAAAACGTTTAAATTTCACAGTAAATTTTTAATAAAAATTCTCAACTGACATCTTTTTTAAATCTACTTAAAAATTTTAATATTACTGAAAGATGTCTTACTAAAGTGAGCAAAAATTAAAGAAATTAACACTTAATATCTGATAATTATTTTAGTCGATATAGTTGTTGATAATTTTTGTATCTATAAGATAGTTAATGAGTTTTTAATCTTTACTATCGAGTTTGACATTGATCTTGAATAAAATTTTGTAAAAATGTATGAATCTGTTAATATATTAACAAATAAAGCTCTTAGAATAACCATCTAATACTAAAATATAATAAATATCTGTTAAAAATAATTAAAATACCATAATTTTAAAATGGGGTTGATCAATATTCATATGAGAATCAACTGAATTATATAGGTCACAACCTCTCGAAACACTTTCTATTTTGTTAGACGTTTTCGATAGCTAATTCAAAAATAGGTTTAAAAATACAAAATAAAAGATATGAATATTAATATATTGCAGTACGAATTTGATGCACATGTTAATTTTAAAATAAAAAATATTTTACTTTCAATTTTTTTAAATCTTTTCAGCATGACTTAGATTCAGATGATTACAAAATGATAGAAATTGCCTTATTTTGAATTCAAGAAATTTCAGAATAACCTATAAATTTTTTAATGAGAATATTTGTCCAATTTGTCATTTAATTCAATATTATTGATTCCAATTTGATGTGATTGTTGGTTGATTAATTCTAGCCTTGTGCATAATTTACCTTTTCCAATGCTTTAAATGTTTTTACATTATGCATGAAATTTTGTCAACTGTTACTTAATTTTATTGCCATTTGCTATTTTCAACATTTTTCATTATATCAGTCATTTTCTTGACTCGGATATTGAGAAAAAACTTTTTACCATTGCATCAGCTCATCTCTAAATATCATCTAAAAGATAAATTATCATTTACCCAAAAGCTAAAATTAATGTATCAAGTTCGATATATTTCAATAGATTTCTTGAAATTCACTGAATAATGCTAAATTCAACGCCTTCCGTGTTTGAAGAGTTTAATTTGAATAAATCGCTCATTTCTATAGATTTATTCTAACAGAAAGGCCGGTTCAAAAAGCTGTCTAATAAATTCAGCAAACGAATGTTAAAATGGGATTGTGTGGGAATATGTTCCAATGCATATAAAATTTGATTTGTGGTAGTAAAGGTATTTAGTAAAAGTTTTTTTTCAAACTCAACTAAAAACATGTTAGCCCGTGGTTAAAATATTGGTACTTTATTAAATGAGTCACTTGTTACACAAAAATATTACTCTATTTTAACTAATAAGAATAAAATATATTGAAAATAAAAATAAAAGTTATTTATTGCTTTATAAAGAAACCTTACTGAATGATATATATTGATATAACTTTTAGGATGCAAGAATTTATTCCTGATACTTTATATAATATGCATAAATAAATAGTTTATGATATCAAGGACAAATTTAAATTAACATGGAGATAATAGAAAAAATAGCTAAAAATTTGATATATACATACGATACATACGATTTATCATATAATTTGTAAATTGATTTTTACTTCCTTCAAATTGATTATAAGATTGCTTTCCTCTTGCGATCATGTGCTAAATGATTCTAAATGGTGAATACAATACTGAAATGTGATTATATAAAAAATATTCTGACATAATATCCGAAAACATATTTGTAAGATTTAACACATATTGTTATAATTTAATTTAATTTTGTTGGCTTTTGCAAACTATGATAAATATTTGAACTTTTATTTTTACTTTATGTTTGAAGTCATTCAGTAGTTTCAAAGATTACTTAGCTTTAAGTACAGCTTTTTTATTTTACACACTGAGTTTAGTTTGTAATATTATAATTTAAAAACCATTTCTAGTAAATAAATAACACCAGTTAGATTCTGATTAAAATCTAATCGGTTTAATTCCGATGGGATTCTAATAAGATTCCGTTTGTTTGCACATCTTCGTTCTGCTAAATGTGTAGAGTCAGAAATTTATTGACTTATTTTTCCAATTTAGTTTCATCATCATACACATTCTTTTTAATTATTATAATATCAATAA
The DNA here is from genome assembly GCF_003426905.1 of Ctenocephalides felis. Classification (NCBI taxonomy): domain Eukaryota; kingdom Metazoa; phylum Arthropoda; class Insecta; order Siphonaptera; family Pulicidae; genus Ctenocephalides; species Ctenocephalides felis. Next base: position 39,835,084 of record NW_020537758.1, on the reverse strand, counting down.
AAGCGTGCTACTTTTAGTCACATTTTAAACTTTTTTTTAAATAAAATGCTTTGATTTAATGATAAACTACATAAAGCTCTGATGATTTGTGAAAGTTTTTTAAATGCAAAACAGATATAACTTAGACGTCTATTATGAAATATTGGTTTGCCCTGTAATTTGTTGATAACATTTAGTCATCTTCGAATATATTAATTATGCCAATGAAATCATTCGTGTTCGAAACGCAGGTATCGTATCGTAGGACATGTTCATTAATTAGATAAACATTATGTAAGCATTTAGATCGCCAATGTGTTTAAATATTCCATATCCAATGTCAAACAAATGAATTTTTGACATATGAAACAAAATTCTAAATCTTTTTTTAATAAGTAGAAATACGTTTTTGTATATTTAAATAATTTGGTAAAATAAACCAAAATGCGACATGCATAAGTTTAAAAATTCATGTATATGCAATTTTGCCTTATTTCTGAATTATATAATTTTATCTGCCAACATATACTGTTGACTGTATCTTATATTATTTTAATTTCTGGCACATCTCAGCTGCTTTTTGACGATAATAATGGAGACATTACATTTTCTTTGTATATCATATTCTATTATTATCTAGGTTCATAATTTAATTTTTTTCCATTTCTTCATTATTATAGTTTTATCGTTCATTAAATCTTAACATTTTCCTTTGACAAACTCTAAAAAGAATTGTCAAAATCCGAACAATCGTTTAGGAGAAGTATCAAATCATACAACCGTATAGAATAGTTTTATATATAAGATTCAGATATTCAGATAGATAAGATTAAGATTTAGATATAAGATTATATATAAGAGAATTCTATGGACTCTATAATTTTATGCAACTGCATAATTTAAGTTCACTAGTTTGAGCTATTTTATATCTTACTTTCATTCTATTTTTCTAATAGAGATTCGCATAATATGCCGCAACTTTAGGTCTGTACTTTATTAATTTTTTTAACTCAGTTTTGCATATTTTTTTATGTATTTCATGCCAAGATATTCATAACCAAACGACGATCTTATTTTTTGTCAAATAACATTATGTTGCGAAATTTTGAGAAAATCTTCTGCTTTTCCTTGCATTTCTTCTTTTGCCATATTAATATACACATATTAATTTCTACTTTCTTTTCCCCAATAGCATAAATGTGTACATATATAGAAGCGCCATGAAACCATTTTCTAATTATCTTAGTGTCATTACTTTAATTACGAATATGGTATGTGAAAAGCAATAAAATTCTAATAGTAGACAACAGTAATATAACACTAGAACTTGACGCGCATTATACTAACTATAAGAAAAGTTGCGATAAAAAGTTACAATGGACAAGTGAAGCCGTATTTGAGTCAAGTCAAGCACCTTATAATGAGTTGATATAGCTACAAGTGAAACGCACTTGTTTTTATATTTGATATTTCATAATAGTTGACGACAGTTCAATAAAAAATTCGAGTGTTTAACACATATTCTTAGATGACCTAGCCAGACCAAGATGACGTAAATCGACGTTCGATACCTGAAATTAATACATTCTTATGTGGGAAAAATGTATATTCAATTTTTTCTTATCGCCGATTTTAAATTAATCTATTAATAATATTTAGTGCGTTATTTATGAATATTCCATTTCAAAATGTAGGTTGAGAGGAAATCGTGAGGGTCTAATGAATGACTAGTTCTGAAACGTGTCTCGAATGTTACGTGTCCATATTCATACGTAATTAATATCAATTATCATATTGATATTCTAAATTTTGCACGTTCATCCGGCAGGTCTACCTGGCTTGCTGCGAACACATATGCAAGACGCACCTCATCGTATTTGTCTGTGTCGACTAGAGGTGACAAATATGTGATACAACCTTGTTTTTATATTGAGATATTACATTTTATGACGGTTTCTTTGCAAAATATCTTCAGTATATTTTTACAGATAAAGCTTGATTTTTTGCTAACTAAAATATTCCATGTGGTAAGTTGTTAAAAAACCTAAATTGAATATAATTTGAAACAATAATAACTAGTTGTGTATGACATGGTGCTGGAACTTCGCGTACCGTAGTTTAAATTTCTTAAACGCTTTTGAATTTTTTGCAAAGTTTGATTTATTTTCAAAAGAATCGCGTTTCGTAGCTGTTTTATCAAAATCTCTATAAAATATCTAATAATTTGATGTGCATATGTCGAATGATCATTTTTGACCGTCAAATAGCATATTTTTCAACCTTTTTCTTTGTTGTATCTCCGAAACCGCTAGACCTGCCTTCCCAAAAATTTAACCAGTTCTTCATTATATCAATACAAGTGATACGTTTCTTGAATTATTCAAATTGGATACTCCGTTCTTTCAAAATTACTATTCTTGGTACTTTTTACATATCTTTAAACCGGCTGGACATGCCTTTGCCAAAAAGTAATCAGCCCGTCTCCGCATTAATACGATTAGAATGTTTCTTGAATTATTCGAATCGGACTCTCCATTCTCTCAAAACTCATGTTACTTTTTACTCTATATTTTCGAAACGACTGGACCTACCTTTACCAAAAACCAATCAGCACTAATCAGAGCTAATCAGTCTCCCCATCAATCGAATGTTTTTTGAATCATTCAAATTCGATCCATGCTCTCGAAATAGTGAACGAAAAATTGTATCCAAACATACACACATAGGTACATACTACATACATACTCACACACGCACATACATCCATTTTTTCTAAGGTATGCCAAAGTGTTAAGATATATAAAAATTTTAATTTTAGATTTTTTTACGATGACTTTAACTTAACCTACGGGAAGTTAATAATATCTTAGCAAGATTTTAGTCAAAATCAATGAAATCTATTTAGAATCTAGTCAAATTCTGGTCAGAATCCACTCATAATTGAAAGATTTTAGATATAATCAAGTTAGAATCAAGTGAAAATCAGAGAAGATAATTGACAAAGATTAAAACACAGTTACTCGAAGATACTGGATTCTGGAGAAATAATTAGATTTTATACCCAATGTGTTTAAAACGTACGGTAAGATGATCAAATTGGGATAATTTTCTTCTCGAAACTTCTATTTTTTATGTTTTAATTCCGATGATGTGGTGGATGACGCGTCAAACTTTCTATTAGATCCTATTAGATCCTATATCTATAGTAGTCATTTTATATTACAGGTAAAACAAAATTTTTTATTATTTGATAACTAATATTAATTTTGCTTTTAAAATTTTACTCGTAATACTGTACACAGAACGAGCCTTACATGTGTTGATTTGAAATCAAAATGTGAAAATTTTCGTAAGTATAGGTAGATTTTTAGGACAACTTTATATCAAGCAGTAATTTCATTTAAACTAAATATATAAATCAAAATATGATTCCAACCACTAATAGGAAAAACAACCCTGGGATGGTTTCTAACATGAAAAATATTAAAACATTCTGGACAATTATATTGGTTGAAAGACCGACGTTTAAGAGAAGTTAGATTGCAACAGATTGTAAATCTTTGAGTTCTCGAGTTTAATACCTATGAAGGCAATAAAAGTTTGTACAATAATATATATTAATAAAAATACTAGATTATTACATATTTACTAAATATTTCTAATTTTCTATCGATGATTATTAATACAGTTTTCTTTTTCTGTTGCATTCAAAATAAACAATGTTACTTTTTTATAAATAAATAATGTTATTATTTAAATTCGTTTAGTTCCAGCAATTTACGGTAACGCACCACAATGCAGTGCATCACCAATTTAAATTTAAAGCCAACAAACGTTTATTTTTAACAATATGTTATTTACTTGTATTTAAATACAAATGCATCTAATTTAGTGGTTTTGCTTCTGTGATTAGTGAATCATGACATTGGATATCGTGCCTTATATGTATCAGGCAGACAATAATGAATGCATAATGAGTGCAATGATGTCGACCACAACAAGATTTCGTTGCACGCTCCAGTGCTTTTTGTTTATGTACTAAATTCAGGGCTAACATTAAAGAATTTTTTTTTTTAATATTTTTTAACAGCAATCAGAACCTTACGTCCTATGAGCTGTTGGGCTGAAACTTCTCCTTACTTCGTATTTTTTAGATGGTAACCCAATGGTTAATCCATCCATATTTGATGATTTTTGTTATTAGAATTAATCTAATAGGGCTGCCTTTTTATTGGTGCAGCAATAAAAGGGCAAGGACTATTTTCACTTGGAAACATATTGCTATCTATATTTCCAAGTGAAAATCAAAAGCTATCTATATTTCCAAGTGAAAATCGTTGTCACTGCTGCCTGACAACAGGCTGCTCGAAGTGGGTACCGAACCCGGGACCTCTGATTCAGGTTCTGTCGCTCTTAACCGCAAGGGAAGGTATACCTACGGGCGAGCCCATTAACGAATTTATTTAAAAAAAAAAGAAAATTGTCATCCAGGAATAAAAATGGCTTGTTAATAATGCAGTATCAAATCCGGTGCAACCTGATAGAACGATATCAATTAGTAGTGATAACCATTTCTACTTAATATAAATTAGTTTCCACGTGTAATCGATCTTTCGGAGCTTTGCAACAATATACAAATACCATTGCAACTAGAAGTATTAAATTTTTTCGCAAAGGGAAAGTACCATTGGGTTACGTTCTCATACTGTTTGCTAATAAGAGGAAATACATCACAACTGCCCGAAGAACATTAAAATAGTTCTGATTTATATTAAATACAAAGAGAAGGATTAGATAAAATCAAGTTTGCTCATTGTTTAATTTGTTAGGGTATATAGTTTATATAAAAAACAACTAATTAATTTATATTTTTGTTTTTTGTGCTTTGCCTTTGCTGTTAATATACACAAATGGTACTTCGTATTTATTTTTTTTCTAATTAGAATAATTTATGCATATTTATTATACATCTCAAATATAGTTAAGTGTTTATCAATAGAATTATTGGTAGTTTACTCAAAAAAGCATTCAAATTTGCAAAAATTAGTATATTTTTGGTAAATATTAAATTAGGTTTCATTCCCAACTTTTATTTTGCAGGAAGTTAAAAATTGAAACAGTTATGCTAAATAATGAAATAAAATTCAGCACACACATCAATTGGTCGTAAAATATATTTCCATCAACATTTATGACTTTGGCAATACTGCGTAAAATATATACATACACATTAGAAAATGTGAATACCTATATAATTTCTGGGTCATAAAAATAAACAAAATTAAAAAATAGATTTAGCTTGTGCGCTCGATTGAAGATTGCCTAATTTATAATTAGTATTCATAATAGTACAGCATCTATATGCTCAAAAATAAAATGAATATGATAAATAACTATATATTAAACTATATATGATGGATAACTATATATGACAAATACTATATATTTAACTATATATGATTGAATAACTATATATTAAACTGAAATATATACATACACATTAGAAAATGTGAATACCTATATAATTTCTGGGTCATAAAAATAAACAAAATTAAAAAATAGATTTAGCTTGTGCGCTCGATTGAAGATTGCCTAATTTATAATTAGTATTCATAATAGTACAGCATCTATATGCTCAAAAATAAAATGAATATGATAAATAACTATATATTAAACTATATATGATGGATAACTATATATGACAAATACTATATATTTAACTATATATGATTGAATAACTATATATTAAACTGGTACATGAATACTTACAATATTAATAATAATTATAATATATTAATGGTTACTTTTGATCACGTTTTTTTAAAACAAAATTATTTTGCGATTTACAATATTTAAAGTCAATTATTTCTTTATTTAAATTTCAAAATAGATTTAAAGTTTTATTCAAGAACACTATAGCTATAAATCTCACAAGGTGCAAGTGGCATTTAGCCTTTAAATGATAAACTTAATCAACCGATATTGAGATTTTGGCTATTTACATAAAAATTTTAACTTTTTATTTCGAAAATAATTTTTTTGCTTTCACTAAAAACTATATTCAATTCAATTTTCAATGATATCTCTCAAACACATTTATAAAACCTGTAATTATAGTGCAAAAACAAGTGCTTGCATCCTAAACGCGCAGCCCATTATTCCCAATTTTAATGAATTTATATAATTAAATTAATATTCGTAGGCCGGTGTAATGCATAAAATTTGTTGTTTTGTTTAATTTAATTAATAAAAAACGCCGAAATATTTTTTTAGAGGGATTAATAAATTATTTTGTCAAATATTAAGTATATGTTATGAGAAAATACTGGCACAATTAGTAAGTTTATTTTTGTAATCAAGTCGGAATCAAGTTAGAATCTAGTCAGTATCAACTTAGTATTTGAAGATCTTATTAATATTTAAGTAAGATTGTAGTTACAATCAACTTAGGACCAAGTCAGAATCTAGTTTTTTTTTTAATTTTATTTGGCCTCGCTTACTCTGAGCATTTAATCATCTACAACATTTTATTTTATTTTCATTCTTATACTATTTTTTATATCATATTCAATCTTATATATCTTATTCTATATTTTTATTCTTATTTTTTTTCTTCAATTTCTTTCGATTATTTTTTTTTTCAATTTGGCTTCTTCATTCTCTCACTTCAATTCTTGCTTTTTCATTTCAAATTTCTAATTCTATTCAACTCCTATCTTTCCTTCGATTTAATATTTTTTCATTCTTCTTTGAATCTCATCGAGTTCTAATTTGTTTTTTCCAACTCATAATACAACTCAGCTATTCGAACTCTGCAATTTCTATTTTTTCTCTTAATTTTTTCATTCGAATTCTACTTAACAAATCCAATTTTAATTAGATTTGTATTAACTACATATATTGTTTTCCTTAAATTCTAAGTCAATGACAGGATTTGATCCAAAGATCCCAGTCGAACCCGCTACTAAGTGAGCTATGCTCACCACCAGAATTTAGTTAGAATCAATATAGAATCAAGTTTGAATCCACTTATTGTTAGAATTAGGTTTGATCCCCTTAGGTTTCAGTTTTAGATCTTTTATGACTATTATTACGGGACTATATACTGAAGATTAAATCTTATTAAAAACAGTTCATATCTGTTTATCGACACGTCGTTAAATTGTATTTGCTAATTTCTACTGACCCAGTAAACGTGCTAGTGTCTCTAATCCCGACGGGAAGGATGTGGGTATAAATAGACGTAAGCCTAACACGACGGGTCGGTCAATGTTTACGCTTACAAGTTGTTTGTAGCGAACAAACTAACACTTTACACATTCTACTGCACAGCAATTTGAGTAAACTTTTGGCACACTTGTTAATCAAATCCTCCGAAAGCACAGGGTTAAACATTTTGACTTATTGTGAAAACTACTGGGGGCACTTTGCCTTTGAACATAACCTGCAGATTTATAAATAAATTCTAAATAAAATTATAAATGATGCGAACAAACTAACACTTTACACATTCTACTGCACAGCAATTTGAGTAAACTTTTGGCACACTTGTTAATCAAATCCTCGGAAAGCACAGGGTTAAGCATTTTGACTTACTGTAAAAACTACAGGTGACACTTTGGCAGAAACCTGCAGGTTTATAAACAAATTCTAAATAAAATTTTAAATGATGCGAACAAACTAACACTTTACACATTCTACTGTACAGTAATTTGAGTAAAGTTTTGGCACACTTGTTCACTAATCAAATCCTCTGAAAGCACAGGGTTAAGCATTTTGACTTACTGTGAAAACTACAGGTGACACTTTGGCAGAAACCTGCAGGTTTATAAACAAATTCTAAATAAAATTTTAAATGATGCGAACAAACTAACACTTTACACATTCTACTGTACAGTAATTTGAGTAAACTTTTGGCACACTTGTTAATCAAATCCTCCGAAAGCACAGGGTTAAGCATTTTGACTTATTTTAAAAACTACTGCTGACACTTTAGCTTTAAACAAAACCTGCAGATTTATAAACAAATTTTAAATAAAACTAGCGGGGTGCATGGCATCGTGCCTTAAGGCAAATTGCTAGAACTTTCCGTACCGTAATTAATAATCTTGGGACGGAACCCAAAAAAAATTCACAAAATGTGTACACATTATTAAAATCTCTATAAAATATCTGATAATTTGATATACATAAGTCCAATAAACATTTTTGACCACCAAATGACATTTTTTAACTCATTTTTATTGAGAGTCCATTATCATTGGGCCTGCCTTCCCAAAAATTTTATCAGTTCTTCATCTTGTCAATACAAGTAAAATGTTTTTGGAATTATTAAAATCGGACGCTCTGTTCTCTTAAAAACTGAGTTACCGTTTTTGGCACTTTTTGCGCCGTATCTTCGGAACGGCTAGACTTGCCTTCGCCAAGAACTAATCGCACGTCTTCTTATTAATACGAATCAAATGTTTTTATTCGAATGTTTATCGAATTATTCAAATCGGTTGATCGGTGTTCCCAAAATCGTCGACGAAAATTTGTATCCGCACACACACACACACACACACACGATATATAAACATTTTCATTTTCGATTTTTTTGCGATTACTATAACTTGCTGATAACGGGAAGTTAATTAATAAACTAGTGGTTCATCATATAATGTTTTAAGATAAATCTTAGTAATGATAAATAATGTTTTAATATAAAATCTTAAAGTTAAATTTTTTTATATTTAATAATTTCATTATTCAGTTCGCACATTTTTATTGTCGGATGCATTATCGTTGCTTAAATCTCTTTCGAACCCGCTTCGAGCTGCCTGATTTCAAGCAGTAGTGACACCAGCTTTTACTTCAGAATATAGATAACAATTCCAAAGTTTCCAAGTGAAAATAGTTCTTACCCGGCATTTCTGCATCAATAAAATTATTCGCAATATTACAGAAATTGTATTAATAATTCAGCATATAGAGATGAGATAATTGTTTGGGTTGTCATCTTTGGAACTGACTAGTATTGAGTATTAATATTAAGTCAAATCAGCACAACAGTCTGTAGGATTCTTAAGTTTCGATTAATTTCTATAAAAAGCTTCTAATTCTATGTAATGCTATCGTCATAGAAAATGTTTATAGATTTCCAGTTTCAGTACAGTAAAAGAGATTTACTTTGTTTTTTTTAGATTAATGCAACTTATTCCTTTTAGTCACTGAATTGAATTTCATACAACCACTCTGACGATATCTCGTATATTATCTTTTTTGAGAATGCACTTTATTAAGAGTTCTTTTTTGCAGCACATAAAAAAAATCTCATTTTTGTTGTATAAAGATTATAATTTTTCATCAACTATCCTGAAACTTTAGATAATTGCAAAAAAATAAATATGGCGCTTCAATCATGTATATTATGTAAATATTATACCTCTAATCTAAAATACTAAGCAAATTATAATATAAATAAACTTCTTCTAAGTTAATTTAAAACTTCATTCAAACTGTAAAACTAACAAGAAGAATTCTATAAATAAAAATGCGATATCGGAAATACCTTCAAAACCGCACGAAGTCACGTATTGCGAATTATGTGTGAAGTTTATATAAATGTGTGTTCCATCTCAGTAATAAGTTATTCTATTCCAAAACCAATTTGTAAATATTTTGTTAACCTACAAACATAGCATATTTATTTTCATCTTTCAATCATTCAAGCCATTAAAATATAAATCACAAATTTCTGAAATATTATTTCTAAATATTCTGAAGTAATTAACTATAATAAAAAAAAATTAATAGTTCACCAGATCAAAAGGTCCAACACCGATATCTTAAAAACATGTAAAGTTTGTAAAAAAAAAATCAACAATAATATTTGAAAGTAGAGGGAAAAATGCATAAAACAGCCATCAACTTGATTTTTACGACTTTGCTATCGGGAAAAAAGGCCAATGTTTGAAAATCTATTACAAAAGTATTTTCTTTCATTATTTGCTATGTTGTTTGTGCAATGTTATTTTATTTACGAGCTTTTAATGTAATTTTATGTATGTATATGTTATTTAATTGTTTGATAAGATGTATTATTAATTTTAAGTTGGATTCAACAGCTTTTTTCCACCAACCATATCTCAAAAATAAATAAAGCTAGGAATTTTTAAACAACAATATTTGAAAGTAGAAGGCAAAAAGTTTGCAAGTTTGCCACTGTTTTAAATGGGTCGATCTTGCTACCACGAAATAAATGGCCACATTGTCAATTTTGTAAGCAAATTTTTTTTATTGTTGTTAGACCTTTAGTTTTTGAGCACAGTTGTTAAGTTTACCATTTCACAAACTTTTGAAAAATAGTAGACAACTATAGTTCTACAATGACGAAATAGCTGAGATTTTACTAAAATTAGTTACATGGTCGGATACATGTTAATTGTTTTGATGTAATTGGATTTGTTTTCACAGTATATTTGCTAAGAGTCAAACTGAACATTTGTGCAACTTTTAAATTAAAATTTTGAATCAATTTTAAATAAATTTTTATTTGAATTATCAATATCACACTGGGAATGCTTGCACATAATTTAGAAAAGCATAGTAAAAAACAATGATAAATAACAGACGTATATCACTAACAGAGTTTTCAGAAGCAAGACAAGGGAGATATTAAACAAATGAAAATGAAAAATAAAGCAAATATTGTGTTGTGAACATTGTTGGAGCTCATATCTCAAGATTGTTCACTCTAAATAAAATTTTATTCTAACACTACTAATGAATATTTCTGAAGCAATACAAGATCAAGCTTATTTTAAGATTTAGATTATTTTTATTTTTAGACTAGCAAACCCGACGAACTCCGTTTCGCCACCAGATGGTTTCGTGAGAAAGATGAAGAAATTTTTTGTTTATTTTATATTTGAAAAGGAAAAATGTGATTTTATTATAAAACAGTAATGAATTTATTTCGATTACAAAAATGAAGTGTTTTTTAGTTGAACTTCTCTAAGTAAATGAAAGTAAATCCGCAAATTATCCGTTTCATTGAAGTGCTCTTTGGTAAACCACATTTTTTGTTTTTTGGTCTGACGTTAACACAAACAAAGCGGATGGTTTTCCAACTCGTGAACAGGCAACGTATAACTGCCCATGTGAAAAACAATGATTTTCTAAATAATCTATTTGATATTTATCCCGCAAACACTAAGCGATTGGCTTTGCGACTTGTTATTGCGAACGCAAGGCGAACTGGAAATTGCAATCGTTTGAAGTCAAACGAAAGACCAGTCGGAATTATTGGCATGTCACCAAATCGCCAGCAATTTTTGATTTAATGGTGAAATTCAGTGCGTGTATATCATTATTCTTTGCGGCAAGAATTGCTCGTTGACTTAACTTAAATTGTCGATATCAGTTCGTGCGTTCTGGAGTTATTTCGTCAGGAGGGAAAACCCGACTTATTTTTATATATATAGAATATAGAAGATAATCTATTTGAAATTATTTAAAACAATTGTTGATTATTTTTATTACTCGAATTGTTAATTACGGTGCGTGAAGTTCCAGCAATTTGCATTAGGGCACGATGCCATGCACCACTAATTTTCTTAGCTATAAACCTTGCGGGGCCCGAGACCTTTCCAACAAATGCTAAATTGTCGATATCAGTTCGTGCGTTCTGGAGTTATTTCGTCAGGAAGGAAAACCCGACTTTTTTTGAATATTTCTGAAGAAATGCAAGGTCAAGCTTATATATAGTGTATCACTGTTATCACTGTAAAAAATATCCTATGAATTTTTGCCAATTAACTCTATTGAAAAATGTAATTAGTTCTTAGTCAATTAGTAAATTGAAATTTATTATTGTTATTTTACAGACCCTCCAAAAAAGATGCAACGCTGTCCGTACATCCATGAGATGCGCGAAAGACTCTTAGGCCAACCGGAGGCTCTCTCGATGGAGCCTCTGACCGAAGAGAGCGTCCTCGCTGAACAGCAGTTGGAAGAGCAACAACGGCAGCAGCAACAGCAACGTGTGCAACAGCACAATGCGCACAACAATCAACAGCATCAGGTCGGATCAGTCGTTAAGGTAGATTGATAAATTACCTTCGAATCATGCAATATGCCTGATAAATGCGAAGATAATTCAGTCCATAAATTTTATACTCTGGACAAAATATTTTTATCAAAAATCAGTTTAAAAATGAATATATATATATATATATATATATATATATATATATAATATTCTTCTGTGCGAGTATATGATTTGATACTTCACCTAAAAGGTTATTCAGATTTTGATAATTATTTTTAGAGTTTGTCAAAAGAAAATTTTTAAGATTTAATGAACGATAAAACTTTAGTAATATTGTAGATTTTTTTATTCATATTTAAATTACAATCTGTCTTATAATTAAAAGACATTTAGTAATTAATCTGAGACTTAGCCTAGGTATAATGTTTTTAGAGAACCACCCATTGGTACGTTTCCTAATTTATGAAAATATGTACTAAATTTGATGATAAAGGAAATAAACAGATGATTAATAATAGCATAAAGTACAAATAAATAATAATAATAATATTAATAATACCTTAATAATAATATATTGTAGAAATGAATGGCAATAATTACAAAAAACACTTATCATTGTTTGACATTGAAAACATTTGAACGCTCATTAGCTAGAAATGTCAATTTACTTGAAATTTGAATTTAGCTGATATTATGAGCCTAGATAATATTAGAATATAACATATAAGAAAAATGCTAGTTATTGTTATAAAAATTTTACTGCTTATGCTAAGATCCTAAATGAAATGAATCACAAACGCAGGACATCAAATAGGTTATTAAAAGTATAGGAAAGGATGATAAAAAAATTGTAACTTTTGATTTGTAGACGTGGGTAGAGGACAACGTCTGCCGGGTCATCTATTATACATATATTAATTTATTTATTTATATATTTATTTTTTATATGAGAATGTTCTTCATACATCGAATAAACAGCAAAGATTTATAATCTTCAAATTTTCTAAAAGTTCTTATATAAAACTTTATGTCATCATCAGTGGATATTTTTAGACATGTTTTTTTACATCAACATATAAATAAAAGTATCAATATATACCACCAACCCAGGAAAACAAATTATATTAGCAACTTGCCTGTGACTTGTGCGATTCGTACTACAGTAAATACATGATATTGCATTGCGCCGGGCGAAATATGTGACACTCATTTACATTTACATACATATGTTTACTTAATAAACAATTGACATGTATGATTAACATTTTTATTAGAACAAAGAATATTTTTTGTAATTTCTATATGTACCTAACTAAAATTAAAAAAATAAGTGTAACAAAAACAATTTTGATATTTGAGCTCCAACAATGTTCATAACACAATATTGCTTTAGTCTTGTTTTTAACTTTATTTTTCATTTTCATTTAGTTTAATATTTCCCTTGTCTTGCTTCTAAAAACTCTGTTAGTGATATACGTTTGTTAATTATCATTGTTTTTTTACTATGCTTTTCTAAATTATGTGCGTGCATTCCCAGTGATATTGATAATTCAAATAAAAATTAATTTAAAATTGATTTAAAATTTTAATTTGAAATTTAAAATTTAAACTATATATATTTACTTAGCAATTATACTGTTTAACTAATTTCAATAAAATCTCAGCTAATTCGTCATTGTAGAACTATATTTTTTACTATTTTTCAAAAGACCGTGCTCAAAAACTAAAGCTCTAACAACAATGTGGTTATTTATTTTGTGGTAGCGGACTCGACGCATTTAAAACAGTGTTTACTTGCTAACTTTTTGCCTTCTACTTTCAAATATTGTTGTTAAAAAATTCCTACCTTTACTTGTTTTTGAGATATGGTTGGTGCAGCTTTTCACTCGCGAATCTTTAAGCCCCGTTGTACCTCATATATATTTATTAATATATATATATATATATATATATATAATCGAATGTATGTATTATTTCGTTTCTAGTTAAACTCTGATGGATACGGATCTCATACAAGTCCGGCTCACGTCCGGACGCGTTTAGTTCCGCCGGATTTAGGGGAGGATTTCAACTGTTTGAACGGAAACGAGGAATATTATGATCCACGATTTCCTAAAAATGCCAAGTAAGTTGTAATTATTATTTTATGATTATTCAATGCATACTCGTTAGCAACGGATTATTGATAAATGAATACTTCTATTTTACTGCTTGTACCTTTTTGAAAATCAAAATTCAGTCGTTTGTAAAGATAAACTCAAACTATTTTGCTGGTTTTGAATCTACGAAAACATTATTATGGTTAACGATATTATTGCTTTACATGATGTAGTCTTTAATGAATGCATATTCATTTCTTTTAATGATTATTTTAAATTTCAAGTAATTATTTCAGAACATTTATTTCATGTTATGTAAATCTCACTGATTACCTATAAAACAATATAACAAATTTCAATCATCGAATAAGTTTTCTAAAAGAACTGTAATAATTATCGTTGCAATGATCGAAGTATATTCAAATCCCTTCTCTATTGAATATAATATGTGAAAAATGTCAACAAAAGGAACACATGTGTGCACCTCGTATATTTTTTGAATCACATCATAAAATGTTTATGCTACAACGATTATAAAAATGACGAGCTAGCTAAATTTAATAAAGTGTTTTTTTACAACTTTTGCAATTATGTTGCAGAGATTTTCGGCTTATAGAATATTCAGTGCACATTTATTCTATGTTCTTATTTCTCCATTGAAAATTCATGTAATTTGTACGTTGTCGTTCCTTTTAATACATTTATATTACAAGAAATAATTGATTTATGATTTTGTATTATTCGGCGCTGTTTCCAAAATAAAACCTATATGAAAATTTAAAATTTCAGTTCAGGTTGTATTTATATGATGTTTTTATTATATAAATGAGCTAATAAACCCTGCCTTCCTTCCCTTTCTATATAATCTTTATACATATAATTCTAAACAATATTATCTTTTTCATATATTTTATTATTTGTTCAGCATATGCTGTCTACTATCTATATTATTTTTCATTCCATTTCTTTTGCTTTTATTTTTTGCAATAAGTTTACATTACGTTGGTATGAATCAGTTTAATTTCCTTATTTTTTGTTGTTTTTTTCTGATTTTCTTTTAAAACTCAACTATAAATATCTTTAATTGCTGTTTTTACTCATATATTACTCACAAATCATAATCTTTTCAAACGCTAGTGAAGTTCTTCCTAACGAAGGCTTCTTATACAAGCAATTATGGAATTATAATCAATAAATTTTATGAATTTTCTATTAACAATCTTACTAAAATTCTAGCAGGTATTAGTAAGATTTCTAATTAAATAATAACTCAATTTATATTATTAATAACCAGCATATTAAACTTTTTAATTGAGTTATATTGACAAACTGCAATTATGGCGCGAGCCCAATTAATTGTGTAAATTAATATAAGTGTTTCTAGTCTGCTCTCTTTGTTTGATTTTAATTTGATACTTTTTTTTGCTTTTATTTTACGATATTATATACGATCTCAGACTCAATAGAGTTGAATATCATGCTGTGAACTGCTTGCAAACAATAAAATTCCTGAAGAGTTGCCTCTTTATTTTAAAACATGGAATCTCATAGTTTTACGATTTTATCAATTGTTGAAGGGAAAAAAATTAAAAAAATTCAAAATTCAAATATTTAGTAAGAGTAAATATGTAGGAAGGTTTAAGCGATATGTTGGAAAGATTTTAGTAATATTTAGTAATAGTAATCCAGTCGGAATCATATTAGAACTTAGTGAGAATCCATTTGGAATTTATTTGAAATCTGTTGAGAATCTAGTAAGAGTCTTTTAAAACCTACTGAAAAAAATTAGTCAGAATCTCTAAGAATTTTCATTAAACTTTTAAAATGGTGAAATCGGTTTAGCCATTTTTGAGGAAACGTCGAAGAAATTACTTTTTTTTTACTCATCTCATTATAAAAGCGACTTTTGCCAGAATATTTGTTTATTTTTTACGATATTTTTTTAAATTTTAATGAATTTTTAAATTTAAGCCACTTGAGCTATAACATTTTAGAATGAACATGATCTCTATCATCATAAAGAAAATTTATCTAAATTATCCAAAATAAAATTTGACAAAATTGACGTGACAAAGCCCTGGGAAGGTTATATTGTCAGATCCTTCGTTCGAAAATGACTTCTTATATAAATACATTAAATGATGTTTTGCCCTACCCACTTAAAGTGATAAAGCTGATTGTGGAGCATAACATATAATTTAAAGAAATTGGTTAAAAGCTTTGTAAACGCTGTTACATAAATAAACCAGAAGTTTTAATATGAAAATTAGTCATTTTATATTTGTTTATATGGAAACGTTATTAATTATTATAATGCTGGAAAAAAATGCTTAAATAACATATTTAAATATTAGGAATAGTCTCTGAAAATTATTACCCAGAGGATAAAATTAATAAACATTAATAAAACTTGAAATTCATTTGCCAAAAGATATTTCATACGAAATTATGATCATACCAATAAATTATTTTTAATTGATTTTAAATCAAATATATTAGTTTTCTATATGTTTACTGCAACGACTAACATTAAAATTTATGGTTTTGCGCGCGATGAAAGATATATGATTTATTTTAAAATCCTAGATTGAAATTTGTAATATAAAATCATTTACACGTGTGTGTTTACCTCTATATATATGTACAATCAACCAAAACACATTGAACCCTATGAAAATAACCTACTTACTAATACAGGTACTTATAATACATGCAGAAAATCACACCCGCGTATACATGTACGACATGTGACATACACATACAAGATGTATATTTCGGAAGCACAACTTTGAGATCAATATTTGGTCCAGCGAAGAAGCTGCGTTATTGCGCAGGTTCGCAAAGGGTTTTGAACGGAACGAAGGGAACTATATTTCTTGTATTGTGAAATCAGTTACCTATGAAGGTTAATAACACTCTTAGTTGTTTATTTACTATTTGATCAGCACTCCATCCATCGGATCCATCCATCGGATACGTACATTTTTGTGGATACATTAACTTTAAAAAAATAATTATAATAATTAATGTCTGGTTATTTTTACTTTTTTTCTACTTTGCGTGTTTCATAAGTTTTTTCCTCTAGTTTTGATTTTATCAGTAGTATCCTTTTTACTTTAAAAGCCTCTTTAGGTGATGATGATCTCCGCCCTATTATACTCTATTCATTTTATGTTAAGATTCTTCTCAAGTACTTACTACGTAAACATCTTCCTCCATTGTACTAAATATGTCAATATTTTTCACGGCTATTTTTTCTTAGAAGTTCTTAGACACTTTAGTCGCTGATCGTCTTCTTTATGTTGTTCAATCGCTTTTTCCTATTGATTCCCATGATAAAAATTTTCTTATGGTCAGATAACTTCTGTTTACGAACTTAAAATGACTATCACTGGCTAACATTTTAAAAATCTTATAACTACATATTTTTGTCACCAAAATTACTGAATTCCTTCCATGCCAATGCCAATTCTATGAAATTAAAACAATATAACCAGGTAACTTTTTGCAATAATTTTGGGTCCGTTCATTTCTCTTTGCCTCAAATCGTCTGATTTTGTTGCCATATAGTACTAACTTAATATTTTTATAATTTCGATTACGATCTTCAATTTTTTTTAAAAAAAATCTATTATTAAATCTAGTATTAAATCCGGAATGCAAATTGGACAGTTGTTGATCTATACTTGTTCTCATGTAATAATGATAATGCAGTTTTCATTTAAAATGATTTTATTTTGATTTTTGAACATAGGCATGTCCCGTCATGATATGCAAGTCTATAGTAACATCTGTGAAAAATAGGTCAGAATACCCTAATATATTTTATGTATTGTAGTAATCTTATTGTAAACCTCTAAAAATTATAATTTTATTTATATTAATGGCGTATTTGGTATCTCATAGTTAAAGTACTGTTGGTTCTAAATAATAGAGAACATAACTATTTTATAAAACCATTTTATAAACCCGGATCATAATTGATTCTGTAATTTTAGAAATTAAAACCTGTTTTGACCCCACTGTAAAACTAAACACAAAATCTAATATTCAATCGTAAAATTAGAGTTATGTAAAATTAAATTTTCATTAGTAATTTTAATTTAATGCTTGTCTATCAAATGGATTTCGGAGTGACAAGAAACTCGATTGTTTAAGATGTTCAATTGAAGTGGTTCTACAAATTTGGCATTCTGAATTTTCATAAAGTCAAAATACAAAATACAATTAAATTCGCAAATTAATTTAGATTGCATTATGAATTAATATATAATATAACAGCATAATTTTAATTTAATGGAGTATAATAACTACTGAAGTATTATACAATCAATATAACTCGTATTTACGGGCATGATGTTTTATATTACAATTTAAAAATAAGATAATTTTTCAATTAAAATTCTTTTTACGAATCTGCTTTTCCTCTCACTGATACAATTATAACTTAATTTATCAATATCATAATATTGAACAACTATGCGATTCACTATCCAATACAAAATGATCAGCGCCAGAGTAGCACTTCGTCTAACTCGAAATAATTGGCCTGAGTCAATTGGAATGACTGTTTAAATGAATAAATCTTGATAATTCTTGATAACATGCCAACAATGACCGGTTAATCATTCTATTGCCTGCCCACAAAACAACACAGCTGTGCTCGTATAACACGGAACTATTATTCTCAATTTGCTTTATTTCTAGTAGACATAAAGCTCTAGTAATATGAGAGTTCTGCTTAGGCCACTTTGACCTAACTGAGGCAAATTTTATCTCCAATATCAATTGTATGAAATTGTATGTTTACATATGTAGCAGTGTAATATAATGGTGATATTTGATATAATATAACATATATTTATATAACATTAAAAAATTTAAGATACTATTTATAATTATTAACTTTAAATACTATAGGTACTACCTATCATGTAGCTACACTATCCAGAGCTTAAAGGTCTGGGGATGAAAAGGTTCACCACCATTATCTCAAAAACAAGTAGAAATAGATTTTTCTTATTTTTACTTTTTTAAAGTAGAAGGCACAAGTCATGTAACCATTGCCTTAATTCCTGCAACGTTATTGCAATCAGGAGATAAATGCCCATTGCATAACAAAATCTTAGTTTTTTGTATCGTTAGTGTTTTTTAACTTTCCGAAGGAGTTTATGTTTTTATCAAAAAATCCGATTTGGTAATTTTATGTTTTCTCGACGTTTCAAGCCATTCTGAATCAAATGAGACCAAATTTGGAAAAAGTATGTGTGTGTGTGTGTATGTGAACAGATCTTTTGCCGTAAATCGACGTTTTCTCGAAAACAACTGGCCCGATTTCAAAAATTTAAAAGCCATTCGATGTATCTCGACGAGGACTATCGTTTGTCAGTTTTGTGGGCTGATCGGCCGAGACGTTTCTTTATAAATAGCAGAAAAGTGAAAATTTTTTCGTTCACGTTTTAGCCCGCAATTCTGAACCGATTGTGAAAATTCAATAACCGTTCGAAAGATATTGATTGGGAATCGTGCTGATTAGTTTTTTGTAAAGATCGGCCGGGCCGTTTTCTTGTAATAAAGTGTTAAAAAAATTTTTTTTGACGATTTTTATTATTATTTTTTGACGGTAGATACTATAGTCTTCTAGATCATACTAAAATATTACGGCCCTACGACAATTGGTTTAACTTTGAAAATTCGTCAAAGTCGATGAGCCATTTAATGTATCTCAATGAGGACTATCGTTTGTCAGTTTTGTGAGACGATCTGCCCTGTCGTTTCTTTGTAATTTGAAAAAATGTGTTAAACTTTTCGTACACATTTAACCTCAAACTACCGAACCGATTTTAAAAAATCAAACACTTTTGAAAGATATTAGTTGGGAATGATACTTATTAGTTTTAGGTAAAAATTTACCGAGCCATTTTCTTGTAATTAACTGTTGAAAAAAAAATTGGAGCCGATTTTTATGAAACTTTTTTTGGCGATATATATCATGGTCTTATAGAACTTACTGAAAAATTCATCAAAGTTTGAGAAAATGAGTAGTTTTTTTGACGTTTGTTAAAATTAAAATTAGACGATTTACTTATTTAGAAGTCCTACGAAAACCGGATCAATTATAAAAATTGTTGATTTTTGAAAATTTGCTCTTAGAAAATATTCCGAGTTAACGAGTAGGTGTTATAAATCCATTCGGAATACTTTTAGTCGCTCATAAATTAATTTTTTTTATTGATTAAGTCGATTATTTACACATATCTGGAAGTTCATGTAACTTGCCTCAAGGCTAAATACCAATACCAACTAGTTTTTATTTACATTAATACAACATACTCCAATAAATATAATTAAAATACAAATCAAGTCCGTATACTTTGTTATAACATAAACCATTCAGAAATATTATAAATATATATAAGTACATAAACTTTCGAGTTTAACATTCATAAAATAATTTGAATTTTAAAAACACAGTTTGAAATTCAAATCATTAAATTTATTTTTTATATGTGTATATTTTTACTAGTTTAAATTTTATTATTATTTTGCCGGTTTATTTTATTTGTCTGTTATTTATTAGAGTAGTTTTCTCAATTGCACGTTGGAAGAACAATTATATGCCCCACACTTTGAATTTATATTCTCTAGAAATATAGGAATATATTTTATATTCATATAAGAAATTTTGTTTTATTGATTTATTTTATTTAATAAGCATTTATTTGTTGAGAAATGCAATTAATGACTAACAACGATAAATTATATTTGAATTTCCTGAATCGCAAATAAGTAATCCTAATTAAAAATTCTTATTATTATTACAAGTTGATAAATAAATTCTTGGAAAAGAATGCAGAAAACATCAGACAGCATCAGATTCGAAACACAGAAGAAAGTCATCTTTACACATTCATGCATGGGCAACGAAATGCATTATCGAAGTTACATGCATGTGATCAGCCCAAATCGATTACTTAAAGTTTCTAATTCTCCTTATAATCAAACTGTATGCGCTTTCTGTTTGTTAATTATCGTAATACATATATGTATATGAGAATATGTTATGTCCTTTAAAAAATGTAAATTACATTTTTTAAATTTTTATTATTAATAATTTCAAATTAGAAATAATATTAAAATGACATAAGCAAAGAAATCTACTTGTTTCCAATATATATTTTAGCCATTTTAAATCAGTTTACTTAAATATTTGTCTAATTGAGAATATTTGTTTAAGATAATGCAAAGATTTTTTTGAACGTTAGCGTTACCTTACTGAAATACCTTTCATTTTAACCCTCTATGGGCCGAATTTTGGTTTACATCTAAAACGATTAGTGGAACAAAAAATCAGTATATATGTAAATGAAATAATATGTGACTTTAAAGTCACGGTGGTCTTCGCTCTTCTTACTATGAAAATGTTACTTTATGATGGGGAGCCTGGGAAGGATCATAAATATGTTTACTCCTTACTCCATCAAAAAATTTTAACATTTGCTTGTTTATTACTTAGAATTTCTCATTTTAAGTATAATTTTTATATTCAAAAATCAATGTGTCCTATTGAACTGACTTAAATAAGAAATACGCTGACTAAATGCGAGTAATTGCTCGCATGAAATCTGGAAATGAATTGAATTCGATTTCCAATTTCTTTCAATCAAGTATCAATCTAATTTTTAGAAAGTCCTTCTGGCAAAAATATAGAACTAAATGTGTCCGAGTTTTTAATGTATAATTTGATACAGTACTCACTTCATATGGGGACATAACATCAAAGTTATACTCTCGTGTATATACAATTTTAACCTCCCATAGGGTAAATTACTGTAATCGCAAATTGAAAATGAGTTTTTTATATATCTTTACGTTTGTGGATGTGGATTTATGTGCGGCTTCGGAGATCAAATGACAAAAATAAAAAAAATGTCGTTTGGCGTACAAAAATGATCATTAGACATATGCATATCAAATTATCACATATTTTATAGAGAATTTAATATCAAGTACCAATTTTGTTTACTTTTCTATAACTTCCGTACCATTGTTTACCCTAATTATTATATCTACTAGTTATACGCCGATTTAAATAAGTAATCGGTTGTATAAAATCTGGTAATGAATTGAATTTGATTTCCAATATTCTTCCATTTTAATTTTGCGAAAGTCATCCAAGAAAAAGTCGATTTTTTAGGGTACACAGAGCTCTACGGGAAAATATAAAAAAGTCGTTTGGCGTACAAAAATGATCATTAGACATATGCATATCTCAGATGCAGAACTGGAATCTATGTGGCTGGCTAGAATGCACGTATCATCAGCAATCTGAGTTACTCCAAAACCATTTAAATCTATTAGAAAAATGGAACAAGACCTGGAGATTTGAAATGAATGGCTTAAAGTCAGTACATGTCACATTTACGCTTAGAAGAGAGACCTGCCCACCAGTAAGAATAGGAAATACTCAAGTACCTCAAGAAGACCATGTGAAATTTCTCGGTATATACCTCGATAGAAAACTTAATTGGCGAACTCATATAAAAAAAGAGACAACAGCTTGAGATAAAAACCAAAAAGCTTTACTGGTTACTAGGAACTCCAAAGTAAGCTCATACAATAAGCCACTTTTATATAAAACTTTATTCAAACCAATTTGGTGTTATGGTATACAATTGTGGGGCAGTGCTCATAAGACTAATATAGAAATTATACAGAAACTTCAAAATAAATTTTTGAAAATTGCCTTAGGAGCTCCAAAATATATTCCCAACTGGTTGATTCATGCCGACACGAATACACCTACCATAAATGGAGTAATAAGAAAAACAGCACAGAAGTATAGAAACAAGCTAATCAATCACCCAAATACATTAGCAAACTCATTGATAACAGAGAACTATCGAAGAAGATTGAAAAGAAAAGCACCATTGGATTTAAGCCATCAACTCTCATGAGAAAAAAATGGAAATAACTTAATCATTATTTATAAGTAATTATTCAATAATAAAATATTGTGAATTTTATATCGAAAGGAAAAAACAACTACTGAGTTGTTTTTTCCAATATGACAATGTAGTATACAATGTCCCTTCTCGGCGGACTATTGTAAATTCATTAAATTTACTAAATGTCCTTTACTGGACAGTTGTAAATAAAAGAGTTAATAAAAAAAGGCATATGCATATCAAATTATCAGATATTTAATAAACATTTTAATGATAAGTACCAATTTTGTTTACTTTTCTATGACTTCCGTACGAATTTTCAACTTAATTGTTATATCTACTTGTTATACGCCGATTTAAATAAGTAACCGAATTGAGTTTGATTTCTAATTTTCTTCCAATCTAATTTTGTAAAAGTCATTCCGAAAAAAGTCGAGTTTTTAGGGTATAAATTGACACAGTGCTCTATATGCAAACACAAAATCAAAGTTATACTCTTGTGTTTGTACATTTTTTTGTTTGATGCTCATGAAGTTCCGATGAATTTACACATATATAGAGTTTTCATCTCAGAGCACATATACCATCGTAAAGGTGATTTCCGAGTGTGTTAGCCTATACCTCCACAATGAAATAATTTACTTATCTCTCAGTGCACGAGTATATCGAGTTGATCGGCGCGTTCGTTGTTCGTTGTCAAATAGTCCTGGCAGTCCCGCACAGACACCAAGGCGCATGCACGCGTCCCGCGCGAGAGCAGTCGGTTCAATCGCGTCCCAGAAGTTGTTCTACAGATCTGGGATAAAACGGGACACTCTCATACGGCGACCTGTACGAGAAACAGGGACGCCGGAAACCGCGTCGCGAACCGGGATTCCTCTCATAAGCTGCATGAGCACCAGTAGCCATTATCGCTATAGTTCGTTCTAGTTTGGATGAAAACGCCTTTTTCGATCAAAATTTTCAATCTGCAAATCTCTCGAACGAATCTTTAGTAATGTTAACGGTTGCCGATAGTTCGAAAGTAGTTACACACGCGATGCTGCGCATTGTCAGTGGGAACGGTTTTATTATCGTGCGTCGTTAAACGGAGTGTTTTGGTTTTGTGTTTTGAAAATCTTTGTGTGAAGTTTTTGCGGTAAATTAAACAGTGTTTATTTAACAAAAAACATATAACCAAATCTTGCTACACATTTTGTTAAAATCTTTTTGTCCCACCTTACATTTATGATTACACATCACTGTTTTTTATTCATTTGTTGTTTTATCTAATTCAATTCAATCTATATGCTATATTCGTTTTCTTTATACATAAATACAGAAGAAAAATTTATAATTTTTAATTGAAATTCTATTTTTGAAATAATATGTCTAATTTGGCTTCAATAGGCTTAAAATAGAGAATAAAATTAAATACGTTTTTTTCCTTTATTGAAAAAAAAAAGTAAATTCCAGTTGAAAATTGTAAGAATAACTTAAATTTGTTTTTAATTTTATTTTATTTTGTTTCTACGTTTATTCCATTTAAAACAAAATTAATTACCTTGCTACAAAACAATACAATACTATTACACGAAAAACAAACAATAATACTATTATTTTTTGCAAACAACAAAAAATTATTTCAAAAATGATGCTTCAAATCTGTTTATGCCTACTTGAGTGAATGAAACTACAAAACAATAATACTATTACACAAAAAAACAAACAATAATACTATTATTTTTTACAAACAAAAAAAAATAATTCCAAAAATGATGCTTCAAATCTGTTTATGCCTACTTGAGTGAATGGAAACTACAAAACAATAATACTATTACACAAAAAACAAACAATAATACTATTATTTTTTGCATACAAAAAAAAATATTCCAAAAATGATGCTTCAAATCTGTTTATGCCTACTTGAGTGAATGGGTTTGGTGACCCTGTTTTATGGAGCACGATCACCTTTGTTTTGATATGTCCCTTGCGAATGACTCTTAACAGACGCCATGGTTGATTTTCAAGCATAGGGGTTGGTCCAAAATTTATAGAATTTATTTAAATTGAATAAATAAAATTTATTCAAATTATTTAAAACTTACATGATTTGTTTCAAATAATAATTCTATTTTAAATGCCATCATGCTATTTTATTTATTCTTTAAAACTATAACTTTTATCCAATTGTTTCGCTAAAGTGTAAATGAGACAATAATAAGCATTGAAACTGTTTTTTATTATAAAATAAACAAATTTTTGTTACATTTTTTTAATAAAAAACAACGTCTTTTGGCTAAAACCTAAGTTTGAATAAAAAAAAAATTAAAGAAAAGAAAATAAAATAGACATTAAATATAATTGTTTTACATCTATTTCTATTTCAAGCTTGCTATTTTTGATGATGTCTCACTTATTTTAGTCAGTCTTTCACAATCTTTTGTAATATTTAGATTTGCAATCAGTTCGAATGTATATACTATAATATACATTTCCTTGAATAGCGAAGTTAACTTAATTCAGACTGTCAGATTTTGGCAAAACTCCAAGTTTATAGAATCATACAATTATGCGATAAATATCAAGTAGAATGAAGAAATCGACTAACAGGGTATATACTCGGAAAAGAATTTTAGATCTAAGAATGAGATCCACAACTTGATATCAAAAATCTTTTTCTTTTCAAACGTTTCGACGTAAAATTTTATATGTCTTCAGTTTTAGTTTAATATAGAGTAAACACAATTAATGCTTATTTACGAATAGTAATTAAAGTAAATAATTACTTATATTATGTTATGAAATTTAGTGCTCCAAGAAAGGACTATAGTCCAACATATTGCAAATTATTACAAAGATATCATGAGACCTCTGTACCTATATAAATTCTGCTACCCTATATTTTATAAAAACGTTTTTAAATTATATTCACATTTATTTCTGAGAGAACTGTCAGGTCTGATGAGTGGACATCGCTACAAAGATTTGTAATGTGAATATTACGTCTGAAAATTGATAGACAATTTTATTTGTCATATTTCAATATAGTTTAAAATTAATTAAAATTCAAAGTTGATGTTAGATTCTAAACTTCCTCCTTTTGGCGAGAAAAACTATTTCAACTATATACAAACGGTGTATGCAAATATTTAACTAGCTAAAGCAGAACGATAAATATTTACGATCGTTTTTAGCGAACTATAACTAGTATTTAAATAGTGGCTAGAACAAGAATCGCAAAATGTGTTAAGTGATACTAAGCAAAATTTAAAATGATACGCAAATATCCTAAATAAATTTATTTTAAACTATTGATAAATGTAATGATTACTGATTACTTACGCAATTGATTTTCAATTGAATGTTTTATTATGTTTAAAAGAAAGTTTTCTGCGCAAAAAACAGCTTCCTGAAATTCTCAAACATATATGATATACATATAGATATATATGTATGCAAATAATATAAAAAATTAGTTAAGTTATTTATTATAGTGGAAATTATCAAAAATATATCTCACATACGTAAACTTCTACCCCCTCCGTGAGAATGGATACCCCAAGCCATAAACAGATTTATAGCATTATTTTATCTAAACAAAATATTCTATACGACCAATATTTTTTCATAATGTCATTTATCAGTTAAAGCATTTAATACAACTACAAAAAAGTGATTTCATATAAATAAACTGCTAGAATATTATAAATCAACAAAATGCCAAATCAACCAGAAGTAAAAGTGGCGACAGTGGATGTAGAATCTGGTGATAATATGGCGACACTTCCAGTTTCGCGCCAGCATGGTAATACTGGTACCGATTCTGCTGCAGAAAAAAATAATGCAGCAAACAAAGAAATGGAGTTGAAAAATGTACAGCCAAAACCAGCTCAGAGGTATATGAGTTAGATGAATAATATATAATGAATATATGCTGCAAGTCAAATGAACTTGTTTGATTAATCTGGAGCAAAATTATTGAATTTTGTCTTAATAATATATGAGTAATTTATATTTTTATAATTACATCTGCTATCGCTTTTGAACTAGGGATGTTAGTAAAAGATAGAGGTGTTAATAAAACTGCATATCAAACATAATTTCAAAGCAAAATTGATTTAAAAATTCTGATTCTGAGTATGTTACACGAAATTTTCTTAGCGTATCCAATGAGCATTGTAAGAATTGCTTTATTTAAGTTAAACAAATGAAGAGTGAATAACTAAAATTTGAAATTTTAAATTTATAAATGTGATTACTTGATATCCAACTGTTTAAAGCTATCGCATAAACTTTTCTATAGTTATCTCTTTAGCAGAATACTGTGCTAGATAATTAGAAATTAGATAATTAAAACAAATAATCTTAATTTTGAATAATATGTAATTTATACAAAAACAATTAAAACTCGATTTGCATAAAACTTTACTGGTTAATTTTTAATTTATTGCACAATTTTAAGCATTATAATTGAATTTTTATCAACTCAAACTAGAAATGTTAATCTATAATAGATACTTTCCCATTGAAATAAAAATCTGTTATAAATATTGTTTACAAAAATATCTGAAATGTAATGCCATATTGCTTTATTTTTCCTTGATCACATGGCTGACTTGATCGCCACATCATTCCCTGTTATAT
This sequence comes from Ctenocephalides felis, assembly GCF_003426905.1. Lineage (NCBI taxonomy): Eukaryota > Metazoa > Arthropoda > Insecta > Siphonaptera > Pulicidae > Ctenocephalides > Ctenocephalides felis. The sequence continues at coordinate 39,807,401 of NW_020537758.1, read as the reverse complement.
TTTAATAAACGATGAAATTGTTAATGTATATTTATTCAATTGAAAAGAGTTAGTTATAAATTAAAAAATGTTCATTTAAAATTTCAATCAAGTAAAAATATATTAAAAAATATTGATTGAAAAAATGTCATTGTCTTATTTTTCTCTGATTTCATGGCTGACTTGATCGCCACAAATATAAAACTAGGTAAAGAGTTTTAAATTCAAGTCCATTTTTGTGTCTTTCTTGAATGTTTTTTTTTCGCAGAGTAATAATACTAATGACTATAATATTATGTTCATTTGGGGGTTAAAAATATATACCGCATATAACTATAAAATTCCCAACTATAAAATTCTGATACATCGATCATACAATTTTTCATATCTCTAGAACATTATCAACATATTGAATTCCCCGACATGGGAATGATTTTTTATTGTTTTCAAACTTTTGGAAATTTTCAATCAATATTAAAGTTTAAACACAATTGATGTTAGACATATAATATTTATCCATTCCAACAATTTTCACTTAACTTTTACATTAGGCAAATGCATGGTAGGGCCTCAACATGTATCGATGTCATAAAGTGTCGATAGTATTGTACTATAACATATGATATGATATACGTTACTCTACGTAATATTTACTATTTCTGTTTTACGAGATGTTTTACGACCGCATGGGTTATGGCCAAAAATAGCTAAAACATTGGCATTCTTGAAACATTTATCAAACACACATGGCAGTTGGTAAACAATATGAAATAAAATAATATACGCAGTAAATCATCACAATTTTTGTCATTTTTGGTATTTTATGTTTTTTTTACACTCTAAAAATATTTCAAGAAAGCTTATTATATCCCTAGTCATATAGATATGTTATATGAATAGATTTCAGATAAAGTTAATAAAAAAAGCTCATTTTAGGAAAGTATTACTTTTAGGAAAGTGTTTGAAACACTAGATGTGTTTTAATATAGTTTATAGTATATTCTTCAATTTCTTTATTTAATGTGAAAAAAATGCAATTATACTTGTATTTTCAAAAATTTTTGCATTATAAACTTATGACTTATAAATTATTATCATTAATTAATCAATTAACCCTGGTCAATCAAATTAAATCAATCAAAAATGTTATAGTTGATCCGATAATAAAAGTTTCACAAAAATGAAGTTTATCAAATTGCAAAATTGCAAATAAGGAAATTAAAAGCAGTTTTATTGTTTTTAAGCAATTTGAATAATTAGTATCAGTAGAAAAAATTATTGGGAATTTTCAATACAATTGCAAACATATTGCAAATATTATATTTGAAAAATATTTATTTTTTGTATGATTATAATATTTGTTTTCTATATTTCTTCATGTAACAAGGAAATCTATGCTCGTTTTTATATTTTAAGCATCTAATATTTAAATATTTGAAAATGAAAGGATAACATTTGGTTCAATGTTATTTTTCTTTGATTTGAATTTGTACTACAAACAAGTATTTTGAATATAACATTTCTCTATAATGAAATAATAAATAATTTTAATTGCCATAGTTAATTAAATCAATGGAACTACAATTAAAACACTTTGCATCGTTATGCAATAATTTTCCTGTTTACGGTTTAATTCAATATAATAAAATTTATGTCATAAAAATGCATATTTTTATTTAAATAATTGTAGAATGCACGTGTATAAGAAAGTATATCACTGTCCGTCTTTTATGGGATTATTTCTTTATGATCATTTGAATAAAACTTAAATAAAAGAAATAATACCGGAAGAATATATACATAATAAAGAATGAAATACTACATAGATATGAGAGATGCTTGGAATTAATTTTAAAGATTTTTAAATAACTATACACATAAACATTTTTTTATCATATTCAAATTGTCATTTCTTCGAACGCATCGTTGTAGATACAAACAAAAATTTAAAATAATCTTTGTTTTTTATTTTTTCATTTCTGCATTTAAATCTTGTTTATTATTGAAGATTAGATAGTTGAAAATCAATAATAGAGCAAGTATAAATATGCAAAACAACGATCTGTTATTGTCAACATGAAATAAAATGATTAACGATTTAATTAAAAATTTTTGATATCATAAATAATTGAGCAGATAATTATTCACACTTCTAAAGAAGCTTTTGGAGAAGTATTTCAAAATAATCAAATTATAAATTATAAGAATAATAAATTAAGGAATTTGAATTTTCATATTTATTTATTCATATTCATCTATTCATATATTAGAAAAAATGTGTTTAAAAATTTTGCAAGTTTTGCAAGGTTTTGCTTCTTATGTATATATAATTAACAATATTAACATAATTATGAAATTGCTTTTTCATGTATTTATTAAAAGCTTTTCAGCTTATTTTTCTACTGACAAAATACTTTTTTCATGAATAACATGAATTCCAAATAATTAATTATTTAACTTAATTGCTAAAGCCATTTATACTTTATTTGTCTATGGCTAAAACTTACTGCCTACGTGTTGCGTGAAATTTCTAAAATGATTTGGTAGATTGCCATGACTCTTAAATAGTAATTAGTCGTCCAATTTCTTCGATATTTTTCAATCTCAAAAATTTAATTCTTTTTTATTAACTCTTATTTTATATATTTATAAAAGTTTAAATCGACTAAAATAAAATGACATGTGTCAATTATACAAAACTTTTTTTTTCAAATAAAAGAGTGAATATAATTTATATAATCAATTTATATTGTTTAATAATTTATATAATTTTTGCACATACTTTCATAGACATTTGAATTTTTTTAGAAAAATTTATAATCTCAAAAAAAATTACACGTTTATATATCCTGATTTTTTTGGCATTCTGGATCCTTTTAGAATCTTTAAGTATATATTTTGAATATAAATATATATTTTATCAAAGGTTCTCAGATGTACTATTTTTTTTTTAATTTAGCACCAAAGTCTGTTGTAATTAAAGCACATTAAGGCATTGAAAAATTACTATATGCGCTCAAAGCAACGGGATGCGTTTTGAATGTTCCTCGCAAAAGTATATTTAAATCGCATATTAATAGTATTTTTAATTTACTAATGATTACTAATATTTTTATTTACAGAACCTCCTTATTCATCGTGATGAGTTTCGTGTATGCGATGCTGTTGCTGGTGGTTTGTGTGGCGTATGTGATAAGTGATGTGAGTACCCATCGGTTGCCCACTTTGTACTATGAAAGCTTTTTCACTTATCTCTATGGGGCCAGTATATTGTTCCTGCTTTATGTCTTCTGCTTCCTGTTACAAGGTACGAAAAAACTAAATCAGATTTAAAATGGTCTTATGTACAAGTTGACTTAAATTTAGGGTGACCATATTTTTTTAAATCAAAACCTGGACGCCAATTTTTAGTTATGCTAATCCGGGACAAGCGAGGGGTGGGTTGGCTTTAAAATATAATACACTTAAAAATCAGTTTTTTATATAATTTTTTTAATCGGAATTGCGGACTTTTAATAAGAACTTTGTTATTCAATTATAAATAATATCCTATTAGCTGTTTTATTTTTATGTTTTTCTCGCTTTTGAGCCTTGTATAAAAATCTATACATTTTTTTCTTAATTATTTTGAAAGAATTAGCAATTGTTTGTTTATTTTTATTCACCTATTACTTTTTTTAAAAAACGGGACAATCCGGGACAAAAAATCAAAATTCGTGACAAATATTGCTTTTAGAAAAACCCGGGACACAAGTGGAAATTCGGCCAAACAGTGGCGTATGGTCACCTTACTAAATTATAGAATTTTTTGAAACTTTTTAATGAACAAGTAATATATGTAGTAATTCATAGACTTCCTATAAAAATTATTGATAATAGCCGTAAGAGGGCTAGGGTGCTCAACATACAGTTAGTGTGCTTTCTGTATAAAATGTCTTTTTGAATTGACAGAAACTTAACTTTTAAAGTCGAACAAAATTTATTGATTTATAATTGGGAAAGTGGATCAAATAATATAATTATGCCGCAATGAGCGAAAGCAGAAATTGATAAAAACTCTAAAGCAAAATAATGATTTATCAAAAAATTAAATTTTTTAACTTAGTTTGCATTGCCTTTTGCTATCGAGAGGTATTGAACATGTAAGCTAATGCTTTAGTGAATTTATTTCTGCTGCAAAATATTTGAGAAAAGATTTTAAAACCTTGTATGTACTTCACGAATACGATGATATCCATTAACTTTTCAAAATTGAACCTATATAAAAATTAAGTAAAACCTTTAGGATAGAAATGTCTACCAGACCTGTTCCTATAAACAGAAACTTTAGAAAATTTAAAGATCTGTTTATATTAAGTTTTTCGAAAAAGTGCAAAGAGATAATATTTAAAAGTATAGAAAATTAGATAGATAAATAATTAGAATGATAAATAACTATTCTTCTGATTTTATGTATATTTTTTTTTTTGTGATAAAATTTCTTCTTAAGGGGGGCTTCAAATAAATTTTGATATGAGGCTCTTCCAAGGCACGCTACGCCTTGAATTGTTTAAAGTTATATGTTTTATGTATATCTCAGTGAGCAGATTTATTAAAAGCTTGTCATATATATAAGCAATTCCATAAAAATAATATTCCCACATAAATTACAACCTGTCTCCAGATGACATTCAGATTCAGAAATTGATATAATTTTGATAATGATAAGAAATTAGTTATAAATTGGATTTATACATTTTTTTATATATATTTTTCCTTACTTTTATCTAAACGATATCTCTCAAGTTTTATAAATATTTAAAATTAATAAGAAGCATTATATGCAGAGATAATTTAAAATAAACATAGAAGTAATAGATGTTATTCCATCGTGTCCAATATTTTTTTTATTTCATTTATTTATTTTAAACATATAGCCCACAAAATAGTTCCAAGACGATTTAAAAATACAATTATTATACTTGTAATATGGATAAATTACAATTGCAATACAAATTTGCATAATACAGAATGTAACAATATTATTTAATTACATAGAATAAGATAAAATAATAAAAGATATTTGAAAAGAAATAGAAAGGTTATGCAGATTATTTGACGAAGTGGAGTTTTAATATGAATATCAATGTCATTATTAATTCAGTTAAGTTAGAGGACATAAGTAGAATAGAAAAATTTTAGAGAGAATTAGATTTAATAGTATGGTAATTGAAAAATAATTGTGAATGCGAATATAGCTTAGGAACATTTATTTAAGGATAGTAGATTAAGAATTAAAGGATCATCTATTACATTATTGCAAAGTTTAAATATGAACATAATAGTACAGATAAATCGACGTGTGGCAAGAGAAGGTATGCCGAATTCTTTTAACAAAGTGTTGTGGTCAAAGCCACGTTCAGGGTAAATTTTGTGTGCTTTATAATAGAGATATTTTAGAAATTTACGTTGAACTTTCTCTATCGCATCGAAGTTGTTGATCTGATGAGGATACCAAATGATCGATCCATATTCTAACTTGGAACATACATTTGCATAGTACATGTGAAGTAGTGCATTATTTGAATTAAATACTTTACAGTTTCTTAATATCATTCCTAAAGATTTAGGTGATCTGTAAAAGATAAAGTCAAAAGAAACTTCTAAGTCTGATATTCTTTTACATCTATCTATGCAGGTGTTAGAGAATAAATGTAATCAGTTCTGTATATTTCTATTATGAAAAAATTATCAGGGCTTTTATAAAAATTTAGTAACTTTTGTTCCAATGAAACGAAACTAATTGAATAAGATTTCATGGATGTATCTAATGGATTTAATGTATATATAATGTCTATTTTAGAGAGTACATGTTGTAATGGAGGCCAACCCAAACAGCCAAAACCAAAGCCAGAAAGAAACCAAAGAAACAAAAGCCTCCTAAAGAATCCAAAGAAGAGAAAGAAAAGGCCAAAGAAGAAGGCAAGAAAGGAAAAGGCGGCAAAGGCGATGGAAAAGATTCAAAGGAAAAAGTTTCCAAGCCAAGTCCTTTCCAGGTTGGTTGATATTTTTGCTAGAAATTGCTTTAGTAGTAAATTAGTATTAATTTTAGAATTATACAATCATCAAGTAATTGAGTACTTATTCAATTTATTGCTAATTTAGTCACTTTTTTTAAATAAATGTGTCACATAGTTTTCATGAACTAATTTATACTCTATTGATGAAGAACAGATTTATTTAAATAGCGCATCATTACAACTAGATTTTTTACGTGAGTGATTGTATTGTATTGTATAAAGTTATTTGATGATTGTATATATTTCTTAAGAAATAGAAAAGTGTTCCCTAAAATGCATAAAATGAACGATCCAAGCACGAGCATAGTTAGCCAAATTTAAATTTGATGTTTTATTCTGGAATTGATAATTAGTGTTCAAAAACGTGCATTTACGCAATTTTAATTATTAAAAATCACAAACTTTATCTCATATGTTGCATGAACTCATCATTGCATTTTATTTGAACATTTCGTTTTAGACGGACGTGCAATTTCATTATTTTTTCAATATATATAGGCGAATAAATAACAAATAAATAAATTACCGGCCAGTATAAAACTTTTGGAAGCAGTTTTGCAAATATAACTATATTAAAATATTTTCAATTACTGATAACAATTTAATTGAAAAATATTCATCTCAATGTTTTTTTGCAACTTAAATATCGTTGTGTCTCATTGTCAGTATTTTACAGCAACCCAGATGATTTCTAAAAAATTTTTCTTAGAGAATGAAATGTATTTTAGTAATTAAACTTAGTCATTCATTATATATCATATAAACTATATCAACTACTAGCATATATATTGAATTGAGCCAAATATAATTACATACAAAAATAAAAATGGTATAAATTATTATATATCTGTATTTACTTCAATTTTTTTAATATCAAACGTAACATACGAGTACGTAATGCAAACGATATCATGTATAAAAATTGAGATTTAATTTTTACGTATGTATAATACTAATAGTTTTAATTTTTTTATTTTTTTATCTCATTTCCAGTTTCACAATATTTTATATTTATGATTATAAGTTTCGTGATTTATTATTTGATATACATATTGTATTTTATTTATATTTGTCAAACAGAATCATTACATAAGATTATTTTCATGTCATTTTTAAAACGCTTAAACAAAAAGGAAGAAGAAACGCTCCTAGATGATGTGGACGATGGATACAAAAAGGTTGGCTTCTTACTCAACAATTCTATTATTATTCGTGTTTCACTTTTTCATCTTTATGTATTTTATCTCCATGTACTAAAAATGCGTGTATTTGTGCAATAGGTACCTATTTTTTTACAATATGTAAAACCATGAATATAATTTTTTTATTCTTTATGACATAGTAAATTATAGGAGCATGGTCAGCATAATTGTCTCTAAATAAATTTGCACCATTCAATACATAATTATCAAAATAATGCAAATCTAACAAAAAAAATGGTGAAAACTTCAAATAATATGCAATGTATATCTCACGATCAGCATACATTCATCTTTAATACTAAATGATGGCAAGTATCAAGTAAATCAATCAAATTAACACCAACAAAATAATATTTTAATTAATACCCATTGCATATTTTTATTATGACTAATTGAAGGGTTGTTGTAGCTCACTTTTTGCATGATACTTACCATTAGAACTGTACCCATAATTTGATTATATTTTGATAGAATATTTGAAGAAGAGATCTTGATGTAAGGTTAACCCTAAGATGAATATAATTAAAGATTGAAAATGCGATCATTGTTGTATATTTTATCAGTAAAAAATATGTTCATAAATCTTACCTAAGATGGGTGATTTTCATTATTTTTTTGTAACTTCAGAGATTGCATCAACTTCCCCTACATATTAATTAGAAAAATACTCAATTTTCTTCTAATATTTAAGTTTTTATCATTTACAATAATTTATTTTTTTATCATAAATCTATTGTTATTGCTATGTATAAGTATAATTTTAATGTTATTTATTTTCGTATAATTTTTGCATGTACTATGTGTCTTATTTTATCAGGAAGTGTTTCCCAAGAAAATGCGGGACATAGTACGAGAGCAAAATGCTCTGAAGGTAATATAATTTATTGTAGGATTTTAGATATATTAGAGATTTTAGTAGAATATGCAAAAGTTATGTATTTGTATTTGCATGTAATTTATTGATGATTAGCCTAAAATATAATTTTTATATTTAGTCACGTCATTGCTTACATATTGTAATCGATCAATAAGCTATCGATACGTTTTTTGCGTTTGAACTAATAATATTTGAAATTAATGATGAGTAGTTACATGTTTTTATAAATATCACTTTTAACAGATCATTTTTAAATAGATATATTAACTTTTCATAATATAGCAATTTTTTTATTAGCATACATTAGATAATCAGAAATTTTTGAATTATTTAAGATATAAGTAAGGATGAATTGTTTCAACTGTAAATATCAGAAAGCATCTTAAGTAGGTATACGCCATATTGTGCGATAATAACTTTTGTATTAATATTATTTTATTAGTAATTTTCATGCAAACATAGCTTTCTAATAAATTTACTTCTTACAAATGTTAAATATTTTCTGAATAACTTGATAATGTTTTGCAAGGTGACGGGATTTAGAACATTTATATGTGCATATTTTACATGTATATCAGCTATACGTTTAATAACTTGTGATTTAATACGAGTGCTAATATAATATGTATATAAAAATTGCATTTTTTAATAATACTATTGATTTTTCAGGAAACTGTCGAAGTTGAAGCTCCTCCAACGCCCCGCGTAAATAGAAAGCGCAAAACTTCTCAGAATGATCAGAGTCATGGAAGCTTTTTCCTACGTGTTGGAGCTATTGGTATGAAAAATTCAATGAAATATAATAAATGTATATATATTTTTATTAAATTTGCTTCAATGTAACTTATAATTTGAAATGTCCTATAAAATTGAATCCTTAAATTTTATGGTGTTCCTAAATTACTGTTTAACTGATGCAACTAAAACTCGAAATTATAGAGACAGTGTATTTATTGAAGTTAAAGTTTTTGCTTACTTTTTTATTTATTGATCAATGTATCTGGATACATTAACCTTAATACAGTTAAGTTGCCTAATTTTTTCTGTGTATTTTTAAAAATTTGTTTTATTCAGCATTTGGATTGGGCACAATGATTTACACCGGCCTCGAATTTGGCAGTTTCTTCGAAATACCTTTCGATTCGCCATGCCACGAAATTTTGAAAGGAGTCAATCCATTATTGCAGATGATTTTCACATTTATGCAGATGTATTTCATCTTCATGAACTCCAGGGTAATTTACTTATATAAAAGCATTCAATTCAATTCATTTTCCAAGGAGATTATTAATTTCAAATTTCTTGTAGTTGAATATTCATCGCTTTAAAGTTTTGGCACGATTTGGTTTAATGCATGTTGTAGCAACCAACATTTGCGTATGGATCCGCACATTGGTTTTAGAATCTTTGAAAGAAATCACAGCTTATCATCAACGCCGTCCAGCTGTGACGGAGGACACACCCATCTTAGGTGAGATTTATGAAAAAAATCATTTATTATTTTCAGCAACATGTGTCCATCATATTATTAAATCCTCAATAATGTGAAAAACATGCAACACAATTACATTAAGTAGCTTTATAATCGGTTAATTTACATTTCATTCTAATATTATCAAATTCGAGAATCCATGTCATATACAATCCCTCGCCATCAATATTTGTGAAAGATTTGGGAGACAACTCTATTTTTGTTCCAGACTTATATTAGTTCATGTGCTGTTTTCTCTCAAATTCTTGTACGTGTTCAACCTTATCTTCCACCGGTTCCTTTTTGAATTGTGCTTATTTGAAAATTTATTAGACTCAACTCGAAATATTATCTCGGAAGATGCTTCCTCCTGCACATCATCGTCTTGAATAAAAATTTGAACACTTTTCTTCATTTTTTTTCGTGAATTCTGCATATGAATTGAATTATCCTAATTTGTTATGGAGAATGTAATTCATATTACACACGCATATTGCATACTTTCATGGATGTATTTTATGTCAATAATTAAGTTTATATTGTACTTGTCCATTACCAGAGAGTATCCGTCAACATACGTTACGAAATGCTGGTACGGTAATGGGTACCGAACTGAATGCTGATGCCGAATGGTTAGATCCAGCTTTGATAAACGAAGATGCCGGTGGTCTTCTTACCAGAGCTGCAAGAGCTACAGCGCAAACGTTGGCAGCAATAATAGCATCCACAACTGCTGCTACTACCAGCGCAATTACGACTACCATGACGACCACAACGACAGCAGCAACTACTACGACTGCTGCTACGACCACTGCTGCCGCTACTCCTTCCACTGTGCCCACGGCTGCATTGATGAAAAGGTAATAATTTAAATGGATTTAAAATACACTTGAGAGTACAATGTTTTATTACGTTTTTGTTTTTTTTATTACATTTCATAAAATTTAGTTTTGTCCAATATTAAATGTCAATACATACATCAAAATATCTTCAAGTAACTCGGGCCATTCGTAGTGCAAGACAAATCTTCGGCTTTGGAACCATATGATTTGAAAGTTCTCTGGAATTAGCCAAATTTTGTTTTAACAGTGAATTTTAAAAAAACTTGGAATTATGCAAAATCTTATGCAAACCCAAAATGTAGTGAAAAAATGCATCTACATAAATTCGATGTGAAAAATTTTATTTTGGCCGTAAGCTATATTTTGTTATAAAAATTAAGCAACATTTAAAATGCCACGCTGATTGTGCATGATTCATTATTGTTGCTAATTATTAATTATATCTTATATATAAAAATAAATCGCAAAATGTGTTGGTAAGCGCATAACTCAACAACGTCTGGACCAATTTGGCCAATTCTTTTTTCAAAATGTTCGTTGAAGTCCAAGGATGGTTCTTACGGCTAGAAAAAATCGAATAATTGCCGGAAAAACCCTAAAAACAGCCCTTTTCTTTTCCTCATACAAATGTTTTCTAACTAAAACATAGAATCAATTTGAGCTTTATTGCTATTATATAGAGTTCATATTAAATTACAAGCACTCACTGTAACTCCTTCTAAACGATTATTCGGATTTTGATAAATCTTTCTGAAGCATGTTAAGGAAATTTTCTAGGATGTATGTGATTATAAAGTACTGGGATGTATGTGCGATATTGTAGAAATAAATGAAAAAAAAATGTAAAAAACGACATGCCATTGTTTGCATTGAAAACAAATGAAAACTATCATCTGCCAAAAATTTCAATTCATTAGACAATATTAGAATATGCATAATAAATTTATGATTATGAATAAGAAAAATGAAATGTCTACATTATTATTGCCAAAAAGCAGCTGAAATATGCCAGAAATTAAAATAATATAAAATACAGTATATGTATACACATATGAACAGGATATGACAAATGAATTCACTTAAAATATGAAAATAAGTATTAATCAGCGCACGACCTAGGGGGCGCCAACCCAAGATTCGGATATTAAATTTTCAATATAGTTTTTTTTTTCAAAATATAATTTCTTTGCATATTTTACTAATCTTTCCACAATATGTTTAAAATTTATAAAAAATTCACTTTATAACAACAAATGGGAAAGTAAAGGTGAATACATACAATTCGGCCCTCACGATATTGATTAGGAGAAGTTTAAGATGAAATTTTGGATATCTTAAATAATAAAAAATTAAATTAATTTAATCCAACATGAAGTATCAGTGTTATGTTATGGTTATGGTTAGGTTATATCGTTTAAAAGACTTCAATTTCCAATATAGTGTGGGAATTGAGACTCACATTTTATTTAAAGCAGTTCTACATTTAACATCGCTCATATTATAAATGTAGATGGATTTTTGCGTGAAGAGTAATTTAAAAAACAATAATTATTATTTTTAGGTAAACGGTAAATATTAGTATATTATATTAAAAAATTGTGGACATGGGTACAGGGCTACGTCTGTCGGGTCATCTAGTTTTAGATAAAGATTATATTACTTCATTTGATTAATATTTGCTTTACAGATTACGAAAGTTTACGACTACTTTGGCCACAACACCATCGACTACGACTGAATTTTTAACCACAGCTGCTACTACCACACCGAGCACAACAACTACTGAAGAGCCATCAACTATTAGTTCGACACTAACAGCTGCATTTTCTTCTATTGCAACACCAGTGCAAAAAGAATTTATTTATAATTATCAAACAATTCCAAGAATTTTAGATTCTGATAATACCTTCCAAGGTCTACCAGGTGAGATAAAAATCAAAGTACCAATACATGCATTCTTTTTAAAAACAAGGGAAGTAGAAATATAGGTATATTTTTATTTACAGAAGTGGTAACTGATGATTCGCCAATTGTTGAATCTCTTGACAACCTGTTCCCGGCAGCTTTGACGGCGTTGAATAATAATTACAACCAATATGAGCTGCGGACGAGTTGATATTATGGGAACCATAGTTCAAGACTCGGCGCCTTATTTGTATCCATTCATAATTGAATATTCACTAATCGGTGCCGCTGTCATCTATGTCATGTGGAAGCATATTGGCCGTAATCCAAGGTAAATTGACTTTTATTGACAACTAGTTAGGCATTGCCCAAATAGAAATTGATTTTGATTTACTAATTTCAGATATACCGGTGAAGAAGATTTGGAGCATCGTTTAGAAGTGATGCTATCTCGCCGAGCCGTGGCCATGGCTCATGCTTCGCAGTCAGGAAGAGTAGATTGCGTTGGGGCTTCCAAAGGATTATTTTTCGGATTACTACTTTTAGTAGGGTCATTGATTTGCTTAATCTTGTTCTTTGTCCTGGTTAGACATCCACAGTTCTCTTTGCTTGCAATTTATTTGGCGGACGTTTCACATTGCGCTTTGATGACCTTTTCCGTAATTGCCATTTTAGTTGGCTTCTGTCGGTAATTATAAGCATATATTATCTAATGATTTATATCACTCTGAATTCAAGATGAATATATAAGAAAATTTTTATTTTATTTATCACAGAGTTCAGGGGTTGAAATTCCGCTGCGAGGATCAAAGTGATTTGAATGACATCTTACTCCGTGTTTCTGCTTTCGGATTATTTGTATATTCGGTCTTCAGCATAATTGCAGGATCTCTAGGTGCTTTCTACAGCGAACCTAATCTTTTGGTGATGGTCACTGGTGGATTGGCAGTACTTCAGGTAGAATAATAACAATTTGTAATTTCCAAAAGCTCGAAATACAGTCAACCCTCGGTTAACGCGGCAAGTCCGTACCGTGGAGTGTGGGGACCGTGCTATAGAAAACTCTTCATATCAAGTTCCTGTAATCACTCATAGGTTGCGCGAGGAACTTATGGGCTGTTGAACAAAAACCGTGTAATAGGAAGTCCGTGTAGTCGGAGGGATGTCGGATTTTTAGTTCCGCGTAGTATGGGAACTGTGCACCCACAGTACCGTGTTAACCGAGGGTTGACTGTATCTTGGTTTTGGCATACAAGTCCATACTGAAGTAATAGAATTTAATTTACACCAAATATTACTTTTTAGGTGGTTCTTCAGCTTCTGTTTGTAGCAGATGTATCCAGACGCCGGGTCCATTTACCGGAGCACGATCGTAGTAAGCCTGGTCGGCAGGTAGTTACATTCTTGCTCATTTGTAATGTAGCTATGTTTGCCATCTACACGTTTGAAGCCCAGAAGGTTGTCGCTAATCCAGTAAGTAAAATATAAGCATTAGTATTATAACTATATAACTATAGGTGGAAAGTTTCCTAAAGAATCTACTTCTTTATAAAAGTTCCTTGGGAATGGGAATTTGAAGCATGAAACTTTTGGGACCACGAGCATGAATATTAATATTTATATATTATCTTCAAATATGCAACAAATGTATAATTATTTTTAGGTGCAATTGGACTTCTATGGCTTTTTGGCTTGGTCAATAGTGCAACGTGTCTGTTTACCACTCTGTATATTCCATAGATTCCATTCAGCAGTTACGCTAGCAGAAGTATGGAAGACTACGTACAAGGCAAGATTAGAGTAAGTTAAGATTTTGAGGAATACTCAAATCATTCAATAACTCTAAAAAATATCGCTGGATAACTAAAAGTGAAGAATGTAAAGAAATTATATTACTGAAGGTATCAGTTGCATTCTGAGAATATATGGATATAAAAGATAAAAGGTAAATGAAAGTTTGTGTGTGCACAAAAAATCGATATTTGAGGTCTACTGAAACATCATATAAAACAAAATATAATCTATATATATGTATATGTATATAGCACTATATAAGCAAGTTGGATTATTGGATTATTGATCTATTATTCTATTTATTTGTTGAATACTGACAAAAGGAAAAATTTAATATATATAAAAGGAAAAAAGTTATTCAACAATTATATAAATATATGTATATATATATATATATATATATATATATAGATATTATATTCCACGGTGATGAAAAGGCTTTGGACCTTATTCCAAATTTGTACCACTCTGCTACATTTGATTACAAATAGGATATAGAATTCTACAATTGTAGCAGAAATCAGTTAGAATCAAGATCTCTTAATGCCAATATCTTCATCGATTTTATGATTAAAAACTCCGCAATTGTTTATTACATTGTATTTAAAATTTGTAGCATTTAAAATGCTGAGGAAAATATATGCTCATGTGGAAAACTTCGATGCACAACGCTCAATTATATCGTAAAGTATACATATATAATTTTATATGAAGACATAAATTTAATAAAATTTGTAATGATACTTTAAAAATAACAATTTCGTAAATACAATGCATATAAACAATTTGTTATTTGGAATGCATATTTATTACAAGAAGATATCTGTTATCGAATGCTCAACATCTAAAATTATAAACCTATATCTACTGCCAATATTTTTTAAAACATTTCTAATATATTGCTGTTTTTTTGTTTTATCGTTATGGAAAAATAATATTGTCGTTATTAATATATTATATTTTATTTTATTTAATATATATTTATATAAACATTAAAGTAGCTTCGTGTACATATTAACATTCATCTTTTTAAACAAATCTATATAGACTCATAATAAATTAATTAATAAACCGTACATAGAATATTATAGATATATAATATAAACTAGAAATTTCGTACGATTTTTTAAAATACTTTGATATGTGATTTACAATTTATGATATATAAGTTATTTCACATTTATAAATTGATGTGATTAACGATATCGAGATATTAAAAATGAACACGCATATAAACAAAATATTATATATCAAGTCATTATATTTAAGTTATAACTATGTGTAAAATATTATGAAATATGTCGAATACTATAAGAAGAATGTGTACCGTTTCTGCAAGATTATATTTACAAATCATTTCTATTACATACTGTTAAAATTTTATTTGAAATATCCTGTGTATAAAAATATTTCATTTCTTTGACGCATTGCGAGATAATAAGTTCTTATTCTACTAATCTGTAATTTTAATTAGAATTTTAAAAATACATTTTGGAACGGTATACATTGAATGAGACTCTTTTAATGTTCTCAATTTGATGTTAGTTGAAAATTTAAATATAGTACTTAAAATTATAAAAAATCTATCAACGTCTGTACTTATAACTAAAATACATATATAACATCACACTCATATCATGTTTTATTTAGTTATTTCTAAAATATTTCTCATGATTTCATATTTACACTCAAACATATAATTCTCATTTTTTTTATTGATGGTATGCATTTATATCTAAGGGACCCCCATGTATTAATAAATAGGTTCTAAGGCCCAATAGATTTAAATTGAATCGCTTCTTTCTTAAATGATTAAAATAAATTCTATAAATATATTTTGACCAAAAGTAATTTAGATTTTTAGGACCAATCATTTAGTGGATTTTAGTAATACTCATGAAAATATTTTTTATTGATCTAACGTTCACATTAGTTTCATTATTTTAATAGATTAAGTTTTAGTTAACAAGTTGATGCTAAATTATTTTTATTATACTAATATTGAAATGGATATATAAATTATTTTTTTTAACCCTTTCCACTTTCCAATTGCGAGATTTATATAACGGCATCCGAGTGGAAAGGGTTTTATTATACGTAATGGACGTAATCACCTGATACACTCTAATTCTGAACAGGCAAAACAATATCTTTTAATATTAAACTAACAAAAGTGTTATTGAGAAAAGAAATAGTTTTTCAACGTCAT
Source organism: Ctenocephalides felis (assembly GCF_003426905.1). Classification (NCBI taxonomy): domain Eukaryota; kingdom Metazoa; phylum Arthropoda; class Insecta; order Siphonaptera; family Pulicidae; genus Ctenocephalides; species Ctenocephalides felis. The sequence continues at coordinate 39,791,063 of NW_020537758.1, read as the reverse complement.
AAAAAAATATATTTAAAATATTTTATGATTGCAGAAATATAGTTTCAGTAAAAAGTATAAATATGTTCAGAAATACTATATGAAATAAGTATAACTTTTATTAGGATAAACTACAATCTCTCTTTAGTTCTAATTATTCAATTGTTACTATAAAAATTACTAAAAAAATATACATAAATAATTAATTTAAAATATCGATACGAACAAAATATGTCCAAAAACATTTTATTTATTTTAATTATTTTTTATAGTAAGCGATAAATTATAAGCAACATAATAACATAAATCATGAAATTTGTAATTTTTTCTGAAGGTTCTTGGTTAACCTTCCATAATCCCAAGGGCCAAATATTAAAAATAATTAAAAATTATCAAATCAAGAGAACATGCTTATTTGTCTATTTATCTGTATACTACTACATTAGCGAATCGCTTCGTATAATACTAGAAATATTCTGTACTATTATGTTAATATTATTATAAAATGTACTTTTATTTTATAATAATATTGGTAACACAATTATGTAGTTACATATATGGATTATATATAAAATAGTTATATAATTCTACCATGAACGTGGATTAAATATATTAATATAAATGTATTGTTAATATTATGTCAGGGTTGTAACGGTATAGATGGATTCCCAGTAAATCAACTAATTGTATTTGATTTAAGTTAAAGATCAGATACCCAATCCTACAAGAACTTATTAAAATTATATAAGATTAAAAAAAAACTTTTTTGAAAAAAATAGGATATTAAAAGTTCTAAAATGGTACCTAAAGTAAAAATTTGAACACTTTTTTACTATTATTTACATTAGTATCGTTACATCCCTTCACCAATCAAAGAAATCTTCATGTCCATTAGAAATTTCACTCAAGATGTTTCTTGATTTTTAGCTAATAATGTAGTAGTAGGATGATATTATTGATATATATAAATATAGAAAAATGAAAATTTTATAAAACGAGAGTAATTTTGATTCGTGCTCAAAGCGTGATTAAAGATTTTTAGAAATTTCCAGAGTTATTATATATAAATATAAATAATTTATGATTGAGGTCAGTTTTGAAAAAATGTCTTCATTAGATCAAATACAAAATTTTGTTGTAAATGTATGACAAAATTTTTCACCCCAGAAATAAAAGTTATTAGATCCAAAAATAATTAACGTTTTTGTTCAAAAGGTAAAGATCTTTTTATTAATTATTGTATACTTTCGAAATATTTAAATTATATATTACACGTAAAATATTATGTTGCACATTATCATTATTACAATTTTTTTAAATCTATTTTCAATATAGAATTACCATGTGGAATATTGCATATATATGATGTGAAAGTAGAATTAAATATGTAATATAATGATTTATAAGCTTTATTTTCCAACTCCAAAAACACTGCCAATTATATTATATATATATATATATATATATATATATATATACGAGTATATATACATATATATGATTCTCATATAATATATAATATTTGAAAAATATTATTTCACTTAAATTATAGTAGAATAAAATAAAATATTACGCTTAATTTAATATTTGGAACCTGTCATCAGCATATTCGCTCAATAAAATATAAAATTACATTATAAGTCTTTTATATCGTTTGATAACTTAATAAATATTTTTGTATACGTTTTTACCAAAGTACATTAATCGATTTTGATTAATTAATATATATATATATATATATATATATATATATATTAGGGTGGTCCTTAGTATGGACATTTTTGAATTTCTTCGCTCCCAAGGGTTCAAATGGTTCCAAATTGATAAACAATTTTCTGAAAGTTTTATCTCTTAATATTAACTTTTAGATAGTGCGTAATTCAATCAAATTTCCATAAAATAGCATGGAAAAAATTTTGAAAATTTTTTTTAGGCATAACTTAGCGACAAATAAATTCAAAGTGAAAATTCGTGCCATTTTTTATTGAAAATTCGACGATCTGCAATATTTTTGAAAAAAAATTCATGCTATTTCCATACAAAACTTTGATTGAATTGCGCACTATCTAAAAGTGCAATATTAAGAGCTAAAACTTTCAGAGAATCAATTTGGAACCATTTGAGCCCTTGGGAGTAAGAAAATTCGAAAATGTCCATATTAAGGATCGCCCATATATATATATATATATATATATATATATATATATATACAGTGGCGGATTAAGCTTTCTGCCGCCCTAGGCCCTATCCGTTCAGTCGCCCTTTTTAATAGACAAAAAATGGCAGTTTTTGAGAGAACTAAGCGTCCGATTTGAATGATTCAAAGAACTTTTTACTTATTTTAACAAAATAAGTAATTTTGAGAAAAAAATTTTGTATCAAGATTTTTTTTTTCAAATTTTTTTTAAAAAAAATTTTTTTTTGTGTATATCGAAAATAATTCAAATTTTATTTTGAATTCTGACTAAAGTTTTAAATCTCACATATGCTAAAGAATTATTAGATGCTTTTAAAAAGAATAATAGTTATTGATTTTGAATTAGAGGTTGACAAAATACTACAATGCAAAGAGATAAAATATATTTTATCAAAAACCATATAACTTTTCGCATTGTAGTATTTATAGTATTTATTTAACTAATTCAAAATTAATAATTATTGACAATATTTTTTCTGAAAGCATCTAATTATTCTTTATGAAGTTCTGAAAAAAAAATATAAAAATAACATTAACCACATATTAAAAAGCAAAGATTATTTTGCAAAAATTTTATTTTAAGATATTTCGATATTAGTTAATTATCAGTGACGCGCACACATATATTGACACATTTATGTTTATTAATTAACATGATGATTTAAATATTTTAATTTTGATAATTACATGTACTTAATTAGGATGCAACTTTTTTCCTCACCACCCATGGGGTAAAGTTGCCAGGCGCGTTTTTTTTAATGTGGTGTCGCCACAGAAATAGATACTTCTATTCATATTTACGTTTCTAACATTTCATATGGAAATGGATATAGTGTAAATACTACTAAGTATCGATTTGTGCAGCCCTAATCCACTTAAACTAACTTACATATTAATTATACCTAACTGACCCGAATATATCGCGAAAAGGAGAACCCCCGCGAAATGACCTAACGTACCCAAAAATTTCGGTTTTTAAAAATGAAAGAACCTCTCGTGGTAAAGAAAAAAATCGATATAAAATGTGTACTTTAGTATTTTAGCGGTGATTGTAAATTTATAAAAAAAAGAGCATTTACATGATGTACCCCCCAGATCCACCATGTAAACACTTGGAAAAAAACTTCATAGGTTCCCAGCCTATGAAGTTTATGACAAATGATAATTAATTAATTAATGTAAAGAAGAGCGCGAAAAATATAAGAGGTTCCTTCATGACGCCACCCTTTTGAGCTCTGAATAAAAGTACGCGAACAACCCCAAAAAAAGTACGGCCAAAGATTTTAATGTCAAAACGCCCCCTAACCTGATATTAACTAAATACTACTATAATAATAGAAAGTCTTATCTCACAGTTAATTTTTCTTTCGATTATGTCATATCAGCCAATTCAGTTGTAGGCGGTAGTTCAGGTAGTAGTGGTGGTAATGGTTGATATTTTCTGCCAAATCTCGTGCAAGACCTAAAAAGAGGTAAACAAGAATTTCATTACATTTATTCGTATGGGTTGCAGAAGTAATTGTTGGTACCCACTTGTACATATTCTTTAATTCGGTAGTGGTCTCTTGGTGGTTCGTGTATATCTTGGTAAAACATATAGACATACAATGCAATGCCTTCTTTGAAAGACATCTGAAATGAGAAAAAAAACACAAATGCCCCTAATAGGGACAAACTTACAAACGGGGCCCCGGTTATGTTAATAAAAGAATATATGGTTATAACTAAGGTCTAATTAACAATAATACGATAAAAACCTCTACATATGCATATCCTCCCTCCTGGCAGTTATTTGAAAGTCCTAGTGCTTTGTGGTGCGAAAATAAATTAATTCTGTAACCCTGAAATAAAAAAAAAGATTTATGCATATTACTTAGCAGTATGCCAATATTTTTTATGTCTTGATACATCAATTAGTCCGACAAATTTCTCCTATGGGTTGTGGAAGTAGTTCTTGGTACTCACTTGGTAAGCAATTTCCTTGGAAAGACATCTGAAATGAGTTGAAAAAACACACACGTGCCCCTAAAAATAGGGGCAAACATACAAACGGGGCCCCGGTAACAAAAATAAAAATATTATATACTTATATCTAACCAAGGTCTAATTACTTAATATTAACTTATGAATACGAGAAAACCTGTAGGTATCCATATTGAGGTGAACTGAAAGGGTTAAGGGTACTCTTGTTAGAGTGTAAAGATTGCTATTTGGTATGTTTAGCATCTCACTCCCCAATATGAAGGGTTTACCTTAGCGCCCTAATTCGACTCAACAAAACCTGCAGTTACCAGTGGAGATTTTAACTAACTACACAATTAAAACAGAGTCTACTTACCAACTTATTGATTGTTACCGAGTTATGTTTACAGATCCGAGAGCTTGACCGCACTTATGTATAGTGATGCATTAAGCCTAAATTCGAATGTACTAACGATGGGGTAATGATAAAGCTAGAAATGATTAAAAATGTATAGAACGGCATAATTACGCAGGGGAAGGCTTAAAATCGGAAAACTCGATCGGATTTTCTAGATCGTGTTCTTTTTCCCTGGCACAACATCACAACCATCACTAATGCACTAACTTGTGTCCTCCGTATTGGATTGACCACCTGAGAGGACTGATACTAAAAAACGATCGCGACTCCGGACCTCATACGATAGGAGCCTTATAGGCAGATGGGGATTTAGTTTAGAAACTCCTTGGAAATGATGTATGTAGTCTTTATCGCGACTCTGGACCACATACGACAGGAACCATATAGGCGGGCGGCGGATGTAGTTTGCACTAAAGGTTGTGCAACCCTTTGGAAACATTGCATGCTGTCGTTACAAAGACGCAATCACTTTTTAAGGATCAGTCCTCTGAGGTAGTCAATCGAGTCGGAAGTACACAAGCCTTCGAGGCAGTTAGTGTATAGTGGTGCGTCTGTTGTTCCATGGGCGAAGAACACACAATCCAGAAAAAGTAAAAGTTCTCCGATTGTATGCGATCCCCTTTGTCATCACGCCATATCATACACATCTATAATTTCAAGCTTTTTGATCAACCAAAACAATAGTATATCAGAATTTAGACTTAAGACATGACTACAAAAATACAGTCATATCTTGGCACCTACGACGAACACAACTAGGTAACATTAAATAAGTTAATAAGTATAGATTCTGTTTCATTCGTGTAGTTAGTTACGCACTCTACAGATAATTACCGGTTTTTATTAAAAGTCAGATTAGGGCGCCAAGGTAAACCCTGTATATTGGTAAACGCAATGCTAAGATGTACCAAGTAGCAGTCATTGCACCCCAAAAAGGGTACCTTCAACCTTTTTAATCCACCACAATCTCCTAGTAGTCCTGGTGCTTGCCGTCGCGGTGAGAAATTAATTCTGCAAACCTGAAATGAAAAGTGACTTGAAAGAAATGAAATAGACAATGACTTATAAATACTATGTGGTAGCCTACTCGTATTTATTCCAGTGCTCTGGTACATCATATCGGTACACATATTCTCCTGTTCGTTGTAGTACTCAACCCCCTGGTATCTTTAGTTGAGGCCCATTTACACTAAAATAAATATATTTTTTTTTTATTTTTTTTTTTTTAAATCTAGGGTTTTGTATCATCATACTTTTTTTTAACTTCAAACAGTACGTCTTCAACATTTCTTCGTTTAGGAGACTTATTGTGCAATCATAAAAAATTTAAATTATCTAATTAAAATATGTTCATTGCATTACAGTAGAAAAATCAGTCAAAATAAAAACAAGTAATTTATTTAACAAAGTTTTTAGATTTTTAGACGAATTATTTACATCCATGTTACTAATAAAATAATTCCAAAAAATTAAACATTGTACAAATAATACTAATTATAAATTAATGTGTATGGGGTTGCGTTGCTTCTGGGAAAAACATCGCAAGGACCCATACACCGAATGAAAAAAAATAATTTATTAACGAAACGCGAATTACTAGAACCTGCCGTGGGGGGTAGGCGACAGGAACACATTTAAACGCGAAAATCGTTTCAAACGATATTAAAATTACGAACAAGTCCTCGCACGAACAAAAAAAAAATTAAAATGTGGACGCAAATAACTCAAAATTATAATTTAACAAAATTATAAAAAATAATTAAAAATTGTCAATGTGATTGAATAAAAAAAATTCATGCACAATAAATCCTTAAAGCACTCCGCCACTGCGCAAAACACTGTATGAGATCTGAAACAAAACAAATGTAGTCAATCGTAAATATTTGAAACATAAGATTTATATTGAAATTTAATATTATTTGATTATATTTAAATTTAATTATCTAAAGATTGCATTAAATTATTTATGTTAACTTGAAGGCTAAAATTAAATATTTTCACAACAATAAACACGTGTTTATTGTTATTTATTTTACCTTAGTACTAAGGCGACACTTCAGCACAAATATATTGAATTAGAAAATGTAACGCAAATCGTTTAATATTAAAGAGACGAATTTTTACTTCAATTTATTTACATTCTTATAATTATAATTCAACAGAAAATCAAGTCAAATCGAATCAACCAAAACAAGTTCTATGACACGTATTTGAAACTGAATGCACGAAATGATTACATAATACATAAATATTTTTTAAAAGACTTACCACTGCCTAGTGTTCACCGAGAGGTCCAAATACAGAATGATTTTAGTTGTTATTGCGAACCTCTTTTATTGGGGTCAAAAAGGGACAAAACTATGAATTGTTACCAGATGATACTAAAATTCAAAAATTGTTATCTAATTGAATAGTTTCGGGTTCGGAACCATAGAGGGTGCAATAAAAAAAGGTTATTGTACCTCACAATCAGTCATAATTCAACCTTCGTGACGGATGGTCGAAATTATTACTGCTAATATTTGCAACTAGTTCTGTTTGATTCATATATTTGATTTGATTGTGAAGTAAGTTGTGAGTAAGAAAATTCGAAAATGTCCATATTAAGGACCGCCCATATATATATATATATATATATATATATATATATATATATATATATATGAAGGTGTATGAATATTACCAAAAATATATTCAGTTACTGTACTGTGTAATTACTAATGTAATTACTATTCGTGCGTGTCAAGTGTTCATTTATAAGTTTTCTGAAATGATTTTTATTGTATTTTTGTCTGAAAAGCTTCATTGTTAATATTATATCTTCCATCCACACGCTATTATCAACAAATAATTCACTATACCATTATCTATCCACAAGAAATCATTAAGAAAATACAGAAATATAGGATGATATGTAAACCCTATGTTCACTTTCACATCACATTTAATACATAACAATTAAAATAATATATATTATTTTAATATACTTATAATATGGCAATTCAAACATTCATAAAAAAGGAATTTGTTTCTAATGTCTTTAATTATATGGTGCATACGCTTTCTGCAATATCGAGCCACGGTAAGTAATAAAGAATTAATTTAAAATAATATTTGTTACATACTAAGAATAACTAGCTGTAAGTGGAATTCTGTCTTAAGGCAATTAGGGCATCGTGCCTTGGGGCAAATTGCTGGAACTTCCCGTACCAAAAATTATTATTTTTTTTTTAAAACGATTAACATTTTTGAAAAAAAATTACTTTGAAAAAATAAGATTTTTGAGAAACTATAAATTGGACAAAAAATTAGTTTTATTTTGAAAAAAAAAATTTTTTTTTTAAAAATTTTTTTTTTAAAAAAATTTGTTTTTTTTGAAAAAAATTTTTTTTTCTTTATTTTGACATATTGTGGAAGATCTGAACTTTTTTTTCAAAAAATCGTACTGCTTTAACTACATAGGGACAAAATATAAAGCGCGTAAGCGCCGCGTCGCTGTCTAACGCATAAGCATTGGTACGGAACCGATAGGAATGTTAACAAAATGTTATTATTGTTAAAATCTCTATAAAATGTCTGATAATTTGATGTGCATATGTCTAATGATCATTTTTGACCGCCAAATGGCTCATTTTTTTACTTTTCCTCTATATCTCCGAAACCGCTGGACCTACCTTCATGAAAGTTGTATCGATTCTTCATCTCTGTCAATACAAATAAAATGTTTTTTGAATTATTAAAATCGGACGCTCCGTTCTCTTAACAACTGAGTTACCGTTTTCGGAACTTTTGCCCCGTATCTTCGGAACGGCTTGACCTGCCTTTGCCAAAACTAATCAGCACGTCTTTATCAATACGGATCGAATGTTTTTTGAATTATTCAAATCGGTTGATCCGTGTTCCCGAAATCGTCGACGAAAATTTGTATCCGCACATACATACAACACTACATACAGCAATACACACACAACACACACACATTTAACATCGAGGCTTACTTTTGAAAAGTTACAAGTATACTTTGTATATATAATACCTTCTCTGGTCAAAATAAGTATTATTTTATACTTATGGAAATATATGTATATATGTCAATAAAATATTTTTGTGTAGTATTATATGGTTTATACCTGCATATTCTCTGTGTGGATGACGATGCACGTTGCAAAGCACTTCTGGAGTCGCCTTGAGGAACGCCCAACTATTACTTCCGTGGAACGAATAGATTTGAATGGAACACAACTTTTCCAACAATTACATTATGTCCTCATTGGAATGTTAATCAGACTGCTATGGAAATATTTGCCAGGTGATTTAGTTTTCATATTATATTTATTATTATATATTATTTATTATTTATAATTATATTATTATTTTCCGAACTAAAGACCGTTCGTATCATAGATAAATAAGTATAAATGTTCCTATAGAGCAGTTCTTCAATATATGTACACCCAACCATACTTATCTATAACTAGTTTTTGAGCTGTTTGAGATCAAAGTATCCTCAAATATAATTTCAGTGAGTTTTAAAATATTGTTATTCTTAATGATCAAATTATATTTATTTACATTTCTTTAGATCAATAAGGAGGCTTTTAATTCAGAGTATTCAAATAAAATCAAGAAATATCAACAATAACTAATAAATGCATGCGCGGATTCTATGATTTTTATTTAGTGCACATATATTGTAGTCATGAAGTAATTGAAGAAACAATATTATTTTATATGAATTATATTTGAAATTTATTTTCGCAGGAAACATACACATTTTTATTAATATTTATCAATATGCCAATATTTATTGTTATATTTTTTGCAATTTTCAGGCAATATTCTATAAATAACACATCAGGACTACAAAATTTCTTACGAAAACTCATTCAATTTGATAACAGAAAACATTTTGATATTCCTGAATATGATGAACTTCCCAGTCATTTATATCTAGAGGTAAAATATTTCAATAATATCTTTACCTTCGAGAAATGGAAATTAAAATTAAGTTTTATAAGAAATTTATTACAATTGATATTTTATAATTTTTAGGCATTAAAACAAATAATCAGTGATGTGAAAGCGCCAGCAACGACTGGTGAAGGCATCGTTTTAAGAAAATCTCGTGTCAGCGGAACTGTAGGAATATGTTATGCATTTAATAGTGAAATTGCTCATAAATTAGATAAAAGGTAAAAAATTATGCATATTATCATAAGCAACATGTTAAAGTTTTCTTTTCTAGGAATATCGATATAGATTTACCGGACATTATGAAGGTGCACGCCCTTGATAACGATGCATTTGCTCAAATTCTGGAAATGGAAGCTGGCTATGATGTAGGTATTTATCTGGGTAATTGAAAATTTTCATGAAGTATTATTTTTTTAAATTGGTGGTTTATTAGCATTGTTAAGAAAAATGCTGTAAAAAAATTGTGTTTAAGAAGTATGTATCATTACAACAGCTTTCGGAAGAAATTACTGTAATCTCAATTTTTTTTTTTGAATTTTACGTTTGATTAAATTGTATATGTACAAGCAATTACTTTATTTTTGTGAAAATATTTTAGATTTACGCCCATAGTCCTTACGAAATTGCAGCAAAAAATGGTGCCATAAAATGTCCTGTATTGAATTCGTGCTTTCTTCAATTTAAAGCAATTTCGCTCGTTTGTGCAGAAGGAGTGAAAAAACTATCTATTGAACAACGGAAATGCAGGTAGATATAAAATATTATTAAATTTTTTGTCGATAATAAAACATATTTTTGAAAGTACTCGCGCCCGAAGAAAAATAAATTTCTTTTGTTTCTTGAGAACTTAAAGCATCAACTGTATCATATGTATGATGACCATAGGTTCCAGATTGGTCGGGACAGTCCCGGATTTACATTACCTTATTTCCCTGACTTTTTAAAAAACAAGTTGATCCTGGATTCAGACTTTCTATTCCGGATTCAATTTTATTGTTATTTTTTTTACGCCAAGTCTCAAGCTTCTGTCCCGGATTAAAAAAGAAGTCACCTTAGTTATATGACAAAACTTGATGTAAAACGTTTGTTAAGTAATAATAATTGTCAATTCAAATTATGTTAAAAGGTCTTGTTTAAACAATTTTATCATAGGTTGGCAGATGAACCAGAAATTGGATACCACTGGCCTATATACACCCATGATATTTGCAAAATGGAGGCAGAAGCTCGAGAAAGTCTAAAGCTGTGCGGTTGCATTAATTTTCTTATACCCCCATTGGGTATGTATTATTATAGTAATATAGGCATAAATATTGGCCATAAAAAATATTTATTATTACCAATATTTTGGTATATTTATGCAAGGCATAACGTTTTGTTTTAGAAGGGGAAAAAATATGTAACGTGTCAGGGATGAGATGTCTATATAATAATGCTGGTGAGCTCAAACATATATATATAAGTCAGAATAAAGTTAGGATCAAGCTAGGATCGAGCTGACTCTATTATCATGTTAAATATATGTGATTTTAATAAATATACTTTTCTAGCACGTCTACACGACATAACTCAAAATACATTGTGCTTGCCAAACTGCGAGAATACCTACTACACATTTCATAGTGTGCAGAGGGTGTCTTGGTTTCAAGGATCAAATTTGCGATGGGAACTCCAAAGTTCACCACGTGTTCGTTTTAAGCGGAATGTGATATTTGACAAAGGTGATATGTTAGGTATGTTTAAATTTTTATATATAACTATATTTGTGTGAATATATTTGTGTTTGAGATCAAATTAACTTTCAAAGAATATGTATCATATATTCTTTTTTTTATAAGTATTTTTAGGAAGTACGATTGGATTGTTCCTCGGGTGTAGCATGTTGACGTTAGTTGAAATAGTTTCTATGGAACATTGCAAATAATATGGCGAGCAAAATGCAAATTTCAATACACTTAATGCAATCATTTTATTGTCTTAGATCTTGTAAAATAATTGTGAAATGAAAAAATATTAAATTATTAAATATTATCACTATTATTATATATATATATATATATATATATATATATATATATATATTATATATAATGTATATAAAAATATATTTACATGGCGTATCTATTAAATAGTCATTTAGGCACATATGATTTTCGGATACTAGGGATCAAAATAAGATACTTTGCCGAAGAAACCATATCTCTAAAATGAATTCAGATGCCCCGTGAGTGCCCCACTTTAATATATATATATATATATATATATATATATATATACAATTAATAAAATATATGCCTTGCATATCATTGTTAACTTATTTCATATATGTGATTTGTAATAAATGCGGACAATTATTAACTGGGTCATATGGAATACATACAGAAGCCTTATCTCGAAAGTTACGAATATATCCGTTCTCTTCAAAATAATTTTTAATTCTCATAATTAATTACAATTGCATTACAATAACAAATTAATCTTCCATTGCTGTCAAGTTCTGTGATATATGGCAACTATATCTGTATAATAATATTTTGTACTATATAATATTTTTTCATTTTTTCTGATGACCACAAGTCGAAGTCGAAAAGTATCAAATAATAAATATTCTGAAAAATTATTTTTTTGCTTCATAATACTTTTGATTTTATACGTAATCATTATAAGCAGAATGGGCCAATCTAAAGATATAGACTGATGGTCTGTATAAGATATCAAATGTAGCATCTACTCATTGATAACCGAAAGGTTATCAAAATTTAGTCGGTTTATATAGCTGGAAGCAAGCTTTTATCCGATACTAAATAAATTCTCTATGCAATGATATTTGAATAATTCAACTGAATATAATTCAAAAAGACAAGAAACAAAAAATTAGACAGCTGAATCTCAATTCTTATAAGATTAACCAGCGATTATTTACACGTATCGCGAAGTTCATGCAACTTCACATAAAATAAGGTAGTTCTTGTAAAAGATATAAATAGTTCTTGTATAAATTGTCTATTTTGTTTCGACCGTTTGCTCCTTTTCGACGAAACGGCTAATTCGTTTCGTCGAAATCCGTTAACGGGCAAAAAACGTTTAACGAAAACTGTTCGTTAACGCAACGCCCATCATTAATGTCAGATTGACAGAGTAAACAAACCAATCTATACTTATGAGAACAATGTATATCTATGGGATCATGCTACACAATTATTAAGATAATGACGTTTAGCAAGCTCCCAAAGTGAACACGTCTACAATTAAATATGTATTATAAATATTATTTCATCTTAGTTCAGTAATAGAGCTTACTGTTACTTATCTAATTAGTCCAATTTTTTAACGATCTGTATTTTATAATTAAAAATGGCAAGCCCTAGAACTAGACGAGTTCTTCAAGAATTAAGACCTCATGATGAAAATACAGTGAGTGGTGGTCATTATTTCTTTTTAATAAATTGTTATTTTTAAAACGTAAATTGTGACAAGAAGTATTTGTAATAGTGGACCTATATATCATACGTAAAGTTAGTTTTAATATACTTTTTTGATGAACTTTGCGCTACATATGTTATCCGACCCAAGTTCGACCGTCGGTTTAGTACAATAAATAATAATGAGTTTTTTATATAATTTGTAAATGAAAGATATATATTGCTGCCTTTCATTTATATCCTGAAATCAATATTTTTTCATTCATCTTCTCTTACATATGTTAATAAACCTTATATTGTATCAATCCAGAAATTTTTAAATTGACTTTTGATGTCAAGATTCAATAGCACATCTGTTTACCAAGGTTTTATGAGTGTTTATTGTAAATAATAATATTAATCCAAATATATTTAATTATTTATTTTATTTTAATAGAAATGTTTTGAATGCCAAATGCATAATCCTCAATGGGTCTCCGTAACTTATGGCATTTGGATTTGCCTGGAATGTTCAGGAAAACACAGGAGTCTCGGAGTTCATTTATCATTTGTACGATCTGTCACAATGGACAAGTGGAAAGATATAGAACTAGAGAAAATGAAGGTAAATAGTTCAAATATTAATAAATAATCATCATATATATTGTGTATATATATATATATATATATATATATATATTGTATTTATGTATGCATATTTTAAGGTGGGAGGCAATAAAAAAGCAAGAGAATTTTTTGAATCCCAAGATGATTGGGATGACTCTATGACCATCAATCAGAAATATAACACTAAAGCTGCTGCCCTTTATAAAGATAAGGTACAATGAAAAATATTAATAAATTCTATAATATCTGTTATTGATATACTATAATGGAAAGTATTATAAGTAAGGAGTATGATAGAACTTTATTAAACATTTATTTTATAATTTACTATGTAGATAAATTGTTTAGCTGAGGGTAAGGATTGGGATATATCTAAATCATCGGCTCAAATAAATAGAACACAGTCACATGGCAGTCCCACTAGGAAAAGTAGAAGTGCAAATTCAACATTCCAAGGTGGAAATAGTTATCAAAACATAAATTCTCAAGAATTTTTAGAACAAAAGCAAGCATTTTTTGCAAATAAGCAAGCAGAGAATGCTCAAAGATCAGCGTAAGTAAAATTACATTTTAAATTTAATAATTATTAACATCAGATTTCACACTGAATCATCTTTACTGTAAAGCATATTCATATATTGTTATCCATTTTTTCAATATTCATATTTTTATTAATGCTCCTCAATTTTTTTCTGAATCAAATTTATAATCAACTTTGAATTCAAAATATATTTATGATTTTAGAGATTTGCCACCCAACCAAGGTGGACGTTATTCTGGTTTCGGATATACTGCAAATCCGCCACCTAAATCCCAATCTAATGAGCTTCTTGATAATACAATTTCTTCACTAGCATCTGTGAGTATAATAAAATTATAAGCTAAATTTAAATTGTATAAATTAAATGCAATGTAATTATTTTAGAAAAGAAATATTTTATATAAAATATTTGAGTTTTATCATTTTTTTTATATTTTAGGGATGGTCATTATTTTCTGTGAGTGCATCCAAATTAGCAAGCAAAGCGACAGAGAGTGCCATTAAACTTGGAGGGATTGCTACCCAAAAAGTTTCAGATATTTCATCTGTTGTGGGAGAGAAGGTGAGGAAGTATTCGAGCAAATCTACTGTCTAAGAACTAAAGAAGAAGATACACTCTAATGTATAACTAGATACAATTGACAATATTAAATTTTTTTCTAATTGAAGTAAATATTTACTGCATTAACTTGTCAATCTGAAGAAATAAGATCAGCATTTGAAAGACAACTGAACTAGAATTAGTACCAGTATTATTTTTAACCATTTTGATTCAAATAAACAAAGGTTTATTGCATTATATGTTACTATCATCATACAGATGGTTTGTTGTTGTTAATGGATTTTATTATTTTTTTTTCTTATTATTTTGACCATAATTCTACTTTTTCTATAATATATTTTTGTTTTATTTTCAAGGTGACTGATATAACTAAGAAGAGTTGGAGCAATTTAAATGGAGACAACTTTTTAGGCAGTCAGTCCAGTTTAGCAGGTACAAGTAATAGTCGATCAGATCCATATTCTAATAATTTTAATACTGCTGCAGAAGGTGGATATCAAAGATCATGCTCCAATTACACAATTAGTAAATCAGAACCTCAGGATGAGTGGGGTTGGCAAGAATCTAACAGGTATTAATAATTTGTGTGCACATTGTTCATATATTATGAATATTTACCACTTGATATATGATTATACTGATCACAAAGAAACAATTAGGATGTAGCCTTATTTATAATGTATATTTTTTCCTATTGTTGTATAAATAAAAGTTTTTATTTCAGAACTGCATCTGTTCCTAATGCAAATTCATGGAAAGACTGGGAGCAACAACCAGAAAGCAAGAATAATGACCAAGATGAAAGAACTAAATTTAAAAATCATTCTGCAAGTACACGACAAAAAGTAGATCAAGCATCTGATGTTAAACTTGTCAATTTGGATGAATTAGATGTTCGTTCCATCAAACCAAAAACCTATCAAAATGTAACAAAGCGTGAAGATGATGAAGCTTGGGAATTACTGAATAGTTGAATAGAACTATTAAAATTATAATGAAAAATCTTATGGCAAATGATATTTGAGAACATTGTTAACTCATCGCAGTTAATTCAATAAATTAATTCAATATATTAATGCTGAATTTTTATTTTAATCAATTAACATTTTTAATCATAGATTTTTATTTCAAAACTTATGAGTAAATTCATATATTGCACACAAATTGTAGAAATGTTTACATTAAATTTTTTTTTTTTAATTTTTATTTATATATATATATATATATATATATATATATATATATATATACATTATTTTCATATCTCAGTCAGGCAGAGGTGCCTGGTATGAGAGATTACGAAAAACAGTTTTCATATAATATATACTCGTACAACATACAATTTCTAGAAGCATCATATTCTAAGCATTCATTCATCATTTTGCTATATATTTATCTGGTAACTTTTATATACAAGAAAATTTGTAAAAATATATTCCAAACAGATCAATTAATTTTAAAGAAAATATTAACAATTAAATTTTGACTTTTTCAAGTGCCGGCGGCCATCTTGCAAACATCAATTATCATTTGTCAAAGAGATTTTTGTGAAGAAACGTGTTCTCGCGTTAATTAACAGTTATTAATTAAATACTTATGTCGATTTAATTAATTTATGCATGAAATCGTCTAATTAATTTAGTAGAATAATCTGAAATAAAAATATATCGTAAAATGTTCATAAAGCAGCAAAAACTGGTATGTGTTGAAATGCTTCAGTGTACCTTGAATAGTCATAATTCTCTTTCAGGGCCCCATTTGGATTAAATTTTATAATCATACATTTTATTTACAGCTAATGTATCCTTTATTTATATATATATGTAGTTACCAAATTTATAATTTATGTGTATACTTTTGTAGGTTATACTTAAGCATTTCCAACTCATCTATTATCAAATTTTATGTTCACAAAAGTCTCTAATGTGTAAATCGTGTATTGAATGATATGTAAATACTATAATCGGACAATTACAACGTGTCAAATAGACTTATAAAAGAAAAAGTTAAGTATGTTTTGAAAGTGGTTATTTTGTGTCGAGTGCTGAAGATTTCTGGCAGATGCTCCAGATGTGGCTTACATATTGGTTTTGTGATCTAGCAGATGATGCAGAGGACTTTTATCAATGTAAGTGCAAAGCATGTTTTACACA
Organism: Ctenocephalides felis; assembly: GCF_003426905.1. Taxonomy (NCBI): domain Eukaryota; kingdom Metazoa; phylum Arthropoda; class Insecta; order Siphonaptera; family Pulicidae; genus Ctenocephalides; species Ctenocephalides felis. Next base: position 39,774,249 of record NW_020537758.1, on the reverse strand, counting down.
AAGAGAGCCAAAGAATATGTTTCTGGAATTATATGCAGGCTTTTATTTTACAACATGTATTGCACCAATATTGTTTTAAATGAATTTAACATGTAATTATATGTTTGAATTTGACATGTTTAAAAATCTTTAATCTTTGTTGTTTGAGATATAATGGAAAAAAGAAAAGTTATGACATATAATTTATTTTTTGAAGAAGATTTACTATTATTGATTATTATTTACATGCAAGTGTTTAGGCTTGCAATAATAATTTTTATTATTCCTAATGTAATTATAGCCTGTTTTCAATATTGTTTCAACCGTAATCTCAATTTTTCTAACTAATTTTATGCTTTTCTAAAATATTATATAAAGTAAAGCCTGTATATATTTTAGAGAAATATTTTCAGCCTTGTGCATTACTAATATTTTATATACATATATCTGCTAAATATATGTTTTCAATATTGTTTCAACCGTAATCTCAACTTGCCAAATTTTTATTTGATTTTAAGCAGCCTGTATATATTGTAGTGAAGTATTTTCAGGCTTTGCATTACAAATATTTTATATACATAGTTCATGTATGGTTTATATATGACTCAACATCATTTTTTAATCTGTTGCTATAATTTAATTTGTTGCTTTTTCAATTCTAGTAATGCATAAAATACACTTCATCTTTTGTTTATTTATCATCGACTATTATATGATTGAGAAATTTTAAATTTATTTAGCAGAGATATGTGTAAAAGTTATCGAATATCACTTGCAAAAGACTTAAGTATGTTTTAGATAATTCAATTATTAGAATCATTTTGTTTGATTAGCCAGTGATACTCGATAAACAAGAAAATGACTTTATCCAATTCATTATGGGGAAAACATCTTGATTCAATTTTGCTTTTTATTTGAGCAATTGCAATTTATATGATTTATTCAATTTCTTAAATCGATATGATAGAAAAGTACTTTTTGCATTGAAATTCAATTGTTTTTCATAATAATTCTAAAAATAATGGCTGTTGATTTAGATGTTCTAGACCTTGTGTTATATATCACAATTTTGTAAGTTATTAGGTAACTATTTGAATATTTTATTGAACTAATGCATTGATTATTAATTTGTTGAGGCACTTTTCGAACGCTGAGATAAATTGTTGTACTTTTGCTACACAGAACTTTAGTTCTGAAGAGTCATCCGTTTATCAGTTAGCATTGCAACAGCAAAAATATCTTAAGTGCCAAGAGTTCTTTTTTAATTTTACAAAAGGAAAGTTACTTTATTTCAAAATTATTTTACAAAATAAAGAATTTCAGAATTACATTTCTAGTATCAAGAATCATATGTTTTCCCTGTAGCGATATTGACTGCATGTGTACATTCTTATTTATGATTGTTGGTTTTGATCAAATTATTTCAAATACTCAATACGACTTACCAAATTGAGAATTAAACGCAGCTTTTAAAAGTTTTTAACTGTACTTTTAATTTAAATTTATTCAATTATTTTGCTGCATTGCTAAATGATAGATTTTTATTCCTATATTCTTAAAAACGATTTTGATCAAGACATGCAATCAAAGTTACAAAGAGTTGACTTGAATGAATAGACAAAATATAATTTTGTTAACAAGTTTATTATTTTATTCAAGTTGTAAAAATTATTTAACTCGATTTCTAAAGGATAACAATGAGCTTTTAACAGTTTTGAATTTTTTAATTTTCAAGTTCTTGAACATTTTTTAATAATTCATTTTATAAGTTTTTTTGAATTTCTTTTATAGCTTTCTCCAATAATTTGTATATTATTCAAGTCAACTACATTTGTTTCTGTCTCGATTAATTGTAAAGGTTTCACATGTTTTATCAAGTCGTATAAACAATTTTGATTCGATTAATATCATTTCATTTCATCGATTAATTAAATAATTTTCTCGAAAAATTTTTTTTTCTAAGTCCAAATTTTCTGATTATAATTCTTTCAAATAATTTTTTTTTTCTAAGTCCTTTCAGATATTTTTTGTTTTCTAAGTCCAAATTTTCTGATTATAATTCTTTCGAATATATTTTTTTTTTTCTAAGTTCTTTCAGATAATTTTTTTTTTAAGTCCAAATTTTCTGAAACCTTTTCAATTAAGACAGACGAGTTATTATATTTATGCATGCTGTATTATCCCAAAGCCAACATTCGAATGAATGAGGCTCACATTGAATATTTCACAACGAGAAAATTTTATTGGGACAAAGTTAAAAATTTTAACTAAGTCCCAGTAATTTTTTCTCGTTGTGAAAACTTCAACGTGGACTTCATTTCATTCGAGTGTTGGTTTTGGGAATTGGTGTGAGGGAACACTAAAAAACATAAAAAAGTTTCAACGCTGAACAGAAAAGAGAAAAATTGATCTGGGACTTAAGGGGTTTTTTTTTTAGGCTCTCCACCCTCCTTCTCCCTCCTCCTCCTCCTCTTTCCCCTCTTTTTTCCCCTTTTTTCCGCTTTTTTTCACATTTTTTTCCTTTTTTGGTGTTGTTTTTTTTGCATGTTGTGTTTTTTTTGGGTAGATTTTCGGGATCGGCATGCATCTTCCGCAATGTGTCTCTCTGCGTGTAACCTCTCGCATCATGGACCTCAGGTTGACCATCACTTGGTGTGTTCGTTTCAGGACCCTTTGCGCTCGCCAACAGCTAGCCACCAGCACTGCTCCATTTTTTCTGCTTCAGAGTTGGTCGTCGTCGCCTTCAGCTGGACTCGATCCGTCTTACCTTGTGCCTGCCTCCAGAGCGATTTCACCGAGTATGCGGTCACTTAAACCGCTCGGCTATTTAAGTTATTGCTGATAAAAGTTATTTTTATTCCTATATTGTATTAATATTGAATTTTAATAAAGAATATGTATCATACACATCTCTCTTATTCATCATCTGCCTCTACCCCTCTCTTTCCCCAGTTCTTCCTCTACCTTTTTTTTTTTTTTTTTTCTCTTTATGTATCTCTCTTACAGTCAAGTGCGAACCTTGAATTTTTCAGAAATATTCTAAGTGTCAAGGTCGAAATGCGACACCTGAATTTAATATTTTGAACTAATATTTGATAATTATGAAAAACTACACATTCGATTTTTCAAGCATCTTCGGGATTTGAACCAAGAAACACTGAGCTACCGTAGTGGTAACTTAACGACCTCGGCCAATTGGTTATACAGAACCGTCGGCTATTTGTAAAAATATAAAGTCTTATTTTTAAGATGAAAGATATAAGTTTCCTAAAAATGTTGTGTGACAATGTGCGAATGGCTGAGGTCGTAAAGATACGGTTTAGGCCAGAATAACAATTCGAGGTTCGCCAGTTCGAACCCCATTTGTCTGAAAAAAATTCAGAACCAATAATTTTTCTAACTGTGTAAATTAATAAGACATATTATAGATAAATAATTAGATTTATTGAGTGTCAGCATTACAAAAATCGACATAATATATATGTGCATATATATAAATATAAATGTATATATATATATATATATACGCATGTATATATATATATATATATATATATATATAAATATATAAAAGATAAGAAAATAGGAAAAGGATAATTTTTAATAAATTCATATTTACGCCTGGTTAGCAGTAAACCAAACCTACTTTGGTGTAATTTAAAAATCTTATTATTTTTTCGATAAAAAGACAGTCTATCAGGAGCAGTCAAAATTGGCCAAAATCCTGACATTCAAATGCAATTTTAAGACCCTTAATGAATGAAATTAATAATTAATGCTTTGTGTAGACTAAAGTACAATCTTTATACCAAAGCAAAAAAATTACAAATTTATCATCGTCTTCATAGTTAAAATCAGCTTCAAAGTTGGCAATTTTTCAAACTTCAATTTGGTACCAAGGGCAGAAGATTTTTTTTTTCCAAAAACTGATTTCATATTCGGTATCAGCGCCTCGAAAGCTATCAGAATCGGTCAAAACGGTTAAAAATCGCGAAAAAAAATGTTCATTTCATTAGTAAAATTTTGACTTTGCAACCAAAAATTTCGATTTTTTGCAGCGGTTTGTGGATTTATCCAAAAAGGGATAGCATTTTTTAAATCAGCGTCCCAAAATCTATCAAACCTAATCAAAACATTTTGAAAATCGCGAAAAAAAGCCGATTTTTTTAAAAAAAATCGATTTTGCAACCAAAGATTTCAATTTTTCGCGGGGTGTATGTAGATTTATCCAAAAACGGATAGTATTTTTAAAATCAGCGTCCCAAAATCTATCAAACCCAATCAAAACATTTTGAAAATCGCGATAAAAGCCGATTTTTTGAAAAAAAAAATCGATTTTGCAACCAAAGATTTCGATTTTTCGCGGGGTGTATGCGGATTTATCCAAAAATAGATAGCATTTTTAAAATCAGCGTCCCAAAATCTATCAAACCCAATCAAAACATTTTGAAAATCGCGCAAAAAAGCCGATTTTTTAAAACAAAAATCGATTTTGCAACCAAAGATTTCGATTTTTCGCGGGGTGTATGTGGGTTTATCCTAAAACGGATAGCATTTTTAAAATCAGCGTCCCAAAATCTTTCGGAATCAGTCAAAACATTTTGAAAATTGCGAAAACAAATCCATTTTTTTCTAAAATTACGATGTTGGAACCAAAGTTTTCGATGTTTTGCAGTGATACACGCCCTGAAAGCTCATCAAACAAGATAATTTTGTCCTTTTCACCAAAAAGATTTTCTCCAATTAACTGTTGATTATATTTTCCCTCTGCTTTAGAGGAGACACAGGTCGTAAGGTTCCTTTTGAGGCATTCTTATAAGTCATGAGCACCTGCAATAAGATTCAAAATTTAGTCTGAGGATATACACCTAAAATAGGATCATTTCCAAAATTTTTAACGTAAATAAATTAAATTGTCTGAAGAGCAAATTGTTAACTATGAATAGATGACAGTAATCTAATAGGCGTTGGATAATATGTAAAACAATAGTGTACATAATGCGTATAATAGAGAACGTAGTGTAATTGAGTAAATAAAGTGACCAAGAGAACATTGTGTATTAATAGAGACGATCAGAGTTAACAATTAAAAGTTATTTGAAGAAAAGTAAACAGAGTCCCAAATCTATATATTACGTTTAAATTTGCGGTTCAACTAAAAATTATTCAAAATTTTGATATGCAAGTATATAAAATAATTGATACTTTTTGATGGTAAATTTTATCTAGTTGATACTAAAATAAACATATAAAAGTGTCTAAAATAAAATTTCCAAAATATTTACAAAATGTAAAAAAATGTCCAAAATCCACCTGTAGTCAATTATTAACTCAAATCAGCGTTTCAACTACAAATTATTCAAAATTTCAATATAAAAGTGCAAAAACAATATACATTAAATCATATACTCTTCTTTTATTTATGCATTAAATTCTAGCAAGTTTTAATCTAGCTAATACTAAAATAAACATATAAAAGTGTCCAGAATAAAATTTCCAAAATATTTACAAAATGCAAAAAAATGTCCCAAACTCGCATATTGCTAATTACTAAAAATTAATCAAAATATGCAAAAGTTTTTCAAATTGACTAAAATTTGTTTGATAATATCCGTGGATTCAACATGGTAAATGATTCATAAATATTATAAAACTTAATTGTACTGTTAGCTCGCTAAAATCATTATTCTGCTTTCGAATGATATTTTAATGTATTCAAATATTAAAAAAATTGTTGGTGCAAATTTCTTAAATATTTCATTAGCATTAGACAAACAAATAATTTTTATTTTATCAATTAAATTAATTAATTAATTTTATTGAAAATAGCACTTATGATTCAAAAGAAAAAACATTACTTATAAAGAGCATTTATGTATTTTGGCCCATTTATGATGTAAATATTGAATTATTAACAATAACTGCACTTTTAATAAATATTATTAACACGACAATTAATACACAAATATTTGTTTTCAAAGTAAACAGTCAAAAACGCATTTCCTTGTATAAAAAAAACCTTTTGTTTGAACAATGAAAAAAGGTATTTTCCTCTTTTGAAATATTTCTGATTTTGAGCAGTTTTGAAAAGGTAAGAAAAAATGAACTAAATCTGACCTGTTCTACTTGATTATTTCAAAGATATCTATCTACGGATTATTTCACTAAGTTTTTGTGGTTTTGCTTTCAAATAAAATATTCATTAATTAACAATTTTAAAATAAACTTGTCACAACAGACATTTTTAACCTGAAAACAACTGTCAATTTTGACATTTGACGTTTAACTGTAAACAATATAATTCAATTTTGACGTTTAAAGTAACAAATTCATGTATTAAAAATTGTTTTGGGCCTGAATCAATATCAAAAATGTTTTTAACAAATATTTGTTTCGAATTATGCCCAACAGTTTGCCAAAATATTTATAAATACATAAACACGAACCACTGTCCCTTAAAATTAAAATATCAAATTTTATTTTGTACTTACCTAAATCATATTTTCACAAAAAACACACTTCAACTTAATTTCTATTAAAATTCATGATATGAATAATTGTTATTATGATAAAGTCACTTGTTCAGCCAAGTACTAGACAGCACAGACTGATGATATATTTCAGAAATATTTACAGCAAAAATTAAATTAAATTGTCTATACCAGGCATCGGCAACCTACGACACGCGTGCCAGGCTTGGCAAAAAATGTTGAAATATAATTACTTATCTAATGTAGCTTGCTAATGTAATTCAATCTACATTGAAGCACTTAAAGATGAATTTTCCAGATGCAAAGACTTTAAAGCTTATGTGCCTAAATTTTCCTTCCTCATAAAACCAGATTTAATAGATCCATCAATAATACTGTTTGATTTTTCAATTTTTGAGTGGATGAATGTTGATGATTTTGAAATGGAAATTATGGAAGTAATATCTTTAGAATTATGGAAAACAAAATTTAAGGAATTACGAAAAAATCAGGAAGACGACTCCATGGAAAACTAAATTGTTGGATGACATTGTCGGAAATATTTAATTGTTTAAAGAAAATTGCATGCGTTATCCTTTCACCTTTTGGTTCCACATATCAATTTTACACCCATTGTAGTATTTTTACACCCATTGTAGTATTGTTTACAAACATTGTAGTAATTTTACACCCATTGTAGTATTGTTTACAAACATTGTAGTAATTTTACACCCATTGTAGTATTGTTTACAAACATTGTAGTAATTTTACACCCATTGTAGTATTTTTACACCCATTGTAGTAATTTTACACCCATTGTAATATTGTTTACAAACATTGTAGTAATTTTACTCCCATTGTAGTAATTTTACACCCATTGTAGTATTTTTACACCCATTGTAGCATTGTTTACAAACATTGTAGTAATTTTACACCCATTGTAGTATTGTTTACAAACATTGTAGTAATTTTACACCCATTGTAGTATTGTTTACAAACATTGTAGTAATATTACACCGATTGTAGTATTTTTACACCCATTGTAGTAATTTTACACCCATTGTAATATTGTTTACAAACATTGTAGTAATTTTACTCCCATTGTAGTAATTTTACACCCATTGTAGTATTTTTACACCCATTGTAGTAATTTTACACCCATTGTAGTATTTTTACACCCATTGTAGTAATTTTACACCCATTGTAGTGTTGTTTACAAACATTGTAGTAATTTTACTCCCATTGTAGTATTGTTTACAAACATTGTAGTAATTTTACACCCATTGTAGTATTTTTACACCCATTGTAGTAATTTTACACCCATTGTAGTATTGTTTACACCCATTGTAGTAATTTTACTCCCATTGTAGTATTTTTACAAACATTGTAGTAATTTTACTCCCATTGTAGTATTTTTAGACCCATTGTAGTAATTTTACACCCATTGTAGTAATTTTACACCCATTGTAGTATTGTTTACAAACATTGTAGTAATTTTACTCCCATTGTAGTATTTTTGCAAACATTGTAGTAATTTTACACCCATTGTAGTAATTTTACACCCATTGTAGTAATTTTACACCCATTGTAGTAATTTTACACCCATTGCAGTAATTTTACACCCATTGTAGTATTGTTTACAAACATTGTAGTAATTTTACTCCCATTGTAGTATTTTTGCAAACATTGTAGTAATTTTACACACATTGTAGTATTTTTACACCCATTGTAGTAATTTTACACCCATTGTAGTATTGTTTACAAACATTGTAGTAATTTTACTCCCATTGTAGTATTTTTGCAAACATTGTAGTAATTTTACACCCATTGTAGTATTTTTACACCCGTAGTAGTATTGTTTACAAACATTGTAGTAATTTTACACCCATTGTAGTATTTTTATAAACATTGTAGTATTTTTACTCCCATTGTAGTATTTTTGCAAACATTGTAGTAATTTTACACCCATTGTAGTATTTTTACACCCGTAGTAGTATTGTTTACAAACATTGTAGTAATTTTACACCCATTGTAGTATTTTTATAAACATTGTAGTATTTTTATACCCATTGGACTTATGTACATCAAATTATCAGATATTTTATAGAGATTTTAATACTGTGTACATATTTTGTGTAATTTTTTTTGGGTTCAGTACCATGATTTTTAATTTCAGTATGGGAAGTTCTAGCAATTTGAATTAAGGCACGATGCCATGCACCCCACTAGTTAATAAAAATGTTTAAAAGATAAATTTGGTTATAATTCTTCTCCCCCAGAACCTGGTTATATATTTCAGAATTCAGGCGGCACCCTGAATCATATTGGTAGAGTGGCTCGGCACACCACAGTTAAAAGCTTGCCGACGCCTGGTCTATACTATATATCTGACATCACTATGGGATGGGCTCCCTAATATATACATATGTATATATATTCATGCGCTTACTACTGCATATGTATTTAATACACACACATGCGTAAATGAATATCTTTTTCAGCCCGCGTCGGATTTTGTGAAGAATTTAGTTCAATTTAAAACTACCCAAAATTTTTTGAGGTGGCGCCACTTTATTATTGTACGAAAATGGATATTTATTACGTATGTGTGTGTGTATTAAACGAATATGCAGTAGTAAGTGCTTGAATATATATATTGGGGAGCCCATCAACATAGTGATGTCAGATATATAGTAGGGAATTGTGTAGATGCCCCCTTGTGATTATTTAAATTAATTAATTTAATTAGATTTATTAAAATCATTGAAAGTATCTACATATGCTTGACTTAACAAATTCGATCTTGCATATTTGATATAATACATATAAATATGTTTCACATTTTGCATATTTTATATTTAATAAACTATTATTATAAAAAACTATTTCATAAAAATATTCTATAAAACACTTATAATTATTAAAGAAAAAAGTATAAACTAGATTGTTAGAACTTTTTTTTTTTTTTTTTGTTAAATAACAAGTTTATATATATATACAAATCCGACAATTCCAAAATTTTTAATTTAATATTGTTAAATATATACATGAACTATGTTTATATATATATATATATATATATATATATATGTTTAATTTGAGTTTAATATTCGGGCGTAACATCAATAAAAATAGTATGAGTTTTTTTAACCCTAAAATTTTACATTTTGAAGAGAATACAATTAAAAGAAGATTCGCTGAGGGGTTGTTTTTACAATTACATAACGAGAGAGTCATAAATAAACGCAATGACAATACGGCCCTTATCGAAACGAACACGTGGTTTCTTAATAGCGTGTCAAAATTCCTTAAAAAATAACAAAATCCCATCGCCTTTTAAATTTTCCAAAAAATATCAACACATGCTAAAAACTACTTTGAGAAAGTTGTGACATTTCTATCCTAAACTCCGAAGAGTAAATACATAGTTTCGACAACTTGTCAAGTTATCATGATTATTAGTGTGTTTTACCATTTGTGATGTTTGTGTTAAAAAATACATATCTTATCAATGTGCACATACTCATACCATGGATTAATAATGGTTTCATATGCTATTAGGATACAAAATTGTAAGTGTTTTATTACTATTATTATTATTATTGTTTTTCCATGAAATTTCCTTTCATATAATTTATTTAGTTCCAATTTTTATAGTTAACTTGATTACCACTGAATGATGGCTAAGATGCTAGCCGAAACGTATGGATTTTAAATAAATAAAATTTTTTAAAAAAACTCATACTATTTTTATTGATGTTACGCCCGAATATTAAACTCAAATTAAACATATATATCAACATCAAATTCAAGAATATTCAAAAATATATATATATATATATATATATATAATGGTGAAATAATATATATATATACATATAAACATAGCTGGGCATTAACTCGTTAATCCGTTAATCGTTAATTAACGAAGTTAACATTTTGATTAACGGATTAACTTTTAAGTTAACTTTTAAAAATGTTAACGGACACGTTAACTTCCGTTAAAATACCAGAAGTCCGTTAATCGTTAATCCAATGCCTACTATTTACCGCACGGCACAGCTTTAGCCATAGGCTTTAGCCAATGCCTTATTAAACGGCATAGAGAAAAGATTTGGACTACTCCTGATTGATGAACAGTGCCAACTTGCCGCGGCATTTCACCCAAAGTTTCGGTTAATGTGGCTGGAAACGTATGACAGCAGTAGAGAGGAATGCAGTAAGAAAAAGCACGGAAAAAAGGTAGAAGATGCCTTATGGCAAGAAGCAGCGAAAAATTCAAAGAACAGAGATAGTTTAAGTGGCGGAGGGAGCAATGCGAGTAACAACGATGATGACGAGAAGGAAGACTTTTTCAATTCTGTCACTCAGTCTATAGAAAAACCAAAGAGCTACAAACTCTTTAAAGACCTAGCTGTAAGTGAAATTCTGTCTTAAGGCAATTAAGGCGTTGTGCCTTAAGGCAAATTGCTGGAACTTCCCGTACCAAAAATTATTATTTTTTTAAAAACGATTAAAATTTTTGAAAAAAAATTACTTCAAAGAAATAAGATTTTTGACAAACAATTAGACATAAAATTACTTTTTTTTTGAAAAAAAATTTTTTTTAATTTTTTTTTTTTTTGAAAAAAAAAGGTTTTCTTTAGAAAGATCTAAACTTTTTTTCAAAGCAATCGTACTGCTTTAACTGCATAAAGACGAGATATCAAACCGCGTAAGCGCCGCGTCGACGTATAACGCGTAAACATTGGTACGGAACCCATAGGAATATAAACCAAAATTATACTTATTGTTAAAATCTCTATAAAATATCTGATAATTTGATGTGCATATGTCTAATGATCATTTTTGACCGCCAAATGGCATTTTTTTTTACTTTTTTTTATTAGATCTCCGAAACCGCTAGACCTGCCTTTATGAAAATTTGATCGGTTCTTCATCTTGTCAATACAAGTAAAATGTATTTTGAATTATTAAAATCGGACGCTCCGTTCTCTTAAAAACGGAGGTACCGTTTCTGGCACTTTTTGACCCGTATCTTCGGAACGGCTGGACCTGACTTCGCCAAAAACTAATCAGCACGTCTCCTTATCAATACGAATCGAATGTTTTTTTAATTATTCAAATCGGTTGATCGGTGTTCCCGAAATCGTCGACAAAAATTTGTATCCGCACATACATACACACACGTACATACATACATACATACCAACACACACACACATACATCCATTTTTTCTAAGGTATGCCAAAATGTTCAGGAACCTTTGAAACGTAAAGATATATAAAAATTTTCATTTTCGATTTTTTTGAGATTACTATAACTTGCCCTACGGGAAGTTAATAAGTTTTTTAAGTTCACTAACGCAACGATATAAAAATGTAATTTTACACATATTAACGGATTAACGATTAACGTTAACTTGCGTTAATTCTTCCGAAATGTAACGCTTTAACGTTTAACGAAGTTAACTTTTTTTGTAGCGGATTAACGATTAACGAAGTTAACTATTTGATTAACGGTGCCCAGCTATGCATATAAATATAAATGAAAGGAAACTATAATATTTTATAAAGGATATTTTATTACAAAATATAAATTATTTGATTGCATATATTAATGATATAAAGATATAAATTTATATCTTTCATGACACATGCTTATGCACTATAAAGTCCCATGATTCTTTCCATTTTAATTTCAATATATCCTCTGATTCTAATTGTGTCATTCCATAGCTTAAAACAGTAAAGTATTTATATATGTAAATTATATAAAATAACCATAACATAACAATAAATTTAAAACAAGACATAATATAATTTTTCTTAACTTGCTTACATAAATCATACAAATGATCTAAAACAGATGCCAATAGTAAAACCTTGAAAACAAATGCTGGTAAATAATGGTGTAAAAATAAAGTTCTTTCAAAAAAGAAATATGGAATATAGTGAAATAAATAACCAGTTAAACATATTTCGCCGATTAATAAAAACTTGGACCAAGCTTGTTCACTTAAATCATAACATAATCTTCTTCTTCTAAGTAAGTACACAGTTAAAAAACATACATAAATCATTATAGAAAATGTTGCTGAATACCATATTACAATGTTTCCCAGTAAATGAATCTGAGCCTGAAAATAAATTGAAAATTGGTTAATTATATTAAGTTCATATGCAATACTTAATAAATATTAAAATAGTTACATTGCTCTTTCCATCCACCCAGTATGCTATTCCTCTGGTCATTAATGGCCAATGTAAGGGTTCGCTGCTGTACATGTGGCTTTGGGGTTCTTGAGATGCAAATAGCATCTTATACTGCAATTCCATAAACTTTCTCCAGAAAGAAAGGTCTGTATTTGAAGTAGGAATCATTTCTGCATTCACTAGGTCTAATTCACGTTCTTTTTGATCATCAGCTGCAAAGACATTTATAATAAAAATGTATATATATATATATATATATATGTATATATATATATATATATATATATATAAGTATATATATATATATATATATCTTAAAATGAATGAGATCCTAGAAAAAATGTATAGATTTAATTTAATAAGATTTAGAAATTCTGAAATATTGACTTAATCAGTAAGAATCCACATTGAGTAGATAAAAAAATTTAAGTTACAAAATTATTAAATATAATAAAATTAACAACATACATTTTGTATAACGGTGCTCCTCGACATTCCATATAGTATCCTGTTGATCAATAATTCTATCAGTAACTATCTCATGCTGATTAAATCCCCAATCAGGCAGCTGTCTTCCAGTGTACCTAAGTGCTTGATTGCTGGGCACATGAATAAGTCTAATCTAAAAAATATATAAAAACACAATACATATATATATATATATATATATATATATATATATGTATATATATATTGATTGTTTATTTTCCAAACAGTAAATCCAATAATAAAAAACAATTTGTTTTTTGAAGATGTTTAATAATGACGTTTCGGAACTACATACGTTCCATCATCAGGTTCATTTTTGTCAAAGACAATGACTATTGACTAACATTAATTAATGATGGATATTACATATGCACATACATATACACACCTACATACACATACATGCATATCCACATACATGCATATTCATATATCCATAGCTGGGCATTAACTCGTTAATCCGTTAATCGTTAATTAACGAAGTTAACATTTTGATTAACGGATTAACTTTTAAGTTAACTTTTAAAAATGTTAACGGACACGTTAACTTCCGTTAAAATACCAGAAGTCCGTTAATCGTTAATCCAATGCCTACTATTTACCGCACGGCACCGCAAGATTTGGACCACTCCTGAATGATAAACAGTGCCAACTGGCCGCGGCATTTCACCCAAAGTTCCGGTTGATATGGCTGGAAACGTATGACAGCAGTAGGGTGGATGCAGTAAGAAAATGCATGGAAAAAAAGGTAGAAGATGCCTTACGGCAAGAAGCAGCGGAAAATTCAAAGGACAGTTTAAGTGGCGGAGGGAGCAATGCCAATAACAACGATGATGACGAGGAGAAAGACGTTTTTAATTCTGTAACTCAGTCTATAGAAAAACCAAAGTGCTCCAACTCTTTAAAGAATAAAGCGCAAAGTCTGCTGCATTCCTCGGGGAACAGATATTCACAAATCTATTTATTAAATACAATACTGCTATACCCTCAAACGCTGCAGTTGAACGTTTATTTTCCACGGGTAAAGACATTTTGACACCAAAACGAGCCTCGCTTTCAGACGAGAACTTCAACATGTTAATGTTCATGAAGAGAAATATGCACCTAATACCCGACGCTTAACCCGTCGCGCGTTTCCTATTTTTCGCAAAAAAACTCTTTCCCTTTATTTAGAAAATTAGTTGGTATTTAGCCTTGAGGCAAGTTACATGAACTTCCCGATATGTGTAAATAATCGACTTAATAAACAAATTAATTTATGATTGATTAGAAGTATTCCGAGAGCTTTTATTACGCATAATTGAAAACGAACGAACACGTTAACTCGGAGTATTTTCTAAAAGCAAATTTTCACTAATCAATAATTTTTATAATTAAACCAGTTTTCGTAGGACGTTAATGGTTTAGTATGTTCATTAAGACCAAGTAATCTATCGTTATACAAAGTAAATCATCTAATTTTAATTTTAACAAACGTCAACAAAACTACTCATTTTCTCAAACTTTGATGATTTTTTAAAATTAAACTACTTGTCGTAAGGCCGTAATATTTTAGTAAGTTCTATAAGACCATGATATACATCGCCAAAGAAAGTTTCATAACAATCGGCTTAAATTTTGTTTTCAATAGTTAATTACAAGGAAACGCTCGGTAGATTTTCACCTAAAACCAATCAGTATTATTCCCAACTAATATCTTTCGAACAGTTTTTTATTTTTTAAAATCGAGTCTGTAGAATGAGTTTAAATGTGGACAAAAAGTTAACACTCTTTTTTAAATTACAAAGAAACGGCTCGGCAGATCGTCTCACAAAACTGATAAACTATAGTGCTCATTGAGATACATCGAATGGCTTTTAAATTTCTGAAAACGGTTCAGGCATTTTTGAGCAAACGTCGATGAAAGGTCTAATTTTGACAAATGCCAAAAAACGATACCAATTTTTGCAAACTTTGACAAATATTTAAAGCTAAACGAGTTGTCGTAGGGCGGTAATATTTTAGTATGATCTAGAAGACTATGATATCTACCGTCAAAAAAAAAATCATAAAAATTGTCGGATTTTTTTTTAACTTTATTACAAGAAAACGACCCGGCCGATCGTTACCAAAAACTAATCAGCACGATTCCGAACCAATATCTTTCGAACGGTTTTTAAATTTTCAGAATCGATTCAGAATTGCGGGCTAAAACGTGGACGAAAATTTTGTCACATTTCTGCTATTTACAAGGAAACGGCTCGGCAGATCGTCGCACGAATCCGACAAACGATAATCCTCATCGAGATACATCGATTGGCTTTTAAATTTTTGAAATCGGTCGAACCGTTTTTGGGAGAACGTCGATTTACGGCAAAAAATCTGTTCACATACACGCACACACACATACTTTTTCCAAATTTGGTCTTTTTCGATTCAGAATGGCTTGAAACGTCGAGAAAACATAAAATTATCAAATCGGATTTTTTGATGAAAACATAAATTTCTCCTTCGGGAAGTTAAAAATTCTTGTAAAAACAATATGCAATCATAAAAACGGAAAGTTGACCAATAGCGTCATTATCACGGTGTGTGCATAAAGCGCGTCGCGCTATTTTCCCTATAAAACGCGCTTGGGGTTAAATTACACATTTGAATTATACAAGTATTTTGTTTTTTCCAGAACCTAAACCAATAAGTTTTTTAAGTTTACTAACGCAATGATATAAAAATGTAATTTTACACATATTAACGGATTAACGATTAACGTTAACTTGCGTTAATTCTTCCGAAATGTAACGATTTAACGTTTAACGAAGCTAACTTTTTTTGTAGCGGATTAACGATTAACGAAGTTAACTATTTGATTAACGGTGCCCAGCTATGCATATATCTATATATTCATGTACATACAATTATATACACGAACATACATACATTTATTAAAAGTTTTAAAAAAACATTGTCTTTGACAGAATAAACCTGATGATGGAACGTATCTAGTTCCGAAACGTCGTTATCAAACATTTTCAAAAGCAAATTGTTTTTGAAGTAAAACTTCTTTAGGCGCGATATGGGTGTAAAAATTTTTAGGCACGACACGGGTGTAAATCCGTACAAATGCAACGAAAATGCCAACGTGTAGTTGAACACTACGACGCCGTAAGCGCTGATGTCGCGAGTATCCACTCCCGTCATGTCATGCGTAAGTCGAGCGCTAAACCCTATATGAACTTGCATTAATTGAATCACGTTTTTTTTTACAAAAGAAGAGGTTGCTGTATTATGTCCTCATGGAATAAGACTTTTCTTAGAGAATAAATGTGTCATGGAATATAATAAATTTATATTGAATCTCGTTGAAGACAAAATAATATCTACTGCCACGGATATTTATGTAGGTTGCCATGCGACAGATCAACAATCATACATTCGTCAGCAGTTTCACAAAAATCGGTTATTGATACCGGGGGTTTGCCGTATGAAATAATTTTAGTTCTGAATAAATTTTACATAATAACAACTAATATTGATGTAAGTGATGGCTTAGCTAATGGCTGTGTAGAAAAATTAGTGTACATAGAATGTGGCGATAATGATGAACTTCTACGTTTATGGTTTGAATTTCCTGGTAAGATAGGTAACAAAATTAGGAAGAAAGCTGTACATCATATTCAAACTCTTAATATCAGTAGGACAGCTGTGCCGATTCTCAGGAGATCTTCATCTATTCCAATGAATAGAAATAAAATCATATTTGCCAAAAGAAATCATTTTCTTTAATGCCATTAATTCTTGCTGGAGATTTCAATGTCAATTTTCGTTCAGAAGAATCTCAACCATTAATTGATTTTTTAAATAATAAATTTAATTTAACAATGAATAATTCTCCATTTGAATCAACCACAAGATATGGCACGACTATTGATGCAGTTTTCTCCAGAAATGTACATAGTTTACAAAGCAAAATTTATGTCTCTCATTTCAGTTATTACAAACCTATTATATCATATATGAAATATGATAGCAATTAATCTATCGCTGTTGTTTCAAACAGTGTTATTGATGTTATGTGATTATTAATAAATGATTTTTAAAATTCAAATATGATGTTTTTTTATTTTTATCTTAATTGTCTACTCATACAATATTAAAAGTTTTACTTCAATCGCGTGTGATCCTTACGCGCACTCTTTTTTTTATTATTGGATTTACTGTTCGGTAAAGAAAGAATCAATATATTGAAAAAATTCAGGACTTATCTATTAAATATATATATACACCTAAGTCTGTTTTTACACGGTAGATTGGTTCTAGAAGAAGCCGTGTAAAAAAAACGTGTAAAAATAGACATTGATCTTATACAAAAATGGGTGATTTGTTCCTAATTTCTAAAACCTATTAAAATTAGTGAAAAACAAGAATTTTTAAGAACAAGAATTCATGTTTATTTTATTAAATCAAATATAAAATGCTTATTTTCACAAGCATAGTAATTAATGATAAAAAAGATATGCACTCTAATCTTAGAAGTAATATAAATTAAATGTATGGCAAGTTCGGGAACTAAAAAACTATGTTGTGAACGAAAAGAATAGGTTATTACTTAAATCTGACCACTAAATTTTATTGTATGCACATAAAGGGAATTCCCCTAAATTAGTGCTATTCACATTTGCTTTGACCAGTAAAAATTGTTTGTACGCACTAAAGGGGAATTCACTTAAATCTTTAAGCTAGTGTTCGCAAACTATCTATACTATTGATGGTTTCAGACTTTTTTCTTTCATAAGTACTTTTTTAAGTTTAAGTACATAAAATATCAAATCGTGCTAAATGGAATAAAATCGTGTAAAAAAATTAAAAATATTCAATTTTCAAACCGTGTTATATCAAAACTGTGTACAAAAAGACCGTGTAAAAACAGACTTAGGTGTATATATATATATATATATATATATATATATATAGCTTGGTAATTAAAAAAAAATTATAAAATGATATAATTACCTGTGATTGAATGGTATGCCATTCATCACCTTCTTGCTCCTTGTTAATAATATCAACTTTCCATAAATTTTGTGCAGGCATTGACACGTTATAATCAATATAACATGATACTTCCTAAAATTAAAAACATGATAGGCAAAAACAACTATAAAAAATTTACATCTGAAAATCACATACAATGCCCTACATTTATTATATTTGAGTAGGTCTTAGTGGTTGTGATCATTTTGCAATGTTACTATTTTGGTCAAAGATGTTAATAACATTTATTACATATTTAAAGTAAGTACTGACCTGACACTGGGGTGTAACAGGTGCTGCTACATCATGACTATTAAGTGCTCTACTAGTTATTCCATGAACTAACTGTATAACATCGTTATGCTTAATTATATCAACTTTATCACCAACTGTTAAATCATTTCGATCAGGTCTTTTTACAATCCACCAATTGTTAACATCTTTAAAACTATAGAGAAATATATAGTAATAATAATGCATGTAATAACTTAGAAATATAATAAAGTGTTATAAGTTAATAAAAAGGATTAAACTTTGAACAAACCTGTAACATGTGACCTGTTGTTGGTGAGATGAACCTCGTTTGTCTGCATATCTGAAAAAGAAGGAAAAATACTCAAGATTAAGATTTATTTATTCCTTATTATAGTATTTATGTTATTAAAATAAACCACACCTCAAATTGTTATAGGTTTTCAATTTAAACTAGTTCTTACATTTCTTTTTTAAAAAAAATATATTGACAGATTAAGATAAATAATTTTTAAATAAATAATAAAATAAACTACCTGATAGGATAGGTATGTGCATGGGAATGTAACCAGCAAGTGCGTCCATGTGTATGACGTAAAGTTATCTGAGATCCATGGCCAATTTTTAAAGGCTGACCTGCAGTAATTGATGCTAAACCACCTGCCAACAAAAATAATATAAAATGAGCCTAGCAAGCAAACAATAATTAATAAATTATTATTATCAATTATCAAATACCTTGTAAAGATGCCTGAAAAGCACTTGTCATGACGGTGTCATGGGGTCCTGCTTTATTTAATATGGATAAATGGCAATAAAATATGCTCAAATATACTGTAGATGATACTATACATATAGTAGCAACTATGATTGAAATTTGCTTTACCAATGCATATGATGATAAAGTTTTATCACTTATTTGCTTCCAAAATTGTCGTATCACTATTGAAAAACCTAACCAGCAGGAGAAAAATCCAACATATTTTACACTGAAAATAATAATGAATAAGTATAAATACATTCATATATACATATTAAATTAAATTCATAAATACCACAAAGCGCATGTCAATAAAACAATCCCTAAAATGAGTGATAACCACCATTTAATAGTGTAATTGTTATACTGCCTGAATTTAAGCAATGCCAATGTTCCGCACAATGTAAACATCATTAAAATTGGTTCCATTAGAATAAATCTAGACTGTGTTAAAAGAGCATTATCTGAAAATTTAATGCAACTAAATCAATTTCTTTATTAATTTATTGAAGCACATACCTGCATATATCTAACCACAAATAATCAGAAGTCCACCAACAATGGAAACCCATCTGGCTATTTTCATTTCAGAAAGTATTTTATATGTAATTGGGGCTAAAAGGCTTCCACATAATGCTGGTAACAAACGCAATGAAAATAGTGGAACATCTTCCGTGTAACTGTGTCCTATTTTTTCAAATTTGAAATCTCCAGAATAGTCAGCAAAATAAGCAAACAGTGCAATTAACTGTTTACCAAGAGGCGGATGTGAATCAAAAAAGAAAGTTCTTTTCATATATAAAGATATGTATCTTCCATAATGAAGTTCATCAAAACTATGAATGAGAAAAGTTATTTTTTTTACCAATATTGATTATTAAATCATCTCACTTTCTTTACAAACTTACACTATGTGATTTGGCTCAACCAACTTGTACAACCTTGTTGCAATTGAAATAACAAATAATAATACAAAGACAATATCAAGTTCAATTACTACTGAAACAGGACTAGTATCTTCTATTATATTCAATTCGCGAATGGAGTTACAATCTTCATTTTCCTGCACAGGTTTTTTGGAATTAGATGTTCGTAGTTTGTTCTCCATTCTTGATGACACAATAAGTACAAGAACGGTGTAACATTAACAAATAAATATAATATGCATTTGCTTCACATATTTCCAAATTAATTGTCAAATCACATATTATTGAGCATTAAAATCAAAAATGCAACGTTTAACCTGTTATTATGACATGTCTTAAAACTAACGGTAAAAATAGTGACGTCAAATATTTTCGTAGTAGAAAAATGAACCTTCAAAAATTTTTAAAGGTGCGTTCATGCTTTTTTCGAATACAGATGGTACCACTGATAACTCCTTTATGCGCATAGGTTCACTCCTTTATATTGATAGATTTACTTGTTCCGTCCAGTATTATATTGCCTAGGGTTCCGTATATTTTGCTTGTTATAAAATCAAAAGTTTTTGGAGAAATTGTTTAGTATGTAATACTTATTTGAAATTCTACGATATTCTTGAATTTCTCCCGATTCAAATAATAATTCAAACCAATTAGGCATTCCAACTAAGGACAAATAAGAGCTAAACAATGTCAAGTTATTGGCCTTATTGACTTATGAACAATATCAACTCAATTAGTAAATGAGTTATAAATTAATTATAAAACCTTTAGATTCTAACTCGCATATTTTAAGTGCCTTATTTATATTTGTCAAAATTTGTTCAAAATAGTCTTGATGCAAAATAATTAATTAAAACTGTATTTTAAGAATTTATAAAATAACATGAAAATATACTTTTCATAAAGTTTATTGTATCAAGCATATATTCCACATTTTAAAAAATCAGCATATTCAAGAAGAGACTTCCATATCTTGATCTACTAAATGTTGCACGGTTTCTTCTACTTCTAATAATGAAACTGATGTTTTAAGAACAGCAGTTGTACCACGAGCGTATCTGCAACAAAATTTGTAGGTCAATACCAAAAGTTGTAACTACTAAATACAATAAAATATTTACTCTATATTAAACAAAAATATTAATGCAGTAAATGAAACAAATATTTACAATCTTATTAAATGATCATGATATAAAATCTTAAAAATTATGTATAACTAATGTTCCCAAATAAATGTAGATAACATGAAATATGAGTCTTAAAGCTTATCTTATATTCAGAGTCCATGAATGTATAAAAATGCTTATTCTTAGAGTAAACGAATGAAATTGAAAATAAATATTTAAACTTTTTCTACATTTCAAAATCCACTGTATTTAAAGAAGAAATGATAAAATTAACTGATAAAATTAATGATTTCTATATAAAATAAGGGTTCAAGAATATAATATTAAGATTGATCATTTCATAAACTATGTGACTTGTAAGTCACATTAATTCGAATTAACAGTGAAAGTATTAAAAATTGTTAGGAGCCAGTTGAAAGATAAAAAAGCAATATAAACCTTCCACAAATGACATACTTTTTTATGTAAAAAACATTTTCCAAAAAAATATTTGTTTTACAAATATTTAACCAATAAACAAATACTCACTTGTAGCTTGCATGACGTTGACCTTTTGCATTGGCTTCCTCATAAGTTCTAAGATAATCTACACCATTCTGTCTGATAACACATAAATCTACATTGCTTCCTGAACCAAGATCATTAAAAATACCGGCAGCAATAGCATCACGAGCCAGTTTTTTCCCTTCTTCTTCATCCATATCCGGTCTCCAGCGAGACTCAAAAACAGACATAGCTGCTAATGAACCCGAGCCTACATAAAAAAGAGGAATTAAAATATAGCAAATGTAGTAACATCTCTAAGCTAAAAGTATCAATTAATATTAATGTATCAATCAATCTTAAACTACTCTTTAACTGTTTATTTCAACAAAATTACTTGTTTTCATTATAGAATAAAATGCATTCTGAATTGAATATTTAAACAATTGTTACATAGAAGATAATGCATAATTGCTTTACCTTTCCTTATAATAAAGAAAAATATACAAACCCATAGTGCAATAAGGCAATTTATCTGTAGAACCATGTGGATATATACAATAAAGATGAGGCCCTGTTGGATCAACACCTCCCAAAACAAGAGCAGCTGAAATGTTACCCATATAACGGAACAACATTTGCTTCAATAAAGTATTAGCAGTTACAACAGGTACAACACGGCCGGTGTTCAAGCGATGTAATTCCAATTGAGATGATATCATGTCAGATGTCATTTCAGTATCAGCTGCCGTACCAGCGCCACAACAACTATAAACAGGAAAAAGAAGTGTATTCATGATGTATAATATTGAAATTCTTAAGTGTTGTATATTATACAGTGAAATAACATCTGAATACTAAATAACAATTAGTTTATCAAACAAAGCAAAAATATATATATATATGCACAAAAGCATTTAACTCTATTATAATATACAAAAAGTGTAAAAAATGTCTTTTTCATGTGTTCTGATAATATATAGATAACAAAGTATTTCTATCCCATATAAAAGGGATAACAAAATATGATAATTTACTCAATTCTTCAAGCACTGTAATATAAACCACTGAACAAATTCTAGTATAGAATTAATTTAATTCTAGTGTAGATTTAAAAATTTTACATGTAATAAAATATAAATAAGATATTCACAAACACTACACTAGACAACACAAAAAATTTCACATTAAACATTATAGAAAAACGAAAATCAGAGAAAATGACATGTAGAGTGCAAGTAAAATATATAATAAACTTCTGATCAAAATCAAGATCATTGGCAATAACTTCAAAAGAAAAATGGATAAATATTATAAGCTAAATGAAGACAAAAGAGATTGAAGAGATGTTTAAAGATATTTAAATATAAAGCTTATAAATGTAAAATGAAATAGACATAAGTGATATGTATATGTATAATATAAAACTTGTGTCATAATCTCTTATACCAGGCACCCCTGCCTGATAGATATGAAAATAATATATCAATAAAAAAAAATCATAATAATAATACTTACTACATATTTTTAGCTAAGTAATGAATTTTGCTACAATTTTTATCAGCAACAATTGTATCCTCTGTAGCTCTAGTGTCAGCACCTAATATTACGCCATCCTTGTAAATTATGCCCACAATCGTAGTGCCTGTTTTTGTAGCTTTTGGCAAAGCATAACCTTTCTGTTTAAGCATTTCATTTCTATAAAATTTTCAAGAAATTTAGAGTTAAACTC
Organism: Ctenocephalides felis; assembly: GCF_003426905.1. Taxonomy (NCBI): domain Eukaryota; kingdom Metazoa; phylum Arthropoda; class Insecta; order Siphonaptera; family Pulicidae; genus Ctenocephalides; species Ctenocephalides felis. Next base: position 39,750,805 of record NW_020537758.1, on the reverse strand, counting down.
GGGGATGACGATGCGCTTTTAGGTTAGAATTAAACAAACATTGCGTTACCTGTAACAATTATCAAAAGAAAATCCACCCGGATGAATTTCTGGAGCCAATGCAGAACTCATGTTTAAAAATTTCTTTATTTGTGTTATAGAAAATAGTTTCACAAAATATGTCACTACACAAATACTAAAATATACTTAATCACAGTATAGCAAATTGTTCAACGGCAGAGAAAAAATTGACGTATCACGGCGTCCTGAGATTAGTGTTGCCATATGACATTATTAATCCTCGTGTACCAACAGTGGCAGCATGAAAAAATTTCAGCGCAAAAATTGGTAAAAAACAAACTGTAATATCAAACCAAAGGGAACAAATACAGATCGACATTTTCAAAATAGTTGTCAACAGTTTTATAATGTGATTTAAATAATTATACTATTTACATATGTGAATTTATTTAAATTTGTGTCGATGAGGTATTGTATGTTTTGTTTTAAAATAAATAAACATTTCACTTATTTCTTTTTACGTTTACGTAAAATAGAAAAAAATACATCAATGGATAAAAGAAGAGTATACACCCATCCCTCGGTTTTCCAAAATATTATTTTTTTAACGAAACTTATTAATTATGCATTTACGCGGAAATAAATAAACATTAAACTTTAATTTAGAAAGTTACAAATTCTTAGAAATTTATGTATATGCTGAAAATATATAAGATTAGAAGTCCCCGTTATATGATCAAAACTAAGTTTTATGTGTGTATAAGCTAGTTTGTTTGTAAAACCGAAACAAAATGCATCATTGGGTTTAATTAGAGTAAAAAAGTATATCTTTACAATTTAAACTTTGGATTTAATTGTTTACAAACCTAAAATTGGAAATTTTATTAATATTCTTATAAATTATTAAATGTTTTTGATATTAAATATATAAATATTTATTTTTTGTTCAATGAGGTCGTTATTCATCATACTAAAAGGGCGTCCATTAATCGATTAATGTGATCAATTTTTTAAGGATTTTTGGAACCTCCTCCTCCTTGGTGATACATGGTGATATTCAAAATTCTCCCTCCCTTCCTCACCAAAGATTACGTGTATTTTTAGTTACGTGAAAAAATTGTAAATATTTTGATTCTTTTTTGAAAATGTATGGATTTAAAAAACAATCAGGTAAAAATGCACGTGGTATCTTACCATACCCCTCTCTCCCCCACGTGATATTTTATGATTTTTTGTCAAATCACCCCTTTCCCGTAAAAAACTGAAAAGTGTTTTTTTATAGAAATTTTTGTTTAGCACGGTTTATTCTTATAAGAGTGAATATTTCGAGTTTCATGATTATTTACCTCTCTTCAGTGTAAAGCGGGGGATAGGTGTAATCTGTATAGTAATATGAAATTAATAATAATATCATAGTCCAGTCATTATAGTAAGTTCACCTCGTAATTCGAGATATCCAGCTGTAAGTCTGTAAATACTTGTATATTGACACCCTAAAGTTATCTCAAAACCTACATATGGTATTGACACCCTACCATATTTAGGTTTTGAGAAAACTTTAGGGTGTCAATATACAAGTATTTACAGACTTACAGCTGGGTATTTTGAATTCCGAGATTCTTACCTAATTTAAGGACGAAGTCTAGTCATTTAAGAATTATTAATATAAAAGCCAATTAGAATTAAGTTACTCATTTCCTAGGACATTGTGATTTTGAACAATAGAAGTTTATTTGTTGGTTGCTTTTTTAATATATTTAACACTAGTACTGACTCAATAAGAATGAAATTGAATGAATGGGTGAACATTAGATTGCTATGAGCAAGTGCACTTTTTTACTTGCTCGAAGAGCTAAATTTTGTAAGTTGTTCAAATCACAGACAAAAAAGAGTGGTTCAAATTTAGTACATTATTATAATGTAAAATTATGTGTACAATTATAACATATATATATATATATATATATATATATGTATATATATTTGTTTTATTTGAATTTTAATATAAATTTTATACATCTCAGACAGACAGAAGTGCCTGGTATAAGAGATCGTACATAATATCTATACAAAGTATATATATCAATAATTATTAAAATAATTATTTATCTGAAATATAAATTATTTATATTTTATTATTTTCGGTGCGCCCCTGAAGAATGTATTGCCATATTGAATATTGTGCAAGGTATATGCGACAGGTGTTCAGGTTGAACAGGTAATACTTTTTCCGCAGTAAGCTTTTTGTGTTAATGGCAGTTGTATGTGTTGGTCCTCGTTGCGAGTTCATGGTTTCATAGCAAATTATGTGTGAATTTTAAAATCGAAGACCTATGTTGATCAGTTAAAAATATTATTTATAGTAATTTTTTTAAAAAAATGTGATTTTACCCATTAAAATGGGTTAATGGATATAATGTTTACCATAACATTTTCTTACGAAATACATTCACCTTTGACAGATTCATTGAAGAAATGACGAAGACGCTTCAGAAAGCATTGAAAATGTGTTAAATGAATATAATTAAATTAATTATTAGCAAAAACCGAGTGAAAAATATTGTGGTACAGTTATGTTTTGTGTTTGATGTATTCACAATTTGGATTTAATCCGGATTTAGAGATTCGTCATGCTGTTTAGACTATGAACCTGGATGCTGAAAGCTTGGTAATGTTTTATATTCAATATTAATCATCATATATATTATCATATTGTTCCATTAATAGAATGTGATGAACATTTGTTTTATTACGATAGAATCTTATAAGAAACCCATAACGATCACTTCGTTTCTAATATGGTAAACATTGGGCTACTTTCTTTTTGTATATATATATATATATATATATATATATATGTATATATATATATATATATAAATTTCAAATATCTGTAACTAAGAACAGAAATTCCAACAACAACCAAAATTTTCTAGCAAATTAAATAATAGAGCATGTTTTCATACTGTATTACAGTTTGCCAATCAAATATATAAGGTTTTAATGGCATTTTACCTTAAGGAAACTTCCTTAAAATTTACGATACTTTTTTGATAATAATTTATTTGATCAATATGAGTTTATTAAATTGTTACCAGTAGTAATTACAATTAGAAAAATAATTGAACAACTAATCATGAAGAAAGCTGACCCATATTTGTGAAAAAACGGATCGGCACGATTCTCAATTGATATCTTTCGAAAGTTCGGGATTGTTTGCAAAAACCTTAAAAATTTCTTTCATTTAAATGTTAGCCACAGAGAAACTGCTGAGCCGGTCATCACATGAAAGTAAACGGATGTTTTGAAACCAATTCATGATATTTTGAAGAATCTGTAAATTGACCAAAATATTTTTAGATTTCTTAACAATTTATAGACATCCATATATATGGGGATGATAGTATTGACTTTAACTATCCTGGAAAAAAAATGGAAATTATGAGCCTTTAAGAGCTACCTACTTTGGTGAAATTACGGCCATTTTTCGGTTATTGTGGTTACTTTTATTAATTTTGTTTATTTAAACTTTGGAAATGTAACCGTAAATACCATTTTTAGGACCACGGTAAAAAATACCATAATTGCCCCAAGTTTACAAGAAATAAGTTTTTATGTTGAGTTATGCCCCTCCTTTAAAAAAATGTACTAAAGTGTGTAGCCAAGTTTCATCAAAAGTTGAGGTATTTAATCAGGACTCTACAATGGCAAAATACTTGATAATATTATCATGAAAAAATTTTGAGTAAAAAAGTAAAAACCCATCATTTGATCTCCAAATTTTTCTTCATTTCGATATAACAAATCACATGTGTCTTTCTTCGCAAAAACATAATTGCCTATTATTACGAATACATATTAGCTGACTAATTCACGGATTTGTGTTCAACCAAATATAAACATGAAATGCATATTTGCATATTATCACATATTAACTAGATTTAAATACCAGAAATTAAACAAATAGATCAGTTATCAATATACGATAATTTTGTTTACACAAGCTTTATCAAATTTTTGCTCACGTTTCTGTTTCTCTGTTTTGAATTGATATGAGTAATGTTATCACAAAGCATGAAATACTTATATAAGATGATTAATCATTACAAGCATTTATAATACCAAAATGTTTGTTGTATATATTGAAATTTGTTATTAATAATCAAGTAAATTGATTACTAATGTGAAAAATTCTCAATGAATGCGTATACATACGAATATAATTAGTAAACATATACTAACCATTGTTGGAGATAGTGAATCCCCACTTTGGGGGCGACAACTGCCTTTTGGTCACCTAAATTCTAAATGTCCTTCACCCGCCCTTTATAGTATCAGTTTTTCTCTTTATAAAATTATTTATATGGGTTTCTAGCAGTATGAATAAACAAGGATTCACTTTCTGGCTGTATTATTATTTAATTATTATCAATATATATATATACCTGGTTGTAAAATTTGTCGTTTTTACTCCTAACTATTGATAGTAATCACTACCCTTGCAATGTAGGTCAAACAATTTTTGCTAAAAATTTGCTTATTAACTTCCCTTAGGGTGCGTTATAGTAATCGCAAAATTATCGAAAATGGTAATTTTTATATATCTTTACGTTTCAAAGGTTTCTGAATATTTTGGCATACCTTAGAAAAAATGGATGTATGTGTGTGTGTGCATGCGGATACAAATTTTCGTCGATTCGGGATCAACCGATTTGAATAATTCAACAAACGTTCGATTCGTATTGATAAGGAGATGTGCTGATTAGGTTTCGGTGAAGGCAGTTCTAGCCGTTTCGAAGATACGATATAATTCAAAAAACATTTTACTTGTATAATAAAAAATGTTTATTGGACATATGTACATCAAATTATCAGATATTTTATAGAGATTTTAATGTGTATCACATATTGTGTAATTTTTTTTGGGTTTCGTTTCAAGATTTTTAATTACGGCGCGCATAAGTCGTCAATCGTCTGCATTCTTCTTCTTTCCATTACTTTCAGTCCTCCTATTTTACCCTCGACGAGACACTCTTTTTGCAGAACGGGTCCGAACCAGTTTCTTTTTCTTCTCAGGATTGTGCTCATTTCTTCGCCAACTGTTCTCAGGACTTCTTCATTTATTATCTTGGCTAACTATAATATATTGCTATATATTTCTATTAATATTCCAATATTCTATCCTAATATATGATTATATAATTTATAAGCATATTAACTGTTTCGTACACAGAATAGAGATTCCACCCGAATTCCTTTTACATGCGAGTCGAGCATTTAACCCTGTGGTTTTACACCCGGGCGCCCCACAGGTTGGAAACCGCTGATTTAACCATTCGATCAAGTTAATTAGTATAGTATATCCTCTTAAATATAAAAATTTGATTCAGAGAGATATCAACATATAATTTTGTTACATATTTTACATCTTTTCACCGCGAATTTCGAAAAACAAATATTGGGTATATAGATTACTCAACCGTTATTACATTTTAGATAAATTACAGCTATTTTGTGACACTGTTGTCATAACAATTCGCGCAAACAATGCAGATCACCTGACTCTATTCTTGAAAATAATACTTTTGCAAGTTAGTGTTGTATGAAATTAGTTAATATTGGAACTTATTAGCAAATTTTAATTATTAGTTTAAACAGAAAAAAATGTCACTTTTTTCATTGGTAAAAACAATCTTATTAACTTAAATTTAAAATATCGTTCCAAATACGGCATTCGTTTAATTTTATTCTTTATTAAAGATTTCTAATTTTAAAAAAAAGTACGTTTATATCATTTTGATACTAAACCATTTAATTAACATAAATGATGTGACTAACTTATAGTAAAAATGAAATGCAGACTAGGTCCTCTAATGAGCGAAAAAGTGACTGGAGCAACTCAATCTAATATGATATTTATAATAATTTTTAAGATATAACTTGAACTAATAAATAAGTATACTAATATTAAATACGAGCTCATTTTCTGTTCTGGCACTAACAAATGAATATTTTATATACATTGTAGTAGCTACACTTTCTCCAATAAAGAAGATATATTATATGCAAATATTCTACATACGTTGTAACAAAACACATTCCAACATACCATTGTTTTGCAGAGTCGAATTCTCGAAAAGAGAGTAAAATTTCATTTCATTACTTTTTTTTAAATATAACTTATACTATTAATGCAATAAACAATAGTATCGAATTCGATACTAGAAATTAGAAAGTCATTACTCAAATTATGAATGATATTTGCAAAAATATATAGATGGTACGATAAAAAAAATTGAAATAAACTTATATAGTTATATAGTTTATAGAAATTTAAATTTCTATAAATTTTACACCGTGTAGAACTATATACGTTTATACCAAATTTTTTTATAGCATTTATATATTTATATATGTAGCATTTATATATTTTTGCAAATATCATTTATAATTTGTGTAAAGACATTCTAATTTGCAAAATTGCGTTGATAAAAATATTTTTTTTATTAATACATGTCTTGATTATGTATGTACGAATATATCATCTTACTGTGTTTTGCAAACATATGTTATTTGTAGTGTAGGAGATGTAACAATTAACATGTGGGTGTGTTATTTAACCGAATAAAACAAGTTTGTTTCATAAACGTTATTCATTGAACTGATCATTTTATCATCTGAAGGTTTTTTCTATTCTTTTTACATAATGATTCCAAATGCCACATAAAATGTTAACAATGTAAAATGCGGTAAATAATATACAAATAGTAATATTATAAAATTTTGCGGCTACACAACTTTTATGTGAATATTTACATAATGCTCTTGCAATTATACGTATTATCTATTTTATTTTATATAAGATAATTAATAACTCTTTCCAAACCATTCACGTTATATAAGAATTGACAACAACAAGCTTTTACATACGTAAAAAGAGTAGGTACGATAAATAGTTATTTTCATTCAACATTTTACCTCTTTTATTACAGATATTTGAAATAAAAATAAATTAAAAAATAAATCTTTAATGTTTATATGAATTCCTAAAACGGAGCAAAAATTAGGTTCAATATTTAAATATTTAGCCAATATTACCAGTTTTGCTCCTATATTGGCTATGCATTGGCTCCGAATATTGGGTAAATATGAGTTGATTCGGTTCTACATTGGTTGAGTTGTATTGAATTTGATATGATTCACATATAAGGTAGCCTTTAATTTTATTAAATTAAGTTCATAGTATTCTGGCAATGTGGTCTGAATCCAATTGTCAGTTATAGAGAAATCATTATTTTTCATATTAGTTGAATTGCGGATGTTACATGCATTTTATATGAATAAACACAATTAACTATGATATAATAAACCGCAATTTTCATGTAATTTTCATCTTCCTTAATAAAATTGCAAATAAATCTTTATTTATTGCAATCAGACACAATTGTGTCTTTATATTTTTAAATGGGCAGAAGCTAATTTTGAGTATTGCCTTTCAAGAATATCTCAGTTTCTTGATAAATACCAATACTGTAATCAAAAATTAATTATTTTCCATCCATCATAATATTCATATAAAGGTTTGAAACAATGTTTCGTACTTTCTTTGATGTGGAACATACAGGTGCTTATAAGTTACCTCTGTGTATAATATACTGTGAATCGAGATGGCGCTATTGTTTTTGTTTTTTCTTCACTTGCAAGAATTATGGCTAGAATTGCAGTAAAAAAGACTAAATTTTAAGACTAGAAACATAGTTCACTGTGACGAATAAGGACAAAATTACCACCGAATATATGTCCTTTGTTGACCCTCAACCAGCCGAAAATAAACCTGAAATTAATTAAAAAAAATAATTAGTTATTATCTTTTTATAAATACAAATCTCAAGTTTGGTTTTTGCTATTAACATTCTACTTAGAAACATTGCAACAAAATTTATAAATCATACTCATTTGTTCATTCAAAATAAAAAATACTGTTTATCCATGTTGCTAATGATATTAAGTAAGCATTTGATAACGCATCAAGGTTTGCTCTATTAAATTAAAACGTTATTTTCAAATGATATATATGTCCTATTAAATCGTATTTATTGAATTAATATTTTAAAGAAGATATAGAGTCGTTTGTGTGGTTTTTGAAAGAAATTATAATTGATAGATGACCAGGGGAAAATGTGCTTGTGCCATTTTTATATCAGATTTAAACTTTTATAGATGATACAGCTTGGCAGAGCTTTTAGCACAAAAAGTAATCTAAATAAATTTTCATATTGAATGAAAAAAGTGGACAATTGACTTACATACATAGTTAGTTCAACATCAAGTCAAGGATATGCCCAAGAATAAAAATCAACATTAACAAAGAATTGAAGGATCCGCTGCTGAATGCCTTAATTTATAATTTATAAAAATATAGCCAACTGATCTTATACAATAATAAGCCACGAAACTTTTATTAGAGAAGATTTCTCACTAGTAAAATTTTTGTTAAGTATAAAATAGAAGGAACATTGTTTTAATAATTGGATTTACTCACGATATTTTAGAATGAAATGTTTTGTGTCTAAAACAGGAAATGAAATAAAAACATTATTTCATTTGCCACATTTCATAATTTTTCTTGATATGCTATATTGGTATTATAATTGGGAGTTAGGAATTTTTCAATATTTATTAACTTCCCGTAGGGTAGGTATAGTAATGAGTCAAAAATAGAAAATGAAAATTTTTGCATATCCTCATGTTTTGAAAGTTTCTGAACATTTTGGCTTACCTCATAAAAAATGGATATATGTGTGTTTTGTATGTCTGCAATAAATAATTTTACTTTTGCAATTCAGTTTATATAATTCTTATAAATATTAGACAATGTTACAATATTTATTTATGATAATCCATTTAATATTTCTCGAACATTTTGTTACGGCACGGGAAGTTTTAGCAATTTGCTTTGAGGCACGGTGCCATACACCACTAGTTTTCAACTTTTGATTGACCAATTTAAACTGCATTTGTACTTTACTCTGGAGATTCATGGATCATTTCCAGATTTGTCGGAAGGATTGTTTACATGAAATATAATGCGTTCATTCCCGAAAAGCATCGCGACAAAATACGCAGTTGCTTTTGTTCTCTTGCATTATTAATTAATCTCATCTAATATAAATACCCTGTCATTTTCGTTAATTTATTATTTATAACAGTCCTTATTTTTAACAGTTTAGGATCAGTTTTAACAGTTAAGTAATAGAATATCTTTCGCAAAAAGCATGACGCTTGATTAATATAATAATAATAGAAATGTAAAGGCTCTCAAAAAAAACAAAATAATAGAGTACATGTAAAACAAATTTTCCGCTTTTGTCATAAAAATTCCATATATTAGTAGCAAGTACCCTAATATCAAATTACTTTGTTCTCCAAAATCTATACAGAATATATCGACCGCATACACATATGTGACTTTGAGTGCGAGGGGCTCGAAACCTCTTCCCCAAAAGCTTCGAAGCTTTCACTCAAGAGCTTTGCGTATGAATGTGTGGGTTACATATCACATGTCATGTGAAAGCACTCATCGCATACACTTTGTACGGAAATGTGATGTTCCCCTGGCAGATCCTCACATATGATTCGCACAATCCTTCAGATGAGTGACGTATGTGGTTTTAATAATACACCTATGTGTGATTTTAGAAAGGTGATATATATTGGGGTTGTTTGTTTACAAATAACACACACACACATATATATATATATATATATATATATATATATATATTATATTGGGTATTTAAATGACTAGGCTTTATAGTTTATATCAATAATTTTTTTTTATGGATTTTTTATAAGTTTATTTGGTATTTATGCGTTTCGATTATCATCCAAGCCTTTATTTTCCAAAAATCAATGATAAATATAAAAATTAAGTTTATAATTTGTTACAGTTTACAAAATAAAATAATTATTCTAGAACGCCTATTTTGATATTCTTATATTAAAATTTAAAATGTATGTTTTCAATGCTATGCCAGGATAGCTCTCAAAAGAGGTGTGCATAAAAAGTTAAAAACTATCTTACACGTAGTAATAAAATCAGAGAATTTTAAAATATTATAACCAAAATATCATTTCATGCTGTAAATTTTTAATAATCAAACCATTAGACTGTTTCGATTTTGATAAAGTATTGTAAATAGTACTAGCATTACAAATGTTTGCCTTCACCTCGTAGATTTCAATTTTTATAAAAGTGAGAAGTATATATATATATATATATATATATATATATATATATATATATAATTTACTTTCGATTTATATATTGATAATATGAATATATTTGGTGAGCTTGCAACACTTTTATTAAATATTTCGAGTTAATTTGGAGAATTAGGCGGATTTAATTAAAAATCAATAATTTGCAATTTTATGATAATTTTATTAGACATCGATATTTTTGATAAACTTTTTTGTTTTTATATAAAAAATTAAAGCGCCGTTAATCTATATTGGAGCTAATTTGATCCAAGTTAGTTAGATTTAATTAGTTTTAGGCGAATAAAAAATATTTTACTTTTGGTTTAGATATTAATAATATGAATGTATTTTGTGATCATTTCCTTAAAAATTTTTTTTGTTTAATTTCACGGTTGCTTGCAACGCTTTTATTAATATTAATTTTTTGAGTTAATACTTTTATAATAATATTTTTTTCTATTGTTTTTCATGGTTTTGTATGCATATAATTTTTCCTATTTATATATTTATATTTATTATAAACTTTTGTGTATTTGTAATATGATTTTTAAATTACTGAATGATGACACACATCAAGTATCGAAACGTTTAATGTAATAAATAATTTTTTCTATTTAATATTTTTGAATTCGACGATTGGGCTGCAAAAAATATTCAAATATTATTTTTAAAATATTAATATTTTGAGTTAATTTGATGTCGCTAAATAGGCGATTAGACATTCGAATTCGAATTACACATCGATATTTTTTATACACTTTTTTGTTTTTCTATAAAAAATTATAGCTTAATCTATATTGGAACTAATTTGCTCCAGTATCGTTTTCTCGAATCATGTTTTTAGCCAACAACTTCAATATCATGTTTATCTCCAAAAATTCAAACAAAATTGATTTATGAAGCGTTAAACAATTTATTTCTATATTTATTTTTTTCGTAAGCAAAATAACACTGGTAAAATAACAGTCTGCAAATTGGGTAATTGGATTTAATCATATTGGATTTAAAGATATTGAAAACAAATGGAGGATATTTAATATGATACTTTGTTGCTGCAGTAATTAATTTTTAAGTTAATACGTTAAATATGTTATTCGATAGTATGTTACCTTATAATATTAGTAGATTCGGTTATTATACTATGAAGATTGTTCTCTATTTTATTCCATAAAAGCTGTAAGCAGTTATAATAGTTTGGAATTTTGATAAATTAAATTCAATTGTGCGGTCATAACTAGGAGAATATAATGATTTTTTGCACGTTTTCGAACTCTTTTTTGATACCACCACCATCAAATCAATAGGGTAATATTTGCCCCGAATGAGTGAGTCATGCAGCAAATGAGTCAATCTACTAGACACCCTGCAGGTTATAAATATCGGAAATAGGATTTCTTGGAAGTTGTATTACGCATATAATGGGTCTTGATTAGAATACGTTATAGCCTAATAAACATGTAAATAAAATTCTTTTCAAAATCATCAAACTTTTTTATCTTTAGTCAAATTAATTATAAAATATTTGATGCAAGCTAAATTAATTAATATAATAGATTTTAGATAAATATTTTTTATCTAAAGAATTTAATCATAATTAACTGTGAACATAATTTATCTTTCTATCATTAGCTGAATGTTTTCAAACAGATTCTCATATGCAAATGTACCTTGTTTTGCAGACGAACTGCAAATAGAAACGAGCGTGCCAAACTTCTGGAACGAGAAGTCGTTCATACCTTTTATTTATAATTACTTTGGTCACAATGGTAATGGGATGGCTAGCTATAAAAATGTTGACTGCTTTCACTATTATTTATGTTATTTCATATTTAATATATTAGGAAACTTATCCCATTATTAAATGCCAATTTTTTCATTTGATGCCATTTGGCTAATTTTATTGGTAATAAAAATTTCAAATATGTGATGCCATAAACTTATATGGAAAATACCTGTTCAGCCGAAGGATAAATGAAAATTAAAGTTTGTGAAGTCATAGCCAAACTTAATAATTTCTTTATTTTCTTGATTAATCAAAATCTGTCTAAACACAATAAAAACAAGACTTCATTAATTTTGAGCATATTTGAGAATTTCACATTAATTCTAAGGATACTTAAGTAAGCCTTCTCATCTTTGATAAGTGAAATTTAATTAAGCTTTCATATTAAATAAAATTTCAAAAATTAAATTATAGATGAAGTGAATACAAAAAAATTCATATTAGAACAAAAATAGACAAAATAAAATATATGATCATATATGTTTAATTTTTGGCTGCTTAGTGCAATCATATTACGACAAAGACCTTGCAAGACTAATACAGAAATTATCTAACAATTCAATAACGAAAGAGCTCCATAAAATTTCTATTCTAGTAAAATTGAATTATTTTTAAGTTTATAATTATGACAAAATTCAACAACAAATTTCATTCAAATTGGTGTAGCAACCATTGGTCTCGAGATCCATTTTCGGTTTGATAGCTTCCTGGACCAACTTGATATCAAGCAATAGTGATATCATATTTTCACTCTAAATTTGGAATCTGAAATATGATAGCAGGTTAAGCTAGACTTTCGGAGACTGCATATACATATGTCATTACTAATAGATGAAACTCGAATAAAAATTTCATCAGGTAGAAATAGGTCAACCACTAGGTTGCATCAGAAATATGGTTACAAATAAATTTGGGCTTTTCGGGGTATTACTACATCTATTTTATCAGCATTAGATAAGAATTCTAACAAATATTTCATCAGGTGAAAATTGGTCAACCACTGGGTTGCATTCTAATAGCTCTAGATTAAGGAATGACATCGCAACAACTTCTAGAACATATAAAAATCAAATGTTTTTTTTAAAAAAAGAGATAAATTTATATATGAATCAAGGGTGTTTTTTGATTCTATAATTATTAAGCGCACTGCCTTGCATGGATAGAGTCTTTAGTTCAAACCCCTGCTCTGAATAACCTGATATCATGCAGTAGTAGTAATATTAAGAGTAGTTATATATATATATATATATATATATATTGCTAATTATTATTACAAATTTCGTTTGTTCACTGTATACTTGTTGTTCTATGCCCTTCAGTTTTAATATTGTTTTGTTCTTACTGAGCCGGTTCAAATATTATTTTATATACATATTACTAATTACTGTCTTAATTTTTACTGTTTTTGAGGGTGTATGTTTTTCATCCAACTTCCTTACTATGAGTTGTTCCCTAGTACAACGACCCAAGATGCATTTAATCTTTCTCAAACCCAAACTGGATCGGCGCCGAGATTCTTTAACTTAGGACTTACTTAATTGGCTCATTGCCAATTTAAAGTTTACGCAATAAGATATACGTGTATAGTAATTTGCAAAATATGTACAGTACTTTATTATAGTATGTATAAGTATTCCGATTAAATTATTTCATTCTGTACTTCCGTGTCACGTTGAAGGAAGAATGTTTAACTTGCATGTCGTCTGCGTGCAGTTATATATATAATTAAAAAAATACTTTATGAAATTACATAAATATATCATAAATGATACAATATATTTTTCTTCTTTCTAAGGTATCGTTACAATCGTTTGGTTCTTCTAACCCGATTGCTGAATAAATTGTATATTTAAGGATAACCAAAGTTAAACATACAATAATCGTATTCATCAATCAATATAGTTAGCACATTTTGAAAAAAATAAAAATATTGAAATAATTAAAGGTTTGCATATCATTGTTAATACTTTGGGGGAAGTCCCCAAGTGGCGGACACCTAAGGTTATTTATAAATAAATAAAAAAAATTTTACGAAATGTATATTAAATTATGATTTATGTTAGATAACAAAGTTAGAAATGAAACTAAATTAACAAAACCGCAATATTTGCTAAAAAATAATTAAAAAATTTGATTGTAAACAGTGGCACCTAGTACCGGACATTTCAAAATAACCTGCATTGATCACACATGTAGCCATCTTCACGCTCTGGAATGTCAGCATATGTGTCTTTGACGAATATTCTTAGATATTGCAAAAAAGTCGCAATTCATCTACCCTTTTGGCTGGGCGACACCGATGCTCTCAGCTGGTGCATTCATAAGCTTTTCATTTTTTGACTAGAAAATACGAAAAATGTGAGTATGTAGTGACCGTTACACTCATACAGAATGAAATTAAATATTTGGAATATATTACGTGAATTCTTGTCCGGCACTAAGGGACGACTTAGTGTCCGGTGCTAAGGGCAGACATTTTTGTTCATTCTACTAAAATTGGTTAAAAGATCTTATGATATTCTACCAATTTACGGATAACAATCAAGTACAACTTTTATCTTTGCATACCACCCAAATATAAATGCATAAATATACTACTAATATTACTTCCATTGATATTTAGGTGACGCCGTGATTTTGCGCTTAAAACAGGAAAGGGTTGCTCTCGACGTGGCCGCGTGCATCACAGGCGAAGCTTGGCGCGTGATCCTGTACCTGTCTACCCCCCAAGCCTCTTTCACTTGTATTTTGAAATGAAAAGATTTATACTCGCTTAAATAATACGTGTTATATAGAGTATCCGGTGCTTGGTGCCGTCCGGCGTTACGGCACTTCCCCCTATACTAAAAAATTACATTTAAAATTATGTATAAAATTTGAGTTAAAAATCTCATTTAACGTTGTTTTGTTTAAGATATGGTTCTGCCATAATCTCCAAATTTGTTCCTTTTCAATTTATCTATTTTTTATTCCTATTTTTAGCTATGTAATGTCTAAGAAGAAAATATCAAATTCTATTAAAAAAATATATAAATTTTCACACGTTTGTTGGCGCATTTTTTCCCTAGTGCTCTCTCTCTATTATTTATCTTAAAAATATCGCATGTGGTCAGGCAACTTCAAACGGATGTGATGCTGTTTTTAATCGTTTTATCGACTTCCTCTGAGACATCAATTATTTTTCAATGATCATTTTGCGATTTCTTCTGCATACCGAGTTAAAAGACAGTAGAGACTATTATAGAGAAAAATTTACTTTCAACCAACTCCAAACTTCATCAAAGTATGATTATACCTATTATAAACCAATTATGGCGAAACTAATTTTTATGGTCATGCTCACCTTAATGCTGACAAAATTATCGATTAAACACGAACATTTTCAAAACAATATCTAACAAAGGATGGGAATGTTCTATGAAAAAGCCGCTAAATTGCTAATTTCAATAATGCTGCAATTTTAAATAATGGTACATGTAAATTTTATTAAATCTTTAAATAATATTATCAAATGTGTAAATTGTAGGTGGCTAAATGTTGTAAGCAAAGGCCAATATAAATAAAAAATCAAATGTTTTTGAAAATTTGCGAAATAAATGAACATGAATAAAGTTCGAACAACAGTCCTAAGCAATAGTTCTAACATATAATCCTAAGTTCTAAAAATAATTGTTTAGTCCGTTTTATTTCGTTTTATTATAAATATTTTATTTATTTTCTACCTTAATAAAATATAAATAAATATATGTTTTTGGTCATACTCACTGTTTAGCACAAAAATTGAGAGCTTTTGTATGCAAGTAAACATGATCACGTGTTGCCTCAAAGCTTTACCGATTTATAAAAACTGAAGAGCTTTATGAGAAACTTCTTTGAGGACTTATATTCAGATGATTTTTATATAAATGAATAATTTATTTTAAGGCATAACTTTCCAAAAATAAAAAAAAACTGAATCGATCATGATTTTAAAATCTGTTCCAACACTTAATCCTAATTAATTTTTTTTTTTTTTTTACAAATATTACATGATAATTTTGTGAATTCATAAATAATAGTGAAAAAATTTCTGTAAAATTTTGTGTAAAGATTGCATCACACTTTTATTCATTATTAAAAGTTGATATCAAAAAATTTAACTTTATCAGAAAATCTTGAATCTAGAAATTCGATATTTCGAAATTAATTTAAATTGATTAGGTTTATTAAAAATTATTGTTTTTATGGCCAATCTTGAAAATTTAAAAGCGATTTGAAAGGTAAATTTAAAAAATGTTTCGACTGTTTCCTGTAGACTGTAGAAACTTGAAATAATTGAAATCTATTCATCCATATTTTATGCTCCAAATAATATTTTCAATCAATTTCATTATATTTTATCAAACCCTTCCATGAACCAATAGAATGATTCATGTGGAAAATTATGTACATAGAACGCCTGTCTGAGTGCGTTTCATGAAAATGCGATCGATAAACATTGAAGCAAATGGTTTACTATTTATATAAATTCGAAGGTAAAATATGTAAATGATTAATCGGTTAGCCCTGAGGTAATCATATTTGTTTATTAGTAATACATCATGATACGGAAGTAGTACTAATTGTTAGATAATAGATTTATGCATGTGCATAATGAAAAATGTGTAAATGAATTCTTTTATTTTTTTTTCAAATGCGATAAATTAGCATTCCTTTAAGTTGCAATTTACCAACTGCATAATTTACTACTACTCATTGAAATGATAGTCTTTAATCGTATATATCAGAAGCGATCAAAAAAAGATATGGAAGTTTACAGTATTCTCAAATTAGGATTCCTTAATTCAGACTAGAGGTATGCTCTAATAATAAACACTATTTGATTATATTATAAACATTTAATTAAAGAACATATTTTGTACGTAATAAAAATAGGTTTTTTTACAGAGTCTAAATAAATAATAAATTGATATATTTTATTGC
Source organism: Ctenocephalides felis (assembly GCF_003426905.1). NCBI lineage: Eukaryota > Metazoa > Arthropoda > Insecta > Siphonaptera > Pulicidae > Ctenocephalides > Ctenocephalides felis. The sequence continues at coordinate 39,733,797 of NW_020537758.1, read as the reverse complement.
TAAAACTTCCCGATTTCCACATAAATTCTACATTAAATATAATTTTTAAGTCGTAAAAGTTTTAACGTTTTAAAATATTTTTTTTATTTAAATAGCAATCAGTCGTGTCAAGAGTCCTACATAACGGTTGGCGTATCTCTATTTTATATTTTATTATTTGAATTTCTCAAATACTAACAATTTTGATGCTCAATGCCAAGCAAAGGCTCTTTTCAAAAGGAAACATATTTCCATATACATTTTGAAGTGAAAACCAATGTCATTAAACTCATATCCTTCATGTTCAAAGAATAATCGATCAATAAACGATGTTATTCACCTGGTCAAGCATTTTTACTGGGAAAACACATATGTTCGTGTTTGTTTGATAATTTCTAAATTTGTTTTGAGAATTCAAGAAAATGTTTGTAGATGAAAGATTTAATCTTAAAAAAGACTTAAATTTTATTAATTAAAAAAATAAGAACCGATGCTTCAGTGTCGAAGGCACGAATTTTATTTGAATTTTTGAACAAAGTTATTTCTTGAAATATAGAGTCATTTTCAATATCTTTCTAGTAGATACGCCGTTGTATGTAACTACTAATTTTTAATCAATATTATGTCATTTATGCATAATTTCAGCTTATAGTTTTTGTATTTACAGATCGCAGAATAAAGTTAAATAAAAATATAAAACAATATTGGTCCTAAACCCAATCATTATGAAGGAAAATTAAGCTATTATTAACATCTTTACAAAAACCTGATAATTGAACATGCATATGTCCAATGATCATGTTTGAATCCCATACATCTATCCTTTGCTTTTTTTAACACAATTCTGTAAAAATTTAATTAATTTTGAATAGAGAAATCATTCTAATCTATTTCCAAAACCCAAATAGTATTTTGTCCTATTTCTTCTTAATCTCTGAAACCGTTCGTATTGTTTTTTCTCCAAAAACTGATCTACTATTTGCATCCTCTGTACGAATCGGATATTTTGTGAAATGATCTAAGTCGGTTCATATTAAGGACTAAAAATATATGAATAAACTTACGTGAATAAACTTGATTTTTTGTCCCGGATGTCCCGGTTTTTCAAAATTAAATTAGTTAAATAAAGTTAAATTATCAAAAATTAAAAAAAACAAACCAACAGATGCTAATTTTTTCAAATTAATTATGAAGAAAATTGAATAGAACATATAGATCGAAAAATATAAGATATAATATCCTAGATAAAGAAGTATTGCATATTATAGTCGAAGTATAAAGCTCTTACTAAAAGTCCGCAATTATGATAAAAAAAGGTTTATTTAAAAAACTTTTAATTTACCCTTTAACCCGCCCTCCATCTCGTCGTCTCGGATTTGACTTAAAAAAATATAGTCACCTTAGTACTACCATATACTTAAATTTTTCTGAAGTATGCCAAAGTAATCAGAAGTCCTTAAACATAAAAATGTCGAAGAATTCTGTAATTTACGTAACTTACCCTGTGGAAAGTTCGTAAGTGGCTACCAAGTTTTTGAATATATACGGTAATTGGAAAATGTTGAGAAGCACGGTTTTCCCAACCAGGAGGGGATATTTTTAGTGTGTGTGTATATCATCAGAAATCTCCCACTCTCTGGCAAGCAAAACATTAGTCAGTCGGCATCAGAAGCGCGTGGATCGATCGTACCAGTGCGTTGCATTTAAGTTCCTCTGGATAAAAAAAAATATATGATATGAAAATTATTTTTTATAATGTGAAAAATAGTGCTACACAGTGTTTATGTGTGTTATATAAGAGAATAGTGTTATATATTTGTGCTTAACCAAAAGTTTAACAAGGTTATTATTGGTTACCTATTGCACTAATCATCATTGTTATAATTAACTAAATTAAGAATCAACTAACACCGAAGATGATGATCAGTATCTTATTCATAACTAAATACAAATTTTGCAAATTAATTTTATAATTATTAAATTCAACTTATTTATAAAATTACTTATAACCATTAATTATTATTATGATTATTATTATTTTTATTTATGTAGCATTATATTCATTTCCATATCTCAGTCAGTCAGTATTTACTCAGTTAATGGATGAAAATGGTTATTACAAATTTTAATTTGTAGTAAAATGTTTTCAATATTTGAAATTCAATTCATAACTATTTCAATATAAAGAGATTAGTTAAATGCTAACTCGAAATTTTATTATGAATGAAATGAATTTTATAACCTTCTATATTGTATAAAGTCTACTACAGACGTTCTTTATTTTATACGAATCATGTGTAAATGCTCACATTTATCACATATTTTTATGAATAATATTAAATTAAACATAAAAAACATGTTAATTTATAAAACAATTCAGATTCTTTGAATTTGAATAAAAAATAATTAAAAACTAAATAATAGAGATCTGTTTTGTTAATGGTTTTGGCTGTTTTTGGTAAATTAAAACTTTCAAAATAATTTTTGAAATTCATATACTATTTCAATATAAAGAGATTAATTAAATTAAACTCAAAATTTTATTATGAATGCAATGAATTTTATAATCTTTTCTTTAATAAATATATCTAAATTTTGTATATCATTTAGAATTAATTGATTTTTTTTCTTAAAAGCTACACTATACAATATAATAATTTTATTAGAGTCTACCTCAGACGTTCTCTATTTTTATATAAATCATGTGTAAATGCTCACATTCATCACATATTTTTGTAATTAATTTTAAATTAATCATAAAAAATATGTTACTTTATATACCAGCTAAAAATCTTTCAAAAATAATTAAAAAACAAATAATAGAGATTTGTTTCGTTAAGGGTTCTCTACAAGTACCTATAATTTTTGGTTTTAATAGAGTATATGCTCACATTTATCACATATTTTTGTGAATATTATTAAAATAATCATAAAAAATATGTCAATTTTGATAACAGCTAAAAATCTTCAAATTCTGAATAGAAAATAATTGAAAAAAAAAAATAGAAATCTGTTTTGATTAGGGTTTTCTACAAGTACCTACTGTTTTTGGTGAATTTAAACTTGGATATTAGATAATATAGAACAAGTAGACCTAAATTTATCCTAAAATTAATAACAAACAATGAATTTTTATCAATTCTATGTTGTAATTATTTGAAACAAAACAAAACCTTTGTCTCGGTAAATTTTTATAATTCAAGGCACCTATTGACTTACATTGTAAACAAAAATATTTCAAAACACCGTGCTGAAAAATTGTTAAAAAACATGCAATAATTTCGTAATGAATTTCGAAAATTTAAATATTTATTTAAAAGCAATTGAAAAATAATACAATTTTCATTAGCTATTTGGTATATACACATGCATAATAATTATATACATATTGACACACTCCCATTAACATATATTACATTGCTTAAGTAATTTATCTAATGGCAGATTTACAAATATAGAGAAATAAAATTAAATTAATGTAAAATTTCATTTCGTTTCAAGTTGTTTGAACAAGGGTATTTATAATTATTACCTATCTTGCAAGATAAGATTTATGTTGGATAAAAATTTAATCTTTAGACCTTAACCTTAGCATTGGACTCTAGATTTTTCATGTAAATATACGAATTCTTTATTCAAAGTAATACTATCCATTTGAATTGCGCGCTATGAATACTTACACATTTTGTTGTTGTTATTTAATTTACTCCGCCTATTGTTCTATTAGGTGAAGTCGTTTTTCATACTCATCTAATGAAATCAAGGGTTGGGTTCTCTAACACGTGGATTATCAGTCGTCGTAGTAAAAAACACCTTAATCTTATTTGAATAACTTATCTAAAGCTTTTGAACCTGCTCTGTTGACTTTCCATTCAGTTACGCATTTGCTTATTGCAGTAGCGATAACAGCATTCTAATGTAACAAACCAGTTAGTCATATCATTTAAGACTATTACTTTATTTATAGCAAATATTTTAAAGTTTACTTTCATTTCGATTAAATCATACTGGATGTTTATGCTAAATATAAATATTTGCTAATTAATTTCCTGCCCATATATTTTTTATCTTTATATGGCGGATTCAATATCATAGTTGAAGAGCAGGAGTTACCGCATTCAGGAGAGAATTTGAATGAGCATTTCACTAAATTTTATCAATTATTCTGGATCATGTTGTGATTACCTCCTAATAGAGTAGGTAATTGATACTACATAATCAATCAGTGTATTTGGAAATATATTAAATTTAACACATATATGGCGTGTACAATCTCACAATCATGGTAAAGGGCAGAGTTACTGTATTCAGCAGAGAATTAGAATTAGTATTTCACTGAATTTTATCAATTATTCTAGATCATGTTGTGGATTAGCTTCTAATAGAGTAGGGTATTGATGCTGCATAATCAATCAGTGTTGTTTGAAAATATATTAAATTTATCACATTTATGGTGGATATAGTCCCATAATCGTTTTACAATCGAGCAAAAGTTACTGCATTCAGCAGAGAATTTGATTAAGTATTTCACTGAATTCCTTCAATTATTTTGGATCATGTTGTGGATTACCTCTTAATAGAGTAGGGTATTGATACTGCATAATCAGCTAGTGTTTCATGTAAATATGTTGAATTTATCACATTTATGGCAGATACAATCTCAAAGTTGTGTTAGAGAGCAGAAGTTACTGCATTCAGCAGAGAATTTGAATGAGTATTTCACTGAATTTCATCAATTATTCTGGATCATATTGTGGATTACCTCCTAATAGAGTAGGGTATTGATACTACATAATCAATCAGTGTTATTTGGTAATATATTAAATTTAACACATGTATGGCGTGTACAATCTCACAATCATGGTAAAGAGCAGAAGCTAAAGAACTCTATTCAGCATAGAATTAGAATTAGTATTTCACTGAATTTCATTAATAGATCATGTTGCGGATTAGCTCCTAATAGAATAGGGCATTGATATGTATAATCAATCAGAATTACTTGAAAATATAATAAAATTAAGTATGATGGGTATAATCTCACAATCATGATAAAAAGTATGAATTACTACATTTAGCAGAGAATTTGATTGAGTATTTCACTGAATTTCATTAATTATTCCGAATCATGTTATGGATTACCTCCTAATAGAGTAGTTAATCCATAATCAATCTGCGATTGATACCAACATCATTTATTTTTTAATGAACATACATTTTTTTTTAGATCTATTAGTATTTCTAGTGATATTTACCATATATTTTTCTATCTTCTGCCAATTAATTACATTGGCTTTAAGATAGTGTTATTAAATTATGTTAATTTGCTATCATGATAAATATATTTAAATTCTATAATCAGAAACCAATTAATAACCTCATCAAATATCAATTAATAATAATAATTTTCTAATATTGTTTTTCCATATCTGCTCTGCAGCTGTGTTAATATAGTGCATATCAATAAACAATTAGTGTGTTTTGTACAGTGCTTATATACACATGTGCGAATAACAATGAGATATTAATAAAATATTTTAAACATTCGCAAAAAATCTGACGAACCCAAAGATTGGTAAAAATCAATTAGTTGAACTTTAATCGATTATTTAGAAATGGGAATTTTAGTGGAACATACCGCAGCTTAGGATGATGTATAGTTGCAGCTTATTGTGTATTTTTATGAAGAGGATAATTTATATATCACTTATCGAATTTGACGAATCACCATACTATAATAATTATTGAAACGAAACGAATCGACTGAAAGCCATTTCCAGAGATTGGTGTGCATTTACTTCAATTAAAGATGATGAATATCCAATGCGCCATAGATAAAGTTCTATTTCTGGCAAAATACCTCATGATCCACATAAATTGAGGGAAAAATTGTTGGATATTGATTAATGATAGAAGATTAGTTGAAACACAATTTAAAACTTAAAACAATATATGTGTGATGACAAATCTACATTTACATCAGCCCTCTTGGTCAGTTTAAAATTCTTATCATCGATTTTCAAAAGTGACCGAATTTGTAGCAGCCGCGATTTTAAATGTTCTGTTCAAACAGCCAAGCTTTTCAAAGTTTATCAGAAAAAACTAAACAGTTAGCTCAGAAATGTCACATGAAAGTGAACAGCCAGAAAACGTCTTCGAACAAGAATTCCTCTAGCAAATCATCCAAATTCTATCTTTGCCCATGTGGCGTATTACCTTCGAGTTATGGGAAAAACACTAGAAGGGTCAGCCAGACGAAGTGGTATGTCAAGGTAAGAGGAGTTCTGTTGACATTTATTTAGTAATTTAAAAAACACTTCAATTGGTCTCGAGCACTTGATATTAATAGGATATAAAATTAAATATTGCTTTTGAAAATCACATAAATTTCAAGATAATTTAATCGAATCCATTAACTTTCTGAGCTCTTCGAGTTTATCCTTGTCTCATAATTGCTTTGATTGTTCCTTATTTTTCGACACCCTCAAAATAATAGATCAAGGTTCAATTTTATTCTGGTCATTTGGACCCATATAAATATTTTTACGGTGATGTTCTCTATATAATGAATTTTCACAAATAAAGAGAACCAAAACTGAATTTCATTGATATTTATTGCCTATTCTTATTAATAACCAATGTACTGAATAGAAAAGTGAGGGTGCGTCTTTATTACACTAAGGTGAATTATTTATTTTAATAGATTTTTGTACCTAGAAGACAGCATATTTTCGAACAGGTGTAGACTGATCATTCATGAAATAACTTTTTTATGGTGTACTAAATTTGGGAAAATATTATTAGCTTTCTACTTGTTCTAGCATTTTACCCATTTTAGATATTTTTAAAATCCAGACTTTTGAACTGAATATACCAAACTACAGAAAATAATAACTGTACATGATTTCTATACTATATTTAACAATAAAGTGAATTATTAATTTTAATAGATTTGTACCAAAGAGGTAACATACATTCAAAGAGGTATGACTGAAAATTCATGAGATAATTATTTATTTCGTTTGATGTGTACTGTATTTGGGAAAATATTATTAGCTAACCTTGTTTTTTTTTAATTTTACCAAATTCAAGCAATTCTAAAACCCAGACTATTTTGATTGAATATGCCAAACTACAAATAATTTTAATAAATCTTACACTTGTGTTGATTAAATTATTCGAGAGATTTTTTGTAAGGCTAGTTGCTTATGATTCTGAAAATGAATCTTCTGCCAAGTGGTTGGATTGGTGACCCACCCTTGTTTGTAGTTTTCTAAGATTTGGGATGATGATGATCAACTCCTTTTGTCTTGATGCATTAACCAGTTTGGAACACCAGTAGAAAATTAAATCATCATCTACTTACATATTCAATAAAACCGAGACAGGAAAGGGAGTACCATCAATAGATTAATATTATTAACAAGTGCAGATATTAACATCCTTCATTTTAGTTTAGATAACAAACAATAGTCATTGTTATCCTGCTTATCTATGTCACTGCAAAATATCTGCGAAGTGCTGTACATCGTTTGGCATTGAGAATATATCAAAACATGATTACTATGTTGTTAACTAATAAGCATGAAAACCTCAGATCAGATTATATAATCATGCTTTTCTCACGGAACGCGATATTACAATGAATAATCTAACGGGTAGAAAATGTCACAAACAACGTCTACTTAACTGTTTAATAGATCACATTAATTGAGAAGTACAGTAATCAAGGTATTGTTAAAGATGAGATAATAATGCATTTTTAATGGTTAACTCGTTCATTTCTAATGGATTAAATAGACAATATAAAGGGTGTTAGACTCTACCTTAAATTTAACTCTTTAACCCGCGAGCTTTTCAAGTAACATTCCAAATTTTTCGACGATTCATCAAATAATTATGGATATTTTCTATGACATGAAGAAATCTTAATTCTATACCGTAGTAAAGATAACCAATATCAATATTTATGATCTTTACTAGACTTTTCAACCTAAAATCCACAGACCTTATAATACATATGTATGAGGTCTATGCAAAAATCACATTTTTATACACAGAGCATTATAGGCCGATATAAGTTAAAAGTCACATAATTGTTCAATAAGAAAAAAATGTTTAATAACCAAAAATAATTGATATTGACGATTTTACTGTTTGGTTAATCAGTTATTAAATAAACATTTATGAAAGATATGGGGTACGAAAGGAATTGATACCTATCAATTTGTGCCAACGATTTTTTTTTGAATAATAAATATATTAAAAAAAAACATTTACAGTAATTCTGCATTAACATTATGTACTAACTATATAATCTGATTTATCTTTCATTTTTATATAATCAAGTAGAGTCGATCTGTAGAAAAGAGAATGCAAATATTTGTGCCAAATATTTTATGTGTGGTCATCTGTAACTAAATAAATAAACCACAACACATTATTCAAAGCAAGTATTGTTACAATAAATTACAATTCCACTTTGTCTATAAATAATTTATACTATTTGCATAATAACATCGAAACGTTTACATAAACCGTACATTTTTTATTATATGCATAGAATATATTCATTGCTAATATATACCATATGTTGGAAATACGCAATACACAATGCTAGTTTTTATTACGCAAATGAATTAATTGTATAATTTGTTGTTATTTGAAAATAAGTTATTAGTGTGTCACTTAACATATTTCAGTTGAGAATAAATATTTATTATGAATAAACGTTAGATATTAACTCATGAATAATTAAAAAAAACGAGAGTAAACGCTTATATATTTATTTAGTAAAGTAATTTTTCTTCTTGCTTTTACTTATAGCACATGAAAAATATTCTTAATCGTGCAGAGTATTAAAAGGCTTAAAAGATTTATTAAAAGACTTAAAGAATTTATGCGAGAAAATTATTTTCATGTAAAATTGATTTAATTTTCAATTGCATGGAAAGGTTCTAAAACCAGTACTTCTGGATATTTTAGAAAAAACTAATCATATCGACTCTTTATTTATATATTATTATAATTTATCAGTCATAAATCTGAGCATAGGCAAAGGAAAACAAATAAAATTATTCTGAAGCACGAAAGTGTAACGAAAAAGTGATTAAATTAGCAATTTCTCATAAATGTTCATAACGGTGTATTGTCTCTACATTCGTGAAATAAATAAAATATCTTCAGTTTTTTTGTTGAGTTGACATATAAAATATACATGCTCTATTTCACGTAATAAATCAATGATTGCAAAATCTCTTATTTAGAGAAAATATGACATGCAAATTTTTATTCCGAATTATGAATATGTGTACCCTGTAGGTTCCCTTTCTTATCACATTTCAAATTTATTGATGCCTTTATTTCTCTATATAAATTTTACACATCATATAAAGTTAGTATCTTCATCTGTTTTGCCATTGATCGAGTTTGGATTTTATGAACTTAATATTTAATAAAACAATTATTTTATTACAAAATTTTTGAATGTTTCTGACAAATTTTTTTTATTTATAATATATTTTTTTTCGATTCATCGATCATGTTAGTTAGTACTTATTTTTCTTCATAAATAATTCAAATTGGATTGATTTACATGTTACTGTCAATAAAATTGATAAAAAAATGTTTTTATTATAGTGCTTATTAATCCTATAAATATAATTCACTATCGCAGAAAAATATAATTCATTACCGCAAAAAATATATTTTTCTGTGGATGTTGATATCTTTGGTATATGAATTGTAGATATTATTTTTGTAGATATCTATATGAATAGTCTCTATATGATCCACATAAATATGACTACTAAAGATGAAAATAACGCGACAGATAACGAAATTAAAATTTTATTCTATTTCAGTAATTGACAATACGTAAATTTTAGTCTTAAACAAAATATTTCAGGCAAAAGCCTTTCAAGTTCTTGGTATCAAAACTAATGTAGTTAGTTAAAGGATGAGCATGTATTAAATTATTTGATATGTATTTTCTTTGTATGTTTATATTTTCTAATTTTATTTTTATACGTTTGTTAAAAGTTATAATAAATTATGATTGATGATAAAACTATGCCAAGTATCGAAGATAAATCTGCTAAAAATGTACCTTGCCCAAGTTTCAAACGTATTCATTAATTTACCTAATGAATGATAAATTTAAAAGTTTTTTTTCATTCTCATTAATTTATTAGTGACGGTTACGTAAACATGAGATAATACTGAAACATTTGAATAATACATATCAGTGGTCGTCATGAAATTTTAAAAACTCATCAAATATTTAATTTTATTTTTATTTAATTTATTGGTAATTTATTGAAGCTTTTTTCAAAAAAGCGAAACTCGTCAAGTATTTTATTTTATTTTTATTTAATTTATTGCTAATTTATTGAAGCTCCTTTCATGAAAGTGAAACTCATCAAATATTTACTTTTATTTTTATTTAATTTATTGGTAATGTATTGAAGCTGCTTTCATGAGAGCGAAACTCATCAAATATTTAATTTTATTTTCATTTAATTTATTGAAACTCTTTTCATGAAAGAACAAATGATATTGTATTGTTATTGTCTGTATTGTTAACGTCTTCAATTTTAAACAAAAATTTGAAGAAATCCTTATATTTTAAACCAGATTTGATAAAAAAAATTTAAATTACGTCGTGTTATGCTAAATAATGAGCTAATATTTTGTCAACTTCCATAAGAAATTTCCATGCAACCAAATGAATATCGAATGAAATGTAAATGTTTGATACAGAATATATCATTAGAAATTACAACAAATTACTGTGATCATCTTTTTATGCAAATATTCGTTGTTTCTACATTTAGTAAATTTTTATATCTGGCTATATATACCAACTATCAGTAAATTGTTGAACACTGATTCCTAAAAATCTGTGTGATGATGATTTTGCTGAAAGTAGAACGTGCTAAATTATGCGAACTTTTGATTATGTGACAATTTACTTCCGCATTGAATCGAAAGTCTTTTTAAAAGCATCACATTCTTTCCATAGTAAACGTTCAAGTATATATATATATATATATATATATATATTTCAAATATATTATAATATAATAAAATTATACTAAATTTGAATAACAAAAATGCCTGTCAGATATTTCATTCAGAATTGCTAAAGGCGTTTTATAATAATCTTGATATTATTTTATTTTATCTTATCTTACTTTTATTATCATGACGAAGTTGTTTTGAATTTCTGTCTTGATATCTATTTGTCCATTTATCTGGCATCATATTTCGAATAAAACCTGAGATGCAATTAGATTAAAAAACTTTTCCAAAGCATTAAATTATCTCACGACATTATTCCATATATCAACATACAGACAATATTTTTATTTGCTGCATATATTTAATATTTATTACCTTATATAATATAAGATAATAATGATATTTGTTGATCAAAAATCTAATTTAATAAAATACAGATGTGCAAATGTCAATCTTATGTTTATTTTATCAAAAATATGGGTCGCGAAACAAATACCTGTAACGAAATGGAAAATATTATATTGACTTAATAAGAAATTTTGCTTGTTCATACTTCACTGATAAAAGCCGAACAATTGTTGACGATTGAGTGATTGACGTCATTTGCTTAAAAATGTGTATATAGGTGTTTTACAATCATATGGTATTAAGGAAAATTTGTGAGAACTTATTATAGAGTTTAGTACTAAGGAAGAAAAAAAAACACATCGATTAGAGCTTACTTAAGATAAATTAAGTTATTAAATTTGCCAATACATTCTGATTATTTTGGCATACTTTAGGAAAAACATATATATGTATAAAGAGGCATGTAGAAATCAATTTTATTTTTTGAAAGTTAAGGGACAGAACTCATCTTCAGCTATTTGTTGGAAGCCCAGATAGAGATGCAAGTCCGTTCAGGAAGTCAGAAAAAATGCAAAAAATTGTCGTCGTGTGGCTAAAAATGTGAAATTAGGAGAGATTTTAACAATGCTAAATATTAATTAATAAATTGCTAAAAATAATAAATAATAAATAATTGCTAAAAAATTATACTAATAAATATATATTAAATTCATCACTCTACTACTCTATTTTTGTAAATTTTGCTACTGAATCTTTATAATTTTATTCACAAGTTTTGAAGAAGTACATTAATCTTTCAGTAAAGTATAAAATAGTTTAATTAAGGGTTTCGTGAAAAATACCTACAAAGAGCTAATCACTAATAGTGATTATTTTATTTGAATAAAAATTATAGTAAATGCTTAAATTCAATCATATATTTTTTTAAATTATCATTATTTAAATCGTATTTTATAATTGCGTAAATCTGACAATGATAACAGTTTGTTGGAGAGATTGCAATTATCTAAATACCATTGTAAAAATTGGGTAAAAAAAACATAACATGATGAAAATAGGTGATGGATATCAGGTGTTAGATGATATATGAGCTGAAATTGTAAAGATTGGTAATCATAGCTTTTTAAATAAAAAAAATATGATTTTCCAGCCAAAAGAGCAAGAACTATATACTGATACCACCTTTACATAATAGAGAAAATTAAAAACTTATTATTAGCGAAACAGAAATTATTTATCCAAGGAGTGCATTATAATATTGTATCATTAGTATTATAACATTAAAAATTTCATATGTTTTATATCTTTCCAAAAATAAGTTTCATTTCCGTTTACAATTAAAAACTGATCCTTCAAAATCTTTTAAATAAATCTTTTTTTAATTTATACCTGCCCTGGCTTGATATTTTATTAACGTACCTGTGTTATCGTACAAATTTGATGACACATTTGTGATATGAATTATCATTTGCAAAATCGCGAACAACGGCGATAAGCGTCGCCTCAATTTTCAGAATTTACTGATTAGAAAACCAAACACTACATTTTAAATATAAAGCTTTGGGAATAAATGTATAATATACTTATATAATAAAGTAGTTCATGTAAATATTTGATAAGAATAAAATATTGGGCGTACAAGGATTCATAGAAAATAAGTAGAAAATCTGTCTAAGTCGTTCTTGGGTTTTAGGTAATTTGGGAGCAAGCTATAATTTAAATTAGATAACTAGGACTATTTGCTCTATACGCATAAGCATAAGATTTTTTAGACGAATATATACTGCATATCTGCATATGTAAATATAAATTGGGAACAAAATTAATTCTCAATAGCTGTGGCCAGTTATTAGTTCAATAACGCAGTATTTTTATATAAAAAACATTAACAATTATCCATCTCTGGTGTGTGAAGTGCAATTACCGCATTGATAAGAACTGTAAAATGAGTTGTCATTGGAGTCAAGTGATTGGTCAAGGTATATAAATGATTCACAGCTGGCACTCTTTAGATTATTTTATTTTTGGCTCGGCGTGCTCTGGATTCTTTCGTGCATATTTCTCTTGTAACAAGACAATTCTCATTACACTATTATCATATAGAAATTTCATCATAACATACAGCTTTGTTGATTAAAAAACGAAAAAGGAATAACATTCACTGTAATGCTATTTGAATTTGTTTACTGAAATCAGGTATTTTATCACCATGTTTCATGTTTGTTGACTTATTATCATGTTTATTTATTTAACTGTGTTATCTTTTCTCAACATTATGTTTATTATACTGCAAATAATAGAATTTCAAATGGTATTTCATGAAATTTCCTTATTTATATGTATATACTATATAAGTCTTGTCTTTTTTTCCTTTAAAATATAATTTTAAGTAGTATATCTCAAAAATACTTAAATTTATTGTACTTTCAATATAAAATAATGATATTTTCATATAAATGCTATTTTCACACATCATTTATCAGCACTTATTAATATTCCAGAATTTAATTTGAAATATTAGTCTCTAGCTACTTAGTATATACTCATTAGTATATATTCCAGCCGCAGGGGGTACTGGGTACAGTTCTGTTTAATCTGTTCAATCTGTTTAATTTTTGCCCGAAAAGGACAAGAAATACATGTCACAAATGTACCCAACGCACAATTTTGACAAGAAATCATCATTATGACTGAGCTAAATTATTTAAACAAAAACTAATTGCTGGTAATTAACTACTATAATGCTTAACTTACAGCAAAATAACAAACAAAGTGGTCTATTTGTATGCAATTAAGTTACAATTAAAATAATATGAAAACTTTTTCGACTCTTTAGAAGCAATGCGGTCTACATATCATGTATGTTAATGTAAAGCACTGACTAAATGCAATGATAGAAACTTGTTCGAGCAATCATACTTTATTTTTCTCCCTTTGGACCCTAACTCAAAATCAGTATAGGTTAGTTGTTATGATGACTGTCACTACTGTACCCTGGCACAACCGTAGAAAATCTTCCTACAATTCATTCTGCCAAACATGCATATATATATATATATATATATATATATATATGTATATAAATTAGAGCGGGTTGATTTGTATGGGTCAAAAGAAGTAGCTGACATATGATTTTCGGATACTAGGGATCAAAATAAGTTACTTTGCTGAGAAAACCATACCCCTACAATGAATTCTGATGTTCCGTGCATTGATCCAAAAATAAGGGCTAAGATTTGACAAATTTTGTTTTGACACATTTAGAGTGCCCCTCGTGGCCAAATGTATGAACGACCACCACTAACTTTCGAAGACCAATGTACCCATGCCCGTGGTTCATCCCCTAGGACACCTCCTAAGAGGTTTTTTAAAATGTAACCTTTATCTTTGGGTCAATGCACAGCGCATCAGAATTTATTTTAGATGTATGTTTTTTTTAGCGAAGTATCTTAGTTTGTCCTTAGAATTTGAAAATCATATGTGCCTAAATAAAACAATTCGAAACTTTTTGATATGGCTTCATCTTCCTCAAACTACGCACACACATTAGCCAGCTCTTTCAATACGATCGACGGTTTAGGTATTTAGCTTATGAATAAACTTCCACTCAATATCCGAAATTTAGACGGCAAAAAAGTTCATGCTTCCCTAGTTAAACTTTTTACAGAATTAGCTTTTTATGACATTACTGAATTTTCCCAATTTGATTTCAATAACTATTTTCTTGCATAATTCTTATTCTTTATCTATGTAGTCTGACCATTTGATCGCCTGTACAACCATGTTTTTTTATTGCTATTTTATTAATTTAAATTTTTACGGTTTTAAATGAGTATAACTTTCAAACTTGTGCAAGAATTTTGAGCTCAACTCGTGGTCAAATAGACTTTAATATGATGAACTTGATGATGAACATTGTAATTAATGTTCGAATGCTTTTTTTCAGCTTTTTTTTCAGAAGCGAAATTTGTGCAACTACTATGATTATTATAAAATTACTATCCTTTTAATATTAATTATGAATAAGCTTGACAGAAGACTGAAATAATATCTATTATTATTGATTATAGTTTGCTTATGAATAAATAAATTAATAAATAAATAAATAACCTTTAAGTCTCGCCCTAATCTATACTGTATATAAATATATTGTAGAGCTTATAAATATCATATTCTTGTAATATTATCTTTATCACAATATTATTCATTTTATATAAAAATCCTTCATTTTCCACTTTTCTTAAATATATTGTTTATTTAAATCTTATCAAGATCATGTTTTTTGATAGGTGTCCTGAAGATGGAACGTACCTAGTTCTGAAACGTCGACAGTAAATAAATAAATGATTTTTTGAGAAACTTTTTTGTTTTTTATCACTTTTTGGATTTTTTTCAAAGCTCTATAAAATATTTGCAAATCTAAGACTCTACCATCTAATATATATATATATATATATATATATATATTATACATATACTTATACATATAACCCTTTCCTACAAAATCTTATTGTACATATGCATATCATATCATATCATATCACCTTCCTGCATCATGCGCGTCACACATGCTCGAAATCCGTATGAGCGTGCGTATGTGAACGTTACCAGGAGAACAGACGCTTTTCTCTCGGCGAATGGGTTGCATGGGTTGCTCCCCCATAACCGCTCCACACATGACTAATCTCGCGTACGGTTCTGTGGAGCTATTTCGTAACACCATGCTCTCGCACCAAGCTGAGCGTTCGAGCTTAAAACTTGAGCGCGAACTTTTCAAATTCAAAGTTCATTCCAGATACTATAGAATCTAGAATTCTAGAGTCTAGATGTTATTGAATTTCATTTTTTTTTTATCGATGGGGTATTCTAGTAGTGGCATAAATTTTAAGTCATTTTTGAATCATAGTAAAAACAAGACAATCTCTTTTTATAATATTTATTTTTATAATTCCTTTATCAACGTTACAAGAGTACAAAAAAAATTAGAACAAAAAAGTTGCTATTTAGCAGTAGTTAAAGTGGGGGGTCATGTTGTTAAAAGTTGACACGTAACCATGCACACGCTTGCAACTATCCTAGTAATCCGAAATGTAAAAAAGATTAATCTAAAATGGTGTCTCTATATTATATATATATATATATATATATATATATATAGACAACATTTCAGATTAATCTTTTATACATTTCGGATTACTAGGCGTGTTGCAAGCGTGAGCATGGTCACGTGTCAACTTTTAACAACAAGACCCCACACTTTAACCACTGCTAATGAGCAACTTTTTTGTTTTAATTTTTTACATACTATGTACATATCTACAATTCGAAATTTTGCATGATTAATGGTGCAATTTAATATATGTATGTAATGAAATCTAAAAAAATATGTATGTACATTGTACATACATAAGGAAGTGCTAATTTCTTAATAAATATTGATTTTCGTTGATATCAATGTATATAATTGTTAGTTTTAATAAATACACAAGAATATTCTTTATACGTTCGATTATCCGGATTTTTGATTATTCGAATGCCCATTGACAATAATTAGTCCGGTTAATCGAGGTTCTACTGTATTAGTATTAAGTTAAAAAAGAAATTTTGACAAAATGGCGATTGCATGAAGGATCAATTTCTTACCACTTTCTTGAGTTTCTCGAATTTTTTAAAACTAGTAAAAATTTAAATTTGGAAATAAGGCTAGTATATAAGCTTTATAGAGAAGTCTATAAAGAAGATTCTTTGAAAATTTAAATACTCCGAAGTAAATCGGTCCAGTAGAGCTCAAGAAATCGTAGACATCATATTAAATAATACTTTTTTGAGAAAAGCGCGTTTAAAATTTTGCAACAGGAAGGAAACCCATGAGCATTATCATAATCAAACTGCTTTATCTCCGAAAATACTTTAAATTTTTGAAAATCCTCTCGCATTTATTCTTATACAGTTAAACTTTAAAAATATGAAAATTATATCAAGTATTGTTTTTTTTAATTCTACACTAGAATATCCCTTTAAGTGATAAGCTATTTTTCTTTGTAATATAAGTAGATTATGCCTTGAACATATTGTGCCTAATTTTATTTTGAAGTTTATACCAGGATGGTATTAAAAACCTTAGTTCTAATTTAGAAATGTGATAGGTAGTGATCAGAGATTTGATAGACTAGATAGACGCCTAAGAAGTTATCACAAGTTTGTAGGATCTTTAGGTTGTGATGGGTATTAATAATAATAATAAAAAAATGAATGATTTTTCAAAAAGATTAGATATGCTATGTCAACTGCAAATTGAAATTAGTCTATATATTCTGAATTTTATATTTTTCACATTCGTATGTATTTGTAATGTTTAATATGCAAAACCATCAAACAAAGATAACATTTCTGTCGATAAAATTCATGAATGGGAGGATTGTTTATGAGTTGTGACGCATTAAGTTATTTGAATCTGTTTATTGTGCTGTTTTTAATATATAGATATTATAAGTTTGACGCCAGATAATTTAATTACAATTCACGTTGTCAGTGTAATTGTTGGCATTTGATGATATGTTTGTCTGGCATGTAAAACTTTAGTTCGGAGTATCATTTCGGCTTTTAAATAATTTCAGACCATTTCCCACTTTATTATTATTATTATTATTAATCTATAAATGTATTAGGTCTCCACATATAAATTTCAATACATTTTTGTACTCTTGAAATATATAAGTATTAAAAACATAAGTACAGTTGATTTCACAAACACAGTTGATAATGAATTGAACATAAATGGATCATTATGAATATTGACTTATCTGATTTAAAAATTTGTGAAAGACTCAAATGAAAAAATACTCATTTTTTAGAATTCCATCGAATTGATTTTAATAATTTTTGATTAAAATAGTACTAATATATATTTTCAATTAAAGTTAAGTATTCTTGTAATTATATTTACATTATAGTATGAAATTACACACAATCAGTAATCGTTATGCTAAATGACAAAAATATGCATTTGTGAGTCACACCATATGTTCATATGAACCACAATAGTAGTATATAAATATATAGACAGCTGCAATATTGATAAAATGATACATTTTATTATAAGAAGACGGATTAAATATAAGGACAAGCAGTTTCTTTTACGTTGTGAAACTGATTCATTTTGAAACTATGTTGTTTTATAATATGTGATACCGCGGTTAGAAGCAATTACTAATTATAAAAGAATACATCATAACAGTTAGTTTGCAATTATTATCTTTTATGAATAATAAACAGACATTTTGATTAGAATTTGCATCTTAATAATTAATTGGAAGACATTTAATTAGTATATTTGCTATTAAATGTAAGTTACAGAACTTAATTTTTTCTCTTCCACCTTTGATTATATTAATCACAACCCTACCAGTATACGAATATTATTTTTGCATTATACTGAACTGTTTTTTGGTCAGTGTTTTTTTATATTCAATATATTCAGTCTATTCACGTGTTGATATACAGAGTAATTTTAACTTTAAAACAATCTGATCAAACTAATGAGATACTAAATTATTTAATTTTATTTAACGTTAAGGATAATACTACAGTCATTTGATGCAAAAAAGGCTGTTGCCGGTACAGTACTCGGGGAATTCTGAAAATAAGTAAACTTATAGATTTCCAGGTGCTTTTTACGAAAATCAACTTTGCCACCTCAAATTTTTACGGCGATTAGTTGCCATATTGGAAAAATGGCGTTTTTTTAAAATATCTCCTTTCTACGATAAAAGCAGCTATGTACGAAATAAACTAGATAAAACTTCCTACAATTCTTCAGAAAACCGTTTTTTGTAAAATTAATAGTTTGAGAGTACGTCCGCCTCAAAGTCTTTGCTGCTCTCGCCGTAGTATCGAATCTCTCTATATTTCAAATAAAGCCCTTGGGAGTGGGCTTTTTTATACAATTGGGCCCTCAAAAAGTATTATGATTTTTTTAGTTATCTAAAAAGTTAATCAGGATTTTAAGCCACGTGTAAGATAATGAGTTAATCATTGATTTTATTAAAAACTTCTATGTCACATTAGATGACCATTTTTTAACCTAATTGTTAAAAATTTTTAACTCATGCTGTTGTATGTATTGATTTGGATGGTAAATACTATTGGACATATAACATTTTTTCTTGAAAATTCGATAAAGCTCATAAAAATACCTAAAAGTAAGACGCAAAATAAATCACTGCTTGGAACATGAATATGGTAACTGTTAAATTATCTTCATGCAACAAGAAACATAAGGTGTGCACTGACGCATAGATGCTACATTGTCTTGAGGCATAGGAAACGATTGTTAAAAGTTCCTAACATTTCGAATCATTTTAAGAATAAGTTTTTCTAGATCATAAATATTATGACTTATCTCATCTTTTATACGAGCCCAATATTTTTTGAATTGGTGGTTCCGCTTTTTCCAAAACGACTTCAAGAATATACATGTACATCACACATCCATTATTCAACATTCATTATGTCTAAGCTCTAGAGTACATCAGAATGATCACAAGACCTTGAAACTTAAATATTAAAAGAAACTATGGTTTACTTTTCATATTATGACTTATACAGCAGAAATTCAATTACATAAATATTAAAATTCTCATTTTTTGAATTTTTCAAATTATGATATATGTACATAAATTTCATGCAAGAAGCACAAAATCCCACATTTGCCATGGTTTCCTGGATTAATATTAATAATGCAAATTTAATTTTGTGTCTTCAAAGTTCAACCGTGCATTAACTAACAATATTACAACATTATCATGGGACATTATGTACTGAGTTTTGATTTAACGGTTGAATTAGTCGCAGTTTTCTACATCAAACGCCAATTTTCAAGCTTCAATGAACTTTTCTATTGACTTCAAGCTTCACAGACTGTGAACATATATACATCGACTCTAAATAGGTCAAAGAGGAACATATAGGCTGCGAATTTAATTATGTATCGATAATATCATTACTTAGAGCATCTCTGCAAACAAAAAATTTAATTTAAACTTTCTATGGAAAATCGTTCTGTACATTCGACTTCGTAAGTCCCAGTTTTCAGATTTTCTCTTTTTCAAAAGAAGCTGTATTGTATGCATTAAAAGCTTTTGAAATAATGCTAAAGCAACTGAGTCTGACTCTAAAAAGCACTATGTTAGATATAGACTTAAATTCCATGGGGCTAAAATTCAGTTCTGAATTTTTTTATTTCTATTATGGTAAATTATATGAAATTCAATAATGTAAAATATTTTTTTTCAGTTCATTCAAGTGAAATTTTTATTTTGTTTAGTAGTTTAAAAAATTGTACTCTCATTTTGTTTACATACTTCTAAATTTAAAATGATTTAAATTCAAAAAATATTCAAGAAAACGTAAAATTAAAAATATTTTTTTTTAATATTTTCATAGTAGTGTTCTTTTTCAATAATTTTATTTATTAATTTTGGAATTTTTTTTAGAATTTATCGATATTTCAAATTTTTTTTAAATGTCAAAAATATTTATTTATCTTTACAATTTTTGGAAATTTTCTATAAATTTTATTTTATAACAGATGTTTTGAAAATTCATTTATACTACATGGGCGCACTACAATATGTCTCTAATAGGAGGTAATTGAGTTCTAAATTAAATCTTCTTCGTTAAACATTAATTATGTTCTAATGATGTCAATTAATGTTTTTTTTTCATTTGCCATTAATCAACTCGTCGACTTCAGTTATGGTAGATGTAATTGAATTATTATAAGTAGAATATTATTTGCAAATACATACTCATATACACATATATACATATAATATTTCTTTATATTCATTCTTTGGGAATGAGATGTATTGCAGTACTTGCATATTCTCTATTAGTAGAATAAAAATATCTTTAACAGCAAAAATATTCTAAAAAAATCAAAAGAACTGATGGTATTAAACTAAAAACTATCTAATGGTTCAAACTAGTATCATACATAATATTGCATCTAAGTTTTCATTATTTATTTATTTATTTATTTATTTATTTGAATATATAGCCCACAGATTTCTCCAAGAGGACTCAAAAATACAATTATTTGACATAATGAATAACAATTAAAATATATACAAAATTACAATATATAGTTAGTAACATAAAATGCTAAGATAAAATTTCATATAATGCAGAATGTAACAATAATATTTATAAACAGAAAATAATGAGATATTTGAAAGAAAATAAAAAGATTAACTTGTGCAGATGGAGATTATTTGATTAGGTGAAGTGTTGTGAATGTATATTTCATTATTAATTAAGTTAAAGTTAGAGGACATAAGTAAAATAGGCGAATTTAAGAGAGAATTAGATTTAGGGGTAGGATAATTGCATATTCTCTATTAGTAGAATAAAAATAATTGTGAACGCGAAGATAGCCTTGGAACATTAAAGGATAGTTGATTGAGAATAAGAGGACAGTCTATAGAATTATTGCAAAGCTTAAATAAGAACATAATTGTACAGATAAATCGACGTGAGGCAAGGGAAGGAATACCAAATTCTTTTAGTAAAGTGTTGTGGTCAAAGCCACGTTCAGGGTAAATTTTATATGTTTTATAATAAGGTAATTATGTTTTTTAATCAATATTTCTGTTCAGTGAAAATTGTATTACCTGTATCAAAGCCTTTGTGGAAAATGTCTGTACAGACGCAAGCTAAATTGAATTTCGATTTATTGAAGAGCAGTTTATTTTTGATATGCGCTCTTATAATTGAATGTCTAGTCTGCAGAGACATGAAAACGTATCAAGTCAGTTGAGACATCATCAAAATTCCATAAAATCCTTATTATATATAATATATATATATATAATATATGTATGTAGTTAATATAATATATATATATATATAGTTAATATACTATAATTATTTTTTATTAATTTTTGCCAATCTTTAACAGCTGTTTTTCCTGAGTTAAAAAAATGTCATCTGGACTTTGAGCTAAAGATGGTCACTTTTCATGATCTGAAATGTTTACGTTCAGTTAAATATAACCAAATCATATCAAAATTACAAATAAAATTAAATTAGGCTGCTAATTAGTTTTGCACTTATTCTACAACTCCGTGTTTTATTAGTTAAATAATTAATGCCATAATAAATAATTTTATCTTCCAATGCTAGCAAAAAATTTAAACGCTATTGGACACAAACTATAATGATTAAATTTATTCTTTATTAGAAATATAAACTTACCAGGTAATAATATAAAATTGATAACATATTTTCCTATATACTCAAATTGCAAATGTAATAAATTATTAGAAATAATTTCATAATCATTTAACATCACGCAATTCGATACATGTAATGTAATTCAATAATGTAAATTTGTTGAAATATAACTCAATGAGTGCTAAGTAGGTATTTTGCAAGTAAAATTGTTATAATATAAATTCAATATTATTTTATTAGTGGACCGAAAATTGACCTAAAAAAATAAAAAAATGTTAAAATGTTTTCGGGCCGGCTAACCCCTATCAATTGGCTTAAATCAAAATATCCGAAAATTGACCAAATTATCACGAGGATCGGACGCTTGGTTTAGAAAAAATGATATAATTACTATTAAATCTTGTAAATAATTATTACGAAATAGGGGTTTGTGGTAGGAGGTTGATATGTGTTTTTTATATACCCATTGTAATAAAATTAAAAAATTAAAATTGATCGAAAAAAATAAAAAAAATATTAGAAAAGTCTCCGTGGCGGCCAACTTTTACGACTTGGCTTCAATCAAAATATCAAAATAAATTCCGAAAACTTGTCTCGGAATTTACTTAACAATTTCCCAAATCTTCTAGAAATGCAAGAAAGTGTGATGTTGCTTTGAAAATAATTATTACTGGAGTCAAATAAAGCTATCGAGTAAAATTCTGCTTCAATTATATTTGTAACAATATTAAATTGTATATAGACAGCTATAGGCAAATTCTAGCAGAGGATTCCTCTAAACGCCATATATTACATCATCACATAGGCTTATAGAAACAATGTATTCTGATTGTCTATTGAATAATAATAATAAAAAAAAATGTTATTCCATTCCCTTTTGTATACATATGTTTATGCTAATACAAATTACAAATTATATAAGTATGATCTATCTAATAAATAAAAATAATGTTGCAATTTATAAACGATTTTTAACCTTGGACCTTTGTTCCAGCAGCCTACTTGGCGTTTATGGGGCGAAGAGCGTGTGGAAGGTGCTATTTACACCGTGTACCTGAAAAAAGTGCGTTATCATAGACCTACACCGAGTGCATCTAGTGTAAGTATCAAGTTTTTATTATAATATTTATTTTTAACGTAATTGTATCGATTTCACATAATTACAAAGACCATGTTTCATGTTTATTTAAATTTTAATGATCTGTAAAATCGTCTAATAATGAGGCGCAAATATCACAACAGTGCGGTGAAATCAAGCACATTATTGTACTGTCTGCAGGCCATAAATTAAATAAGGAGTAATTAAGTTCTGAGACAAATTGCATGAGCTCAATATGTTTTTAAACAGTCTAATAGTAATCGGTTAATTTAATAAAAAAAACATCTTGGCAGTTCAAGAAAGATGTAATTAACAACTGCCATATAAGTTCTGAGTTCGGTTGACCGATTTTCACTTAAAAATGTTCAACTTCTTGATAATGAAGGAAATTAGGCAAGTTAATTATATTTCTATCATTATATAGGTAATTATGTAGATTGATGTAGTTGATGTTTATGATAATTCAAAAGTATTTAAAATTTTTAGGAAATTTTAATTAGTCGGAAATTCAAACATTCAATTAATAGATTTTTACCAGAATTAACCAATTCTGGTCAGATTCTTTCGGATAAATTTTAAATTATTTGAAATCGATTTTGAAAAATTAATTCAATATCACGTAATGTTCTGTTATAATTGATAATATATTTAATTGTAAATTGTAAAAAAAACTTATTATTCAGAATATAAAATTAACAATAGAATCAATATAATATTAAAGAAAATCAAAGATAGACTTTCTATCAAACTCTGTACAAAATAATATATTAATTTGTACATACAAATTCAAAAACATGTTTGATAAAGTCATAGTTTAGTTATAACAATGGCAAACACAAAAAATCACATTCGAATAAGAGTTAATTTCCAGGTAATATTAAACTTGGAGCTGACCAAATATACGGGTGGTGATATCATATTCTACACATGGAAAATTGGATTCTACAAACAATTAATCGTTTAATTCTGCGATAAGATGGAAAAAATTGCGATATCTTTGAATCCATATATGAATTAATTTTTCATATGATATAAATTGAAAATAATGATAATACAGTAGTCCTGAAATTTTCACACAATGACTACTTAATTACTTCTTATATTTATATTTTCCATTCTTTTATACCTAAGTGCAGTATTCGAGGTGAGATAAATTATGATGCACGCGAAGATGAACTCGTATCAAATATTATTCTGGTCAATGCCATACAAGAACTCGCTAAGCAACGTTATATAACAAGTATGATGCAATTTTTAATGCAACGCATAATATAAATTTTATCTGATTTAACCGTAAACTAAATTTGATTTACTTGGAAAAATATTCTATTTTTAAAAACTCTCACAGCGTGTGAGAAAAATATCCTGTCATCGTATTTATTAGTAGTTCGTCTGCTAAGTGCACTCGAAAATTTATTACTACTTGTCCTAATATATTATTATTTAATTATTCTTACTTGAAGACTATGAGATCAGACTTGATTTTAATTACAAACACACGTCTACATCTGTAATTTTTTGCTAAATGGTTTAGAAACATTTCGAACATCGAAAAATTCTATAAACACGATATCGAACCCTATATCCTTCCATTATTTCTGCAACAAAAGTAAGTTGAGCTTTTATTTTGGTGTGAGGATTTTTGTGTAAATAAGTTTAATTAAGCAAGTTTTCAAGAATTTTAAGTTTAAATAATTTATAAAAAAACTGCTTACTAAATCTTTATACATAAAATTCGTTATTTCTAGCGTTGGTTTATTTTAAGCCCGTTCCAATGTTTTTAGCATGTGTTTACATATTCGACATTCTTCAACACAATTTCGAAAATATTCTTTGTATATTGTTTATTCTGCTAGAATGCACTTCGTCTCTGGATAAATTGTAAATTTAGAACAGGAAAATGTCTTGCAATAGCAGTATTTACGTTGTTGAAATATTTCAGTGAATTCGCAAAACAGAGGATGTGGAATCGGTTCCAATTTAAAACATATCAATATTAAAATTTATGAGCTTCTATTGATATAATTGATTTTAATATTAAAACAAACAAAAAATAAAATAAACTAGGTAAAGACAGGTGTATGGCATCATGCCTTGAGGCCAATTGCAGGAACTTCCCGTACCTCAATGAAACATTTGAGGAATATTAAATGTTTTCAAATAGATTATTATAAATATTGCAATTTTCATTATTCTTATTTTATAAAAAATAAATTGACAAAGCGGATTAAAAATGAATAACAAATATTTTCATTTTCGATTTTTATCCCATTACTATAACTTACCCTACGAAAAATTAATAAGGGAAGGAGGTATTTCTTCGTGATTGTTTGAAAAAAATTAGATACGATTTTGAAAATAAAATAGTTATTTCGAGGATATCAATAGTATTAAATATTATCGAATTCTATATATTTGCTTCAAATTCAATATATTTCTGAAAATTGATAATACCTAAATTAGTAATTGTTAATAATGATAATACTTAGCACTTAGAAAATTTATTTTAGTTTGTTTCTTTATACATTCTACTTTGATTTCTAATTTTATTTCAATTGGTTATTTCATTCGTAGTATTATTCTTGTTCAATTCGTTCCATTAACCATCTCATTGCAATTATATTTATTATTTATAATTATTATTTCCCCTTTGCCTTTAAAAATTATTTTTTAAAAAATGTTATTAATTTTTTTTAAAATGTTATTAGTTTTTTTTTAAATGTTATTAAATTTTTTGTGTTTTTTCAGGACTCTGAGGACGAAATTTCACACCTGGAATGGGAAACAGTTCGGGTCCGATTCGTCAAAGCTGGTACATTGGCGAGATTGGTGGAAGCTTTGGCTACAGATGATGGAGAATTAGAAAGCACATATGTCAATGTGTTTCTGGCCACTTATAGGTAAAATGATAAAACTATAACTATCACGATTACTTAAATTTAGATAAACCACATCTAGTTGTTTCTGTATTCATTTATATATAACGCATTCAAAAAAAATTGAAGTTTTTTTGAAGGCAAATTTAATGAAATCTATGATATAATAATTGACGTAATAATTTCTTTTTTCAGAGCGTTTGCAACGACATTGCAAGTTTTGGAACTACTGACAGAACGCTACAAGTATTTAGAAGATAATTTAACGGAGAGCGAACAACATAGAAAGTAAGTAGTCACGGATCTAATTTTGAAATTATATTTTTTTCCAAAGCCAAACAGAACGCGTAATTACTTGCATTTACATAAAACATTTCAAATTATATTATTATGGTTATTTTTATAAAAAACATATAAAATCTTTATATTATTCTAATTTGATAGCTGATATATGAAATAAATGGAAGAACTAATACGATCATTGTTAGAAATAATTTTATGCATTCATCTTCAATTATAACTAATAATTTTAAACTAGTGGGGTGCATGGCATCGTGCCTTAAGGCAAATTGCTGGAACTTCCCGTACCGTTTTTAAAAATCTTGGCACGGAACCCAAAAAAATTTAAACAAAGTGTGTACACACTATAAAAATCTCTATAAAATATCTGATAATTTGATGTGCATAGGTCCAATAAACAGTTTTGACCACCATATGACATTTTTTAAACTTATTTTTATTGAGAGTACACACATACACACACATCCATTTTTTCTAAGGTATCACAAAATGTTTAGAAACCTTTGAAATGTAAAGATATATAAAAATTTTCATTTTCGATTTTTTGCGATTACTATAACTTGCCCTATGGGAAGTTAATAAATTTGTGTGTTGAATATTTGAAGCAGTTCAATTTTTCCATATCTTATTTAACAATAGTTAAGTACGGTTTAAGTATATATCTAATCAGAGATTATTTATCTTTTTATTCCAGAACTTTAATATCAGCACTCCATGTCTGGCTAGACAGTTATCCCGAAGACTTCAAATCCGCAAACGAAACTCTATCACCATGTCTCTCTCATTTGCTCCAATTCACAACCCATTACTTACCCCATTCGGATTTGCATGCAAAAATTTCACATCGGGTCAACAAAATCGGTTTAAAAAGCGGATCCGTAGAAAACTTACTTTATGCCGCTATTCCAAAAAATCACAGCTGCCAAAATTTTGGAGAATCGCAGACTGTAGTAGACAACGGATCACTAGTGTATTCTACAAGAAATTATGCTCAACTGGGGATGGAAAATTTCACTTTCGGAGTAAAATCGCCACCTATGACCACATATTTGCCGGATACATATGTTCCAGACCATAGAAGCCATTTCGTTCACGAATTTAGCCCAGAAGTGGCAGGGCTAGATTTGGACATTGCTGGAATATGCCTGGCACCAGGAATGAGGACGCCTCTGCATACGATGCAGGGATATAGATTTCCCAATGTACCTGAGAAGCATTTTGCGGAACAGCTGACTAGAATGGATATGGTAATAATAATTGAATTTTAAGTTGATTTGGTAACTCATATTTATTAGGTTAAATTTACAGTTAAAATTATTTTTTTTAGCAACTCTTTAAGAAATTAGTCCCGCATCAGTGCTTAGGAGCAGTCTGGAGTAGAAGAGATAAAGACAGGCAGCATGAAGCCGCAACAGTATTAGCAACAGTCAACCAATTCAATGCTGTTTCATTAAGGTAATTATAACAATAAAAACTTCATAATGTCAATATTATAGATATTACTATGATTTAGTATTAAAAACGCCAGCCAAAAAATATGCTCTATCCATAGGCAAATAAGTAGATTAGTCAGTGTCATCACTTTTTATCAAAATACTTATATCGATTACTTATCTCTTTTTGTGAACTGATTTGTGAGAACTATCTTCTTTATATTCAGTTTCATCTTGCAATCTGTATAATTCATTACATTATGCAAAGAATGCTGACAAGTATGTTAAAATAAGATGATTACAAATTAGTAGATACTCCCAGTGGCGTATCTACTAGGGCTAATTAAAACATAATAATAAAAAAAACTAGAAACAAAAGAAAAATGTTAATAAAATATAGTAAAATTAAAGTATTATAGTTAAATATACTATATTACGTCTCCAGGTATTTTTCTTTTAAGCCTGGTCCACTGGCCTTCCAGGTATACATGATTTGCTAGTTGGTTAGGATGGACGTCAATATTGCTTTTATAATTGTTGGCAACCATTGTTATCTATGAAAACTATCTAAATCTATTTTTTAAAATCTGCAGGGTAATATCAAGTATTTTAGTAGAGCCAGGACTTAAGCCAAATGAAAGAGCTGCAATCATTGGCACCTGGATCGATATTGCACAAGAACTGCGAATTTTGAAGAATTTTTCATCACTTAAAGCTATCATATGCGGTATGTGAATTTTTATAAAATTTTACGCAAATTTTATACGCATCAAATCCATATTAATTGTATTTCATAGGTATTTTAAAAAATATTCATTTAATGTTTGCTAAATTATGGAATGAAGCTGTATGATTATTATTTCAGGACTTCAAAGCAATCCTATATACCGATTGCAAAGAGTTTGGTCAGCAGTAGCTCGTGATAAATTAGAACTATTTAGTGAATTAGCAAGAATTTTTAGTGAAGACAATAATCAATGGGCACAACGTGAACTTCTTATGAGGGAAGGCACCGCTAAATTTGCAGACACTGCTGGAGAACATGACAGACATTTGCAAAAGGTAGTTTGTAATAATATTATTTTTTAATTTGATTTTATAACTAATTTCTTATTATTGTCAAAAGTAACACTTTGATTTTTGTAGATATCATTTCCTTCAATCTGGAAATTAATTTTACAGGTTTTCCAAAAGCAAAACAACTACTGTTCCAGCATAAGCCACGGAACGATACCTTATTTAGGGACTTTTTTAACTGACTTGACAATGATTGACACAGCAATACCTGATACTGTAGCAGAAGGACTAATTAATTTTGATAAGAGACGGAAAGAGTTCGAAGTCCTGGCTCAAATAAAACTTCTTCAAGGAGCGGCGAATGCTTACAATCTTTCTATTGATCCATTATTTGATCGATGGTTCGACTCACTACTAGTCTTAGATGACCGACAGGCTTATAGTTTGTCTTGTCAAGTTCAGCCTAATGCTGATAATGGAAAAGTCAACAAAAAACCACCACAGGTAATTTATCATTGTATCCAAACATACACACACATACCTCAATTTTTTCTAAGGTATGTCAAAAGGTGGAAACCTTTGAAACGTAAAGATATGCAAAAAATTTCATTTTCGATTTTTTTGCGATTACTATAACTTACCCTACAGCATGTTGATAACTGGATTAGAATTATTCTTATTATTCTTAATCCAAATGCATAGTAGTAACTGAAATATATTGTGATAACATAAATGGACCAGGCACACAAGCGCTCCAAAAAGTAAAATGTTTTAGTATCTAATGAAGGAATGAATACCTTAATAGCTTTATTTTAAACCTACCATAATTTTATGTTTTTACTTGATATTTTTAATTTTAAAACAAATTAGTGGAGGATGTAGCATGTCCTTCTCACCGGAGATCGTTGGTTCGATTCCTGGTGATTCCAAATGTGATATATATAAAATATCAGAATGTATAAGAATTTCAATTGCAACATATATGTAAAGAAATGATTAGAATGTGTAAGATATTAGAATGTATGGAAGTTGAATTAGAATTAAAATGAAATGAAACAGTAGGAGAAGTAAGAAGATGAAGATAAGTTGAGAAAACTATGAAGAAGAATTGGATTCATATGAAAAAGATAAGATGAAAGAAAAGAATATAGTATAAGAAAAATAAGATTTATGCTAAAATAATATAGTATAAAAAACTGAAGAATGAAGTAGAATTGTAGTAGTAGATAATAGTTATGTAATCGTTGTAGGTGGCTAAATGCTTGTAACAAATTACGCTCATTCAAATCGACTTTCGAGTACTAATCATTTAATGATTGTTCAATTATTGCTCAATAGAGTACATGAGAGTTAATTAATACTAGTCTATTTTTTGCGTAGATGGCTTAAATATTGTTCTTTTTTGGATAACGATAAATTAAATTCACTCTATTTATATGGTCAATACGTCTATATTATTGCTCTTAACTAATTACTTTAGTTTTTACTGCTATTCCTGGATCAATACTAATTATTCTAATCAATAGTAATATAGGTGTGTGTATTTTAAATTTTGAAATTTTTGTTTTAAAATATCATGTTTTTGTGTTTGAAAATATTTAAGAGAAAAAAATTATTTGGGTTCATATTAATTTGTAAAATAAATAAAACTATAGATTTTTTTACATAATTTTTTATCATACAAAACTTTTGTCAGTATAAATATGGTAAAATATGTTATTTTATTTTTTACAGGGTCACAAGAAAAATGATTCTATAACGAGCACATCTAGTAGCGGTGGGTCACAATTCTACTACGAAATTGCTAATAGTGCTCCAAATTCTAGAAATAATAGTTTGGATAGAGGGGTATCTCCACCCGGTGAGTGGATAAAGTTAATTGCAATAATTTTATTTTTGGAACACATTAAACGTTTAATTCATTAAAAAAACGTAAATGATGAAAATATGTTTTTTTTTCTTTCAGGAATGTCAGCTGCCTCCAGCAGTTCCAGCCTTCCATCCCTGGACGTTTCCTTATCAAGTGCTGGAAGCGGTGCTTTTCAGCAAAAGCACAACACTCTTAAACAAAATGGAACATCACCGCAACTCAACTCAACTGGACCTGATTTTTATATTATTAAAGTAAATAAAATTCACTCTAAATTTTAATTGTCACTATTTATAATGATTTACTACATCAAACCACATACTATCTGGGAAGGTGCTATCGCAGGATAGCAATCCTTCATACGCAGTCAAATCAAATTTACCTATTAAAGTAGATGAATGTACTGTGTGTATAGCTACTTGCTAAGTAATTTAAAAAAAAAACTTATTATTATTATACTACATTATTAATGTAGATTTTAACCTGATTATCATTAGAGATGTTTTTGTTAACTTTGATTGTTCTTACAATACCGATATTCAAATTTAATGAATTATTGTTTGAAATTTAATTTATATTTTTGCAATAAGTATAATCAAATAGATAAATGTTTCTTATCCTTCTTTATTTTGATTTTATTTAAGGTCACATACGAGACTGAAAGCCGCGAGACGGAAGGAATAGTTCTCTACAAAAGTATAATGTTAAGTAATAGCGAACGCACACCACAAGTTATTAGAAATGCTATGTTAAAACTTAATTTAGAAGGTGATCCTAGTAAATATACACTTGCACAAGTATTGCCTGACCGAGGTGAGAATATATTTTGATAACTACATTATACTTAAAATATTCATGGTAGCAAATGATTCTATACATTGTTGCTATTATCAAATTCAACTGGACTCAAATTTTTGCTATTATCAAATTCATAGAGATTACAGTTTATGCAGGTCAGGAATGTTGATGTATTTAACTTTTACGAAAAAAAATACATTTAACTATCACACCTGAGCATAAATGATAAAAGATTCTTTGATTTATATGATTTTTTTTTCAGAAATGGTTCTTCCTCAAAATGCTAATGTTTACTATGCTGTAAATACAGCATACAACTTGAACTTCATTCTTCGGCCCAGGAAGGAGGAACTTCAACCAACTAGGTGACATAGCTTAGGAGATATTTTGCTATAAATTGAATTGTACTGGATACCATCATTTTAGTTATGTATTCATAAAAAATCATATTTATTGACGAACTGTATTGTTGATAGTAACGTTAGCTAGCACGATATCAAGCAAAATTGAGGAAATGAAGCAGATTTTCCTTTGGTTTTTCATATTGTAGAATTGAGTTCACCCAAATACTCTATCAAATTATTTATTAGTATTTTTCGTAGTCTTTGAAAGACAAATTTGGAATAGATTTATATTTAAATGAAGTGAAGAGAAGTTTTTTGATTGTCTTGATTGTTGAAATCAAAAGCTTTCTCCAACTAGTGAGTCCTATATTAAATCTGTTTAATTGTCCAATATTTATATTTTGAACTGTACATACAACCTTCATATTTTTCTACTTCACTTGAAATTTATGGAAAATATGATTTTAAATGAAAATTACTTTTTAGGATGCCGCGATATAAAAATCGATTGAAATCTACTACTCTCAATTTTTTATATATGTATATATTTACTTCTTGAACGTGAGTTACTATATTCAATTTCTATGAATCAAAAAGTATTTATATCAAGCTTTTTTATAAAAAAAATTAATTATAATTTTATTTATTGCAAGTTAGTTTTACTCTAACCGACATGTAAAATGTATTATATCATTTACTTATATGCAAGTAAAATACATATTTGTAAGTTTCGTATGCGATATCTTACTCATATTTTCCTACAGTATAATTTTACTATTTAGAAAACTAAAATTGATTTATAAATTTTTATAAATCAATTATTTCGAAATATTTCATGTATTTGCATTACATAAACTAACATGCATAGAAAATAATTACAAACAAATTAACCCCTAATAGTATTTGTCAATGTATTATGTAAACATTCTGAATGTACCTGTGTGCCCAATATTTATTATACGTTATAACCATTATTATTAACTGATAAATTGATATTATAAATTATTAATTGTGAATATTACATCACAATTTTACATTATTTTCTAAGTTTTGCATTAACATCACTTGTTATTGTGCGCCACTTTCAGTCGCAAATGTAGCAATTGCTAAATCCTAAATTTAGGTCTTGGTTTAATACTGAAAATTGTAGAATATAAGTTGACAAGTTAATTTATCACCATTATTTTTTAATATTTTATATCTGAAAGTTTCATGAAGTTATTTTTAATTATTGCTTGAATATAATATATTTTTATATATAGAACTACTGTGATATAGAAAAAAATACTTTGTACTTAAACTTTTCACAACATATTTACATCTCCAATTATTTTTAAAAAATATGTATATTTAGATATCATTATTCACATTTTGAAATTATTTTTTGTACAATTTTATAATAAATATACTAATTTATTTTATAGGCAAGTTTTTATACCAGTTTTGAAATATTCTTTATATTAGAGATTAACAATTGCATCATTTTCGTTCATGCAATATTTTATATATGTAATCTTATGTACGTTGTTTTACGTATGTTACATGTATTTTATGTCTATTATAAAATGTATGATGTGTGTATATTGTATACCTATAATATATAATCGAAATTATTTAAAATAAACACCTTTAGTTTTTCTTTGCCATGTAATAATATGATGTAGTAATATATTTTTCTATCAGGAGGCGGATAGGTCTTTCGAACCATAGCATATAATAAATAAAAATACAATATAAACGAGAACATTTCTATATTGCTGTTTACGTAAACGTATTTTCATTAAATATTGTAAAAATCAGTAAATTGTCTCAATATTGTAATTAGTTACTATAGTTCTGCCTACGTCAAAACGTTATCTGATAGGTATATGTACAAAAATTGGAAATGAAGTAAACATACAAAGACTTCTTTTTTGTTTGCAAAGTGATATAATGTAGCTATGCCCTGAAAGAATATTTTCTTCGGAAATATATTTGAGTCTAAGCAACAACGAATATCACTACTGCTTGATACCAGGAATTTGAACATCAATCCTCTGATTGCGAGGCCAAACCTTCTACTACTACTATACTATGAACACTCCAGCCAACTACCACCAATACTCCAGTATTAATAATAATAATAATGAAATGAAATTTATTGATGCAATGTTGAAATAACAGCAATTAATTATATGCTAAATGTTATTTAAAAGCAATGTGTTGATGCACTTCCATGCAAATTAAATTTACGTACCGATCTAAATATGATTAACAAAATACAGTCCTCTATATAGTACGAAATAATATTCATAAGTGGGGTATTCGTGGCGCAAATGGTGGAGCCACTATTTTAATATCACAAGATCCAAGTTCAAATCCCGCGTCATGTACACTTTATATCAAGCAGTAGTGATCCATTACCAATATGTGTAAATAATCATTTAATTAATAATTTTTTTTATTATATGTGATCTAGCTGCCTACTTGTTAACCAGTTTAAGTGACTACCTGTCTAAGTATCTACCTATCATAGTTGTCAACTGGTTTACTTTTGTACCTGCTTACCTGCACACCTGTTTGCATTACACTTTTAACCTGTCAACATGTCAGTTAGTCAACCTGCCAATCTGCCAGCCTGTCTACCTGCCTAACTCTTCATATTCCTATTTCAATACCTATCTACTTGTCAAATTGTCTATCCACCAGTCTACCTTTCATGTTTTTTTTTATTCATTCATATTATATAACAATCAGAGTTATTTACATACCCTATGAGTTATATGGATGAATTAATAATACGCAATAATAATATAAATAATCGCAGAAAGAAATAAAAAAAAATAATAAT
Organism: Ctenocephalides felis; assembly: GCF_003426905.1. Lineage (NCBI taxonomy): Eukaryota > Metazoa > Arthropoda > Insecta > Siphonaptera > Pulicidae > Ctenocephalides > Ctenocephalides felis. The sequence continues at coordinate 39,698,649 of NW_020537758.1, read as the reverse complement.
AATAAATAAATAAAAAAATAGATAAATATAAAAATAAAGAAATAAATAAAGAAAAATAAAAGATAAAAGAAAAAAGAAAAACAAATAGTAGTAATTTAAGCAATTGACTATGGAAAACATTTTTTTACATTAAGTCTATAGACTGTTTCTTGCGTAGTCTTCTTATAGGTGGATTATCAAGCCAAGTTGCATTAGGATGATCGAAAATTTAGCATGATGTCCAGTACTGGTATTTTTGATGACATCCACTACGAAAAGGGATGTTGAGGTCATCATGTATGATTTTATTGCTGACAAAACACCACGGGGCATCAGTAATCGTCCGTAGTTGTTTTAGATTGTAATCGTTGAACAAGTCCCACATTTGATTTACTACATGTCCACAGTTGAAATCCATACGTCACACCACAGGTTTAATTATGGTCTATAACTTAAAAAAAAGCTTATTATCTAATGATAATTTGATCTTCACTAATAAGCCAATTTAATTTTGAAAGTGTAAAGTAAGTGTATTTTTAAAGTGTAAGTTTAATTTGTTTTATTTTGGCCGATCCATGTGAATACCCAAGTACTTGACTGTGTCTTTGATTGGTATTTGTCTTTACCTGTCAAGTGCGTACCAATATTTCTACGTGTATTTGAATCAATAATGATGATCAATGATTACAAATCTTTAACATTTCTGAAACTACAAAAACTGCTGGATCTGCCTTCTGAAAAATGTAAAAAACGTCAAAACAAGTAAAAATTATTTGAATTATTGAAATTGGATGCACATTTCATTTTTTGCACATTTGCTGCGTTATAGAAATAAAAAAAAAAGATTATTTTGCGATTACTATAACTTTTCCTAAGGAAAGTGAAAAAGTGAGATATGTAAGTGCCTAATTGATTTGGCAAAAATTAATAATTAAAAAATGAAGTACAATCATTACCTACATATATTAATTATCAAACCTTGAAACAAATTATAAACATTTAATTTTTTTTGTCAAATAAAATTGCCAGTGGGCGCCCAGCGGTGGCGTAAACCGTTCGAATGTGGGCTAACCCAACCTAGTCCCCCGGGTTCGCAGGTTCGATTCCCGCTACCGCCAAAGCCCGACATCAGGCAGGTTTGGTGTCAAATGTCACTTGAGGTTCTCAAATATAGTCTCAGGTGAAAATCGGCTCTCATGGGTATAGCTGCTTATATAAAATAAAATGTCAATAAATACTTCGAGTATAGTTAATTAGCCACAACTGGATTGCCAACTACTGGGCTGCCATCCATTCAAAATCTAAATAATAAAGTCAAAATAAATATTGAAGTGCTAGTATGATAGATTGTAATTAAAGTAAAATTATATATTATATATATATACATATATATATTATATTAATATATATAATTAAAGCCCCAGTATGTTTGATTAGGATTACTCAATTCGTGTGTAGCTCTAGTTTGTTTTCAAATTTCCAAGTCTAGGTGCGTGATTGTTATCAGTATCGTATTAGATAACAATCCTGCTTAGGATTCTTTCTTAACAATGCCCAATAATTTGTCTCAAGGTCGACGATATATAATTCAAGAATTTATAGTGTCATGGCCATAGATAGTATTTCGCCCGCTATTGATTCCTTATAAACGTCACGGCACGGAATCGCATGCGCGCACTCTACCCTTAGTTCCTATAATTACAATTCATGTCGCCAGGATCACTCACGTCCGTCTTTGTGGGAAAAACACATTTACTTCCTAACCAGAGATGGTTCGTGTCGAAGGAAAATTAAAGATAACAATTAAAACTGAGTGAATTTATTTGAATTTGTGCTGAAGATTACCGAAATGTAATTTTTCTGTGATATTGGAACCACAGTTCAGTGTTTTACAGTGCTAGTGTCAATAAGATTTATTGTGCCTGTAATATAAAACACATCACGTTGCCACTGGGTTAAGATAACTTCTTAAATTTCACACAACGTGGATAATTTTGGTATAATTTTTTCATCCAAGTTGCTGAAATAAAATACGATATAAATGATTATATTATTTATTGTGTACGTTTCCACATTCTATGTGTGTTATAATACAGCAGTTCCAGAAATATATACAATAATTTTAAGATTTTTGTCATGAATAAATAATAGCTGGAAATATAAAAATTTAAAAAATGATTAAATATGGGAGCTGGGGGCTTTGTTTAAATTAATATATCTTGAGATCGACTACGAAATAATAATATATTTCTACGAAATAAAACTAAATATATACTTTAACTAATCCTCTACCAAATCAAGTAAAAATAATTCTTTAACCATTCATTATTTCACAGTTAATCATTTCCTACAGAAAATTTTGGTGTTACAACTTACAATTTTGTTGTAACTATCAGGGCATGTAGTAACGACAATGATATCTCTGTTTATTATTTTAACCATTTGATAACGAATTTTAACCAGGTAATTTTATTATTTAACCATTTTTAAGAAAATTGGCTGAATTCACAGTAATTCTTTTGATAAACCAACGCAAGCTATGATTAATAGAAATAAAATATATAATGTATCTTATAAGATAATTTTTCTATCATAAATCAACATAAATTACAATTATTATCATAATACACAGAAAAGATATTGTGTCCCCTGTAACTTCATTTACATGTGCTCACATTTTACAAGGTATACATCCAGGAAAATCTTTTTCTATTAAAACTGTATATGTATTTAATTATATGTAAATGTTTCTAATCTCTCGTATGCTACAACTGGCCCCAAGGTTTTGTTTCTACTAATTCTGGTGTGATTTTTTTACATTAAGCAATGTAACTTAATTAACAAGCTAAATTAAACAATTTAGCAGTCCCGAAAATTGTTTCACGTTATCAAAGATTGATAGATTTTAACCTAATTAAGATATAAAAAAAAATCACTTCAGTTGATTATAAGAACAAAAACCGAAGTTTTATGATAGATATGCATATTACCTGTCCAAAATAACGCACCTGCACAAGTCTGTTTACTGCATCTCCCTGTGGTACAGTAGCTACGACAATATCATGCAGAACACTTTATATGTCCAATCAAAGACAAGACAAAAAAATTAATATCATTTAAGATCATATTAAAAATCTGCTACTACTTACTCATGTTACAATAAGCCCCTAGGCCCCCACATAAGATACCAGGAAATACATAAGGAATAAACATTGTTCTGGAATAAATAAATAAACACAATAAAACTTCTTTTTTTTATAATTTATATTTAAATTATTGTAAAATTTGTGTTAGAACTGCTGAATAACAAACACATACAGTGTAGAAAAGTAGACAATAAATTTTACAGGTATTTATTGTTTTTTAATTTAGACCTATTATCGTGTCTGTCACTTCGACAATTTATCTAAAAATTCTTAAGAATATGTATATATGTATATATATATATATAATTATATATAATTATATTATAATTGTTATTAATGAATAATCTATCATACGCGATATTGCAACATACTTCTCAAATTAAAATAATTAAATTAATTCAAAATTGTTACACTTGTGAAATTAAATTTTTCCTTACCAGTGATAATATTTAATGTATTGATTTTATTACCAGATTGTGTATTAATTGTGTGGAACAAGCATGTTTTGGTGATTTATTAAATGTTTTCAAAAAACACTAAATTGAGATGAGGACTAGCTGACTTTTCAGTAAAATGAAAAAAAGACATTTTAGTGAAAACTGTTTGCAAAGCAGTGATGTGCGTGATTTGAGCTATTAGTAGCCGGAAGGTAGGAATTCATGATTAAGTTACTTATATCGATAAACTTATATTAAATTGACATAATTTGTAAGATATCTACATTTGCTCAATTATGTTAATAAGATTTGTCTTAGCGATTCTTCACAATTAGCAGTTAAAATTAGTTTTACAGAAGCATTGCTACTACCAAGGTTGCACATTCAAATTTTCCATTTCCACTTGAACATATGGATCAAAATATTATATATATTTTTTTTTATTCTCATATCTTAACAATAATCAAAACCTTTCCATTTTACGAGCTGTTGGACTTTCAAACCAAACTTCTCCTTACTTCGTATCTACAGATGGTAACTCAATGATTAATCCATCCATATTTGATTATTAGAATTTATCTATTAAGGTTGACTTTATAAATATATATTTTTTATTTCTCCATATAATTTACAAATGTCTTTAGTCGACATTTATTAAATTTATAGAAAATTTATTTAAATTACATATGACAATAGTAGAAGTAGCCAGTGTTACTTCTACTTCAAATGCCTTATATAAATTCTAAATAAATCAATTATAGATAAGCCGATTATTGAGTTGCCTTCTTATAGCTATCTGTTAAATAATAACATAACAATTAGTAAGTATCTTGATATAATAATAGACAGGGAGTAGATAATTCTTACTGCTGGTTTAAAGGTAAAATGTGTACACGTCTAGTATTTTTATAAGTATATATATTTCAGCAATAAACGTAAAGTTACTGATCTTCCGACTTTTCAAATATTTTTTTCAAAACTCATTAGAGTTTTTTATCATCCATTAATAATACATAATTAAAATATAGAATATTTTAAATATGCACAATTTTTCTACAGATTTTTTTCACAGCATTTTTAGCAGAATTGCTTTGATGGTGGTTTATTTTTTATTCCTTTAATTAGTAATATCTTATTATACAATAATTATATACTTCATGTATAGTTGATATATTAAAGTGAAAATTCAGTTTGAAATACAAACATTAGACGTAGATTATAGAATTTATTTTTTTAACCGATTACTGGGAAAATGCACAGTTGAAAAAGTTATCACCTTGCCAGTTCAAAACTTTAGTGAAATAAATCAAATACTCATTTTAACTTTGAGTTTTTCGAATTTGTTGTGCTGCGCTCAGAATTATTATGAGATCGTTCATCATCAAATTAAATATATACTTGTATTGTAATACAAGTTTCTATATTTTCATTAAATTGTCTTTGTTGAATGTCAGTCACTTATAATGGATTGTAAACTTAAAGAAACAAAAGATTTTTTTCTTAATTTTATAGAAAGTATTTTTATACGTAATTACTCACGATTTTGTCAGAAAAATGGTTTTAATCTTAAAGAAAAAATGCATTCCTGATATTGAGAATTTTAAAACACACTAAATATTAAGGTGACCATATTTTTTAAGTCAAAATCGGGACGATAATTTTCAGTTACTCCAAGCCGGAAATGGGGGGGGGGGCGCTAATAACAAACGCTGTTTAAAAATACAACAAAAAACAGTTTTTTATATAATTTTTTTTAATCAGTATTGCGGACTTTTAGTACAAACTTTATTATTCGATCATATATAATATTTTATTATATACAATATGATGTTTGTGTTTTTTTGCCTTTGAGCTTTGTATATAATTCTATATAATTTTCTTCATAAATAATTTGAAAAAAAATAGCATTTTTTTATATTTTTTGATAATTTTTTTAATTTACGTATTAATTTTCCAAAAATTTGGGACAATCCGGAACAAAAGATCTAAATCCGGGACAAATATTGCTTTTAAAAAACCAAACCGGGACCTTATAAATATGCATAATTGCAATTAATTAAAAAAAATATTTTGACTAAATTAAGGTAAAGTTACAGAAGATAGTTGTACAATTTTCTTCTTAACTAATTTGAGAAAAAATAGAATTTTTTCATATTTTTTGATATTTTACGTATTAATTTTCCAAAAATCTGGGATAATCTGGGACAAAAGATCTAAATCCGGGACAAATATTGCTTTTAGAAAAATTCTCGTCATTAAGTGTGCATCTCTTATATCATAATTTTCTTAAGATTACTGATTTATTTTTCATGTATAATATTGTGAATTATTTATATTTGGTTGAAATATGATTATAGCTACTTTTAAGATATATACTACATCTAAAAAGAAGTAATCCAAAAAGCAATTGAATTATCAAAATTCATTGTCTCGATGACTTTGCATTACATTGCATCTAATACTACGTACCTACTTATCACACTAACAACTTATATTTATATTATTATTAAATTTTATGCCCTATAATGTAAGAATAATGATAATGGCCCCAACTTAGGGATGATTTTGTGACTAGACGAAATTGTTTTGAAATGTCAAATGTTTTCATTACCTTGGGCGGGTGCGTGGATAAAAAGCCCGGCGCCTAACTTCCTATCTTGATAACGACGGAACAAAATAAATGTGGTGAATAAATCAACCAGAAACAGGGCAGAAGTATTAAATAAAAAGTTTACTGTTTCAATTGCTTCATGCTTTTTAATATCGAATTAGTTGTTTTATTAACTCTTTTCTAACTGCTAAAGCATCAGGAGTAAATACCTCTAATAATAATTCTGTACAGTACAGTAATTAAAGACCATATAAAATAAATGAGTTCTGGTTTACCGAAATATTTATAAGTTATAAATATGCATCTTTTTTAATTTTTGTGATTGAGTTTCAATTCCACATGTACTTGGTACATTTGTTACTAGGCTAAATATAATTCCTGTATCAACAATATGATCATTAAGCAGGGTTTGGATCATTGGGTGTGGTTAAAAAAGTCGGTGTGCTGGTTAGTTTTTTTTATACATTTTTCATGGGTAAAAAAGATATTTCAGTTGTGAGCGCCTGGCTTTGTAATCAAGAAATTTTCGGGTTAAATTCGCGTTTCGGACAACCTGATATCAATTAGTAGTGTTACCTGGAAAATATAGATTGATAAATGCTTCCAAGATGAAATAGTCTTTTTTGAATTTGCTGCATTAAGCTAAAAATATATATTTGCGATATATGCGCAGGACAACTACTTTGTTGCCTTCTCAAAAAACAGTAGTTAAGAAGCAATATCATTATGACAACAAAAAAATAAATAATTTTTGTTAAAACTTAAGAATATAGTGAGTAGCATATCCTGGTATCAAAAAGTGGCAAGTATGAGATCATTATAAATATTAAACTAGAGAAAACTGGGTACGGTTGTGCCAGGGTACGGTAGTGACAGTCGTCATAACAGCTAAATTATACTGATATAGGAATTTTGAGATACGGACCAAAGAGAGAAAGATAAAGTATGATTGTTCGAACAAGTTTCCATTATTGCTTGTGAAGATGAAACAGATAAAAAAAACCAAGACAAAAATAGCGCTCGCCCGTTGGTCAGCGGTTAAGAGCGACGGGACTGGTTTCAGAGGTCCCGGGTTCGATACCCATTTCGAGCAGCCTGTTGTCACGCAGCAGTGACAACGATTTCGCTTGAAAATATAGATAGCAATATGTTTCCTAGTAAAATAGCCCTTGCCCGGCATTGCTGCACCAATAAAATGTCAGCCCTATTAATACTAATAACAAAAAATCATCAAATATGGATGGATTAACCATTGGGTTACCATCTAAAAAATACGAAGTAAGGAGAAGTTTCAGCCCAAGAGCTCATAGCACGTAAGGTTCTGATTGCTGTTCAAAAAATAAAAAAAACTAAGACAAAGCACAAAAGATTTTACAAAGAATTCTTGTTAACTTTGGTCAAAAAATATGCTTTGTTATATATTGTTATATTATTCATAAGCTTTAATAATTTTTAATAAGTTACAGATTATTGTTATTAACGATAATAAAATTTGTAATAAACCATTTTTGATGTTCATACCTATCGTATTAACCTATTTTAATGTCTGTCTATACACTCCTAGGGACCTTTGTGACACTCGCCTTTTATTTGTATAATTTGATTTTATAACTAATCTATCGTTTTTAAAGACAGTATTTTAGTATTTTTACGAAGACCAATATTGAAATTACCATTTAATTTATTTTCACCCAGCTGGTAAATTAACAAAATTGTGGCTAGTCAAAAACAAAATCGAGGTTCAGGATGTATAGGTCTCACAATAAAAGTAGTATATACATTTGTTAGAAAATTTCTTGTTCGAATAATTTTTTCTTGAATGATAAATTTTAATTATTATTTTTGATTTACAAATAAATCGGGTAAAATATTAGAATTCTTTCATGGATTTCTTCTATTTTTTACGCATTGCGTTTAATTTCATTCCAGACAGATAAATTTGAAATCATTTAGAGTCGCGTGAATGGACGTAATATCTGTCTATAGATTCTTATTTCCGTTTCTTTAACGCAGGCAAGGAATAGATTAAAAAGCACGCAAAGTATATATTCTCATAATATTACTACCCTTTGCCTTGATTGGAATTCGTCTAATAGCATTTTATCATTATGCTATGGCGGAACCGTTATTACATTTCAAGTTTTTAATCGATCGATGAGTCTCGAAAGATTTCTAATTTTATCATCGCCAACTCCGCGCTCTTCGAATACTAATCGATAAACATGGAAATATTTTTTAATTTAATTATGGCATACTACGTAGAATATAGATTAATATATGATAAAACTAGTAATCAATAAATATTAATCAATGTTTTAAACATTTTTAAATAGATAATTATAATCACTAAATATTTTATCGTTTACAAGAAATACAGTGACGATCTTATCGCTCAAAACACTTGAGAAAGTTTACATTAGCAAGAGGTGCCGAATTAATCCATCTGAGGATATATTTCTTATTATTAGAATAACGCATTTAAAATATATATATTTTTAAACTGAATAGTAAATTTAAAAATCATATTTGAACTATAAATCTTTGTATATTTTTTCTGAAAGTTTTGAAATTAGCTTGAACCGTATAAGTGAACTTAAAAAATTAACACTTGACAATCTTGGAAAGAAACCCAATAAATTTGCAGTAAATTTAGTACTAATTTATAAACATTTTATCAAATATCTGATAATTTGATGTGCATATGTCTAATGATTATTTTTGATCGCCAAATATCATTTTTTTATAAATATTTCATCAATTCTTCATTTTGCCAATACAAGTAAAACGTTTTTTGAATCATTCAAATCGGGTACTCCGTTCTCTCAAAAACTGAATTACCGTTTTTGGTATTTTTTGCTCGGTATCTTCGAATCGGCTAGACCTGTCTTCACCAAAAACTGATCAGCACGTCTTCTCATCAATGAAAATCGAATGCTTTTTAAAACATTCAAATCGGTTGATTCGTGCGCCCGAATTCGTGGAAGAAAAATTGTATTCAATTTCAATTCCATTTTTTCTAAGGTATCCCAAAATATTCAAAATCCCTCAAAACGTAAAGATATGAAACAATTTTCATTTTCGATTTTTTTGCTATTACTTTAACTTACCCTATGGGAAGTTAATTAACTCAAACCTGTATTAGGTCAAGATAAATAATTTGATTATTTGTAGATATAGTTATTGTGTTGATAAAAAATACAATATTATTTTTATATAGTTTTTATAATAAACAGCCTCCTTTATTTGAGTATAGTTTGCACTTTTTGAATTTATCTTAAACTTGCTAATACATTTTCAGATCAGTTTGTTAATTATTCCTTCATTTTTTTCAAATTGATGGAATTAGATTAATTCTTCATGATGTGAGTATAAAGTCTTAGCCATGATATGAAAAAATATGTCCAATATATAAAATAACTGGATATTATGTATATGGTACCCTAGTACTACCCTAGGGTTGGTTCGTTTGAGTTAAATTCGAACTTGGTTCAGGGAAGAATGGTGTGAAAGATTTCCTATTGCCATTTCACACCGCAGTGCCCGAAATGAGCTATTTTCAATTGAAAATATTTTTTTGTACTAAATTTTTCTAAATGGGCATTCAATAAAATTGTAAAGACTTTAAAGTTTCTATACAACTTGCTAGTACAGTGATATCTTAAAAAAAATAGATAAATAATGAATTGAAAAAATAATTGCAATTTGATCACATTCCATGTAAAAATGAATTGTAAATGGTTCACAAAACTTTTTATTTTTATAATTTTATTTTCAATAGCAATCAGAATACAGTACAATTCTATGAGCTATTTGGCTTATATCATTCACTCACACACATATACACACTTTCAAACACACATATAAATTATTGTGATAAATATTATATTAATAGTTAGTCACTTCAATAAGTGATTCAACAATTCTGTTCATATATACAAAGTGGTAGTTCTAAGGGTCTTCAATATTATCTTTGGGCAGATTCTTCTTCAGTCTTCTTGAAATTGGTGTCTTAAGAAGTTGAGTAACTTCTAGTTTGTGATAGATCCACAAAGCTGACTTGTAATATTTAATTTTCATATTAGATCCCACATTGCTATTCATCCATTTTCATAAACTTTCTAAAAGTTATATTTCTATTATATAGCTATAGAAATATAATTTTTAATATGAAGCAAATAGCATTGCTCAAAATAACTTTCACATTTTGAAATATATATTCAAATCTACTAAAACTTAATAAATTTTATGTGCTAGTAATTAATTAACTTAGAATCACAATATGTTATAATGTCATATGCTGGGGTTACTAACTAGCAACTTATGTATTTTATTTTTATCATTATTACATTTTTAGATTTTTTTCTTATATGCAAAATATTGATTCATAAATTTCAGAATCATTTTTACAACTTTCCAGTAATTTTTATAAATGATCATATATTGTTTTTACAGAACGATCCCATATCATTTTTGTCCTGTTTGTGAGATTCTGATAATGATGTTGCTCTCCCAGTGGTATTAACATGTTTTTAATCTTTGGATTTGGATGTTTTCCTTCTCTTTGAAGCCACTTTTACACTTTATAACCAAGTCAATTAGTTGTCGTATCAGATTATCTTCTTGTTTTTTTCTGTGTTGTTTAACCTACATCTCATGCACCATCCCGGCAGATATCGATCCATACGCGCTCGGTCAAGGACAGTCAGATACTCGGAAAAGATCCTGAAAAATAATACTGAATAATAATAGTAATGAGCAATGAAAGGATTATTTACTGTGTGGCTCTTAAAAAATCGATTTTTTGATTTCTCGACATCAATTCATTATTAAACGTTTGAGATTAAAATTAGAAAACAAATGGCCGGTCCATTAATTATTATTAAAAAAATTGGTGATTCTATGGTATGATGATAGAGCTCATAGTCTTAACAAATGGAGTGTTCATTATTTTGAATATATTTCATATCACATAGTTTGAGTTCCGTGCAAATAAATGATAATTTTACAAATTCTTATGAGAATCACATAGGAATCTCGTAAGATTCTCTCAAAATAATTATTTCAAATATGCAAGAGAACTTTCAGTATTAGGATTAAAATCTTTACCTAACTTAAGGCTATTTATGGAATATATATAAAATATATATATTTTTTAATTATAGCTAATGGTGCTAGGGCCAAAAATTCATATAACATGAGACATTATACATTTTATTTGTATCTATTAGTTTTAGTTTATGAGAAAAACTACTTAGTAATTAGTCATTTTATTAAAAATAAGGAAATGATTAGGATTTAATTAATAAGAAATTTGTCAGAGTATTATTGTAATTTTTTGTCGTTACTACTTTGCCGGTGAAAAAAGTGCGGTGTTACAACTGACCACGGAAATGGGGCTATTTGTAACACCACACTTTTTCTAGAAAATGATTAACTGTGAAATAATGAACAACAGTTGTAGAATTATTTTTACTTGATTTGATAGAAGAATAGTTATAGCGACTATCCATCTTTAATTCGAAGAAATATAATCAGTTGATCTCATTATATATTAAATAAAAATGAAACTGGTACATTAAGCTCGTAGCTTCTCTATATTATTTGATAGAAGATTAAAACTATTGATTAATTGCAGAAATAAATGATTTTGATTTTATCATAAATTGATCATATTAACAAAATTATAAATTTTTAAATGGAAACCAATAGTTCAATAAATAATCAATATAAAAAATGATTAATATTTTGCATTTTTTTCTAAAGAAATAAATATGAAATTTATACTCTTTTATAAAATGCCCACCAATTTGCCCTAAGGTAGAATGCTTCTAGTTTAATACTTTGTTTCAGTATTTAAGCAAAAATTGCCAATGTTGTCATAGTCTTTTCCAGCAAAATTTGGCACAAGTTGAAATTGAACCATAGTTGTACCACAAACCACGTGTTAAGTTTTTATCGTGCCCATGATATGGCATTTGTTCAAGAACTGTTGTTTGTTTTTAGAGGACTGTAACCACTGATATTATTTAAATTACTTTTACCAACAATTTTACCAAGAACACACGGCATAGGTGAATAAAAATTTTTTGATTTTGTTGATCAACCAACTAGATAAGACATCAAATCAAATATCAATTGTTCATAGAATACAACAATCAAATTCTAAGAACTAGGTCCAGTGATGCAGTTATTATAGTAACGGTAATACAAAAACCAAAGAAACAAATAAAATGATTTTTTATCAGAATACCTAAAATAGGTTATTAGGATTTTTTTTAATCTGTAATTTAAAATATGATCTAACAAATTAGGATTCAGTTAGCCAGGTTTTTCTTCTGACTATACCTAACAATAAGTACTAGAACCCTATTTATGATAGAATAGGTCAAATACTCAAATATAGATCATTGATCGATATAAATCTTTTTCACTCGCGAATCCGAGTGGAAAGGATTAATATATCTATATACGATATCTACCACAAATTCCAAATTAACATAGAAACTAATTAAATTTGTTTTTCATTTTATAATAACTATGTTTTCTTGCCATAGTTTGTAGTGCTTCTCATTTAAATAAATTATTTTCCTCCACGGTTTGCGTTATCATACAACGGTGGTATAGATGTAATCTTATAAACGTATTAATGAAGATGTATTCCAGAAAATAGTCTACATGGCGTAATGAATATTAATCAGGACTTTATTCACGCTTCAAATATTCTGCTAAATTTATTGTGAAACTAATTTTGTTTTATGATTAACATTACCATACCAGTGATGCGAACTGCTAGAATAATAGATCATTTGAAAATGATAAATTAATGTGTTTTGATATTCGAATCATTGTTACTATAAACTATTCTTGAAAGCTTCATAATGTGTTTTACATATATGATACTAAAAATGACATACATTTTGATAAATTTGCTTATTAACCTCTATAAAAGTCGAAGCAAGTCTTGTTTCGACTTTCAAGGACGATTCAATTTTCACTAATAAATCAAATTGTTTGTTAATGTTTTCAAAGAGAAAAGTTAATATTGTAAGTTTGTTGTGATTCTTTAAACGGTGCTTTATAGAATTTGTTAATAGAATGTCCCTAATAGTAGAGACGTATGGTTAACTTCTGATGAAATACATATTGATATTTATATTTCCAAGTTGAACCCAATTTTACTACTTTGATACAACGAGTATTAAACCTGAAGTTTATAATTGTATACCCATAGCTCTAACCACTATCCTAATCTCTAATGATTTTATTTCAGATGCGCTTAGGCGACCCGTCCGACGGCAGCGAACTGAGTGAATTCGCTTACAGTGGCGGTGGTCGTTGGGGGTCTGCTCATGGGGGTCAAAGTTGGGGTCGTACACCAGGACCCATTGCCGCCACTGGGCCTCAGTCGGCAACGCACGCTGCTCACCATTCTACCGCCATCGCAAACAGGTAATAAGAATTCTAATTCGTATATATGCTACTAGGCGCATATGTTCTTATGATTAGCTCACCTAAATATTCTAAATATTCTTAAATGTAGTGTAATGTATTTATCGTCGAATTTGCATTAGTTTTTTTTATTTTCTATTTTACTTAAAACTGACCAGTTAATGACATTTAGTAAATTTGGGGCATTCACAAATTGTCAGATGTAAAGGGACATCGTTTACAACTCAATAGTTGTTCTTTCATTCGTTATAATATCCACAATATTTTAATGATAATGATATAATCTTAACTATTTACTCATAAATAATTTCTTATAAATAACTAGTAAGCCCGGCGAACTCCGTTTCACCACCAGATGGTTTCATTTTATGTAACATTTCGTGCGGTGATTAAAAGATGAAGCAAAAAATTGCCTGCTGTTGAAATTGAATAAAAATTTGCACAATACACTTGATTGATTTGATGACAAATAAGTAGCAGTCAAACAAAAAATATTAGTTTGTAGTACATCAGAGATGACGCCGTATGTAAAAAAAGAAAAAAAATGTTTTCCGCTTTTCTGTTGAATTTTTTTTCAATTTTCTTAGCTATTAACCTTGCGGAGACCGAGACCTTTTCAACGAATGCAAAATTGTCGAAATCGTTTCGTGCGTTCTCGAGTTAAATCGCCAGGAAGGAAAACCCGACTTATTTTTATATATATATATAGAAGATAGCTAAGATACTTCAATATTTATCAGGAAAATTAGATTTAAAGTAAAGTATTAACATGAAATATGTTTCAGGACAAGCTATGAAGCCGAAGACATGTCCAGACATAACGGGAGGCCTGGAACTCGGCCTGGTTTATACTATTCGCCTCCTGGTACCAGCTACACTATAGTGGAAAGGCCTGCCAGCGCATCTAGGCCTCATACACCCCATCAGCAGCACTATGCAGACAAAAGATCATCGAGGTAAAAAACATATTTTTAATTATTAATTTCATGTAATAGTATTCTGGTATCTTTGCAACAACTTGGTAAAATATTAAGAAGTTTCAATGCATTTACAAAAATATTTATATATTAAATATATATAATACATTTGCGAACGTGGTACACAAACCCAAATATGTTGTTTTTTTAAGTCTTGATATTTTTTACCAAACAAGATGAATTTTCTTGAGACCCAAGTTTTAATATATCCATTTTGCATGGTACACAAATACTAATATGTTATTTTTTCAAAGTTTGTAACATACGACTTGATCTCTTTTATCAAACAAGGTGATTTTTCTTGAGACACACGAAACCCTACAGTTTCAATAAGCTAAAGACAGCTTTAAAGGTACACTACTTTTTATTTTTACAGTAACTCATAAGCCACATAGCTGCCGTCTAACACAAAGTTTTAGATTTTTATTTTTTATTCGTTTCTTCTATTATGAAACTATAAAGTATCTCAACATTTCACCATTCTGATTAAACTTGACAAATATTGTTGGAACTTGCCAATACAATTTACAGCACTTTTTTAAAGGGGATATTCTCCAAGTCGATAAATTATGAAAATTTAAAATTTATAGTTTAACAAAAAGTATTTATTCTTGAAAACTTGGGGTTATTGTGTTCTTATTGTTGGCTCTTGGACTTAGACATGTTATAAATCGATACGGTTCTAAAGTTTAAAGCACTTTACAGCTCATAATTTTCAAACAATGTGATATGATTTTTCAACGTGATCTATAAGAGTTATGATAAATATTATCAACCGATTTTGCATTTGAAGTTAAGTTCTAGGACACACTGTATATAAAATTCTTCTCTAATGATGTATGTAAATATACTCCTCCTAAACGTTTATTCGGATTTTGATAAATCTTTCTGAAGTTTGTGAAAGATGTCGTTTAGGATGTATTTGGTTATCAAAATAAAATAATATTGTAGAAATAAATTGAAAAAAAAATGCAGAAAACAACATATCTTGGTTTGATATTGAAAACATTTTGATTTATGAGAACTGTCATATGGCAAAAATTTCGATTCACTTGGAATTTGAATTTAGTTTAAGCGAGCCTAGACAATGTTAGTATATAATATCTAAAAATGTAATATATACAATATTATTGCCAAAAACCAGATGAAGTGTGCCAGAAATTAAAACAATATAAGATACAATATATGTTTGTCAGTAGAAAATATATAATTTAGTTTAAAAAATAACACAATACATCCAAAATTGCATATACATTATTTTTTTCAACATATGCATGTTGTATTTTGCTTTACTTTACTAAATCATTTAAATACTTTAAATTATTTATTAATATTTCTACTTATTGAAAAAATGATTTAGAATTTTGTTTTAAGTGTCAAAAATTCATTTGTTGCATCATGAAGATTTTAACTAAAGAAATAATGTTTATTAAATTGTTAATGAGAAAAAAATGAAGAAGAAATTAGAAATTGTAATTGCCAAAAAGCAACTAATATAGGGTACGCGATTATAAAAATTATAGACTATGATATATTATATAAATCATTGAAGCAATTATATTGGTTGGAAATATCAAAGACGATATTGTTTTTTTGTCGTAGATACTATATTTATTCTTTCTGAGTTTTTTATACTGATCAAAAAACTGCAGTTTCCAATACGTATACAGCTAATGCTAAGACCAAAAATAGACATTAAAGTATAGGACAGAATATTAAAAAATTTGGAACTTAAATTGTAGACGTGGGTACAGGACAACGTCTGTCGGATCATCTAGTATATATATATTATATATATATATATATATATATGTATGTATATCTTATATATTTCTTATTTATTTGTTTGAACAAAGTTTTAGTTCAGGAATCCTATATATCAGCTTCACGTATATTCGCATCTGAAACATACTATTGGAAGAATTCCAATATACTTTTCTTACAATATTTCCAATGTCACTTTCCGGAGCAATAAATGTGGCTTAGATATTTCCATAACTTTCTCATCCTGGGAAAACACCGCATTACGATTGAAATACATGTGTTTGTGTCATGAGTTTCATGAAAAAATAGAATTCCAATTGAGGCAATGTTGAAAGTATAATATTTATAATAATTATAAATAAATCTATTTAATATGATATCAAAAAATTATAGTGAAAGTAATCTATCTCACGCTTTTCTTGCGAAGTTTTTCACGTGTTTTAAATACTATTTATTTATGATCCTTCAACAATGTCTCATAATATATTCTGATTTGTGATTTTGACAAAAAATTGAATGGTAGCTTAAAGTCCAGCTTTTTGTGACATCAAATTGAGATTATTTTTGCTGTTTTTTACGTATCTGCAGAATTTAAGGGGCGTATGAATATGTCAACTAGAAATTGCTTATTCTATACTATAATGTGATGAAGGATGAAAATTTGCATGCATAATTTGATTTGATGCTAACGTCATTGATAAATGGAAATTTTGGGATAATTTGAGTTTATCTATGTGGAGACTAACCGATTTTTAATACAGTTGCATTATATTAGTAGAGTAATAAGAATTTCAATAAGTTTGATCTATAATTGAGTATTTTCCCAGTTCACTCCTACACATCAAATTCAACTTTAGAGTAGAGCGGGGCTTGAAGGTCCGCGGGTAAAAAGGTCCACCACCGGGGTAAAGAGGATAAACTAATCGTTTACCCTGGCAAAGGTGTAAACAATTAATAATAGTAAATAATAAACTAAATTAAGTTGTAATGCAGTGTAATTTCTATAAAAAAATGTAGCTATAAAGATTGTATTGTCTGAATAACGCAGTTATTTCTTTGTTAAATCCCTTTAAAATTAAAGATAAAATATTGGATTGTTTGTTCTCTGGCCGTCCCATTCAACTCCGTCTATAGGGCAAAAATGACCTGGTGACGAATTTTTCAGAAAAACACATTTCTGCAATAGTGAATTAGCTAGGAGTTTCACTGAACATAGCCAGATAGTTGCTGGTTTGATATTTGTTATTTGTTGTGATATAATGGTTTACGCAATATAATTGTCCAAAGTCAAATTGTACCTTTGTGCCATGTCTAAAGAAGGTTCTAATTTAAAAGCATAATTACTTACTTTTTTTCGAGCTCCTGAATCGTTATTAAAATTTAACCATTCAAACATTTTTGATAATTTGTTAAATTTGCAAAACTAATTCAAGTTTTAATACATTTGATTTAAATCATGCCATAAATTCAAATGTTTCATTAGTCCAATCACGGTTTTGCCTCTACATTTATTAAACAACGCTAATTTTGCTATTTAATGTCAAAGGATAATACAATGTTTAATTAACGGCATACAAAACATGGTTGTGGTTCTTTGAATACATATACATGGAAATTCTTGTCGTGCCCACGTATTTATTCGAATACGTTTGCAGCCAGTTAAATTTTCTGAAAATGCGCATATGTAACACAAAATGTTCTGTTTCATAAAGTTCTATATTTGAAACTATGTTTTTGCTTCAATTTATATTTGAATGCATATGCAGTTGTACGTGGTGTGAAAGAATATTAAATGAACTTGCTATTGTAAATTTTTAAAGTTTTATGTGAAACTTTATACATTAAATAATTACCTTAATTAACTTCCCGTAGAGCAAGTTATAGTAATCGCAAAAAAATCGAAAATGAAAATTTTTATATATCTTCACGTTTAAAAACCTTCTGAACATTTTGGCATACCTTAGAAAAAATGGATGTATGTGTGTGTGTGTGCGTGTATGTATGTGTGTGCGGATACAAAATTTCGTCGACGATTTCGGGAACACGGATGAAACGATTTGAATAATTCAAAAAACATTCGATTTATATTGATCAGGAGACATGCTGATTAGTTTTTGGCGGAGGCAGGTCTAGCCATTTCGAAGATACGGGGCAAAAGTGTCAAAAAATCGTAACTCGGTTTTCAAGAAAACAGAGCGTCCGATTTTAATAATTCAAAAAACATTTCACTTGTATTGAGAAGATAAAGAATTGATCAAATTTTCATGAAGACAAGTCTACCGGTTTCGGAGATCTAGTGAAAAAAGTAAAAAAAATGCCATTTGGCGGTCAAAAATGATCATTAGACATATGCACATCAAATTATCAGATATTTTACAGAGATTTTAATAATAAGTATAAATTTTGTTTACATTTCTATGGGTTCCGTACCAATGTTTATCCGTTAGACGGCGACGCGGCGCTTACGCGCTTTGACATTTTGTCTCTATGCAGTTAAAGCAGTACGATTACTTTGAAAAAAAGTTCAAAAATTTCCAAAATATTTCAAAATAAGGAAAACATTTTTTTTCAAAAAATGTAATTTTTTGTCAAAATTTTATAGTTTCTAATCTAATGCTTTTAAAGTAATTTTTTTTCAAAAATATTAATCTTTTTAAAAGAAAATAATTATTAGTACGGTAAGTTCCAGCAATTTGCCTTAAGGCACAATGCCATGCGCCCCACTAGTTATTGACTTATTTTGTAAAATGCCTCTTAATATAACATAATTCGGTGATACTTGATTGTACATTATGTAACTTAGGCGAGATCACATGTTTTAAATAGTGGACTGTAATTGATTTTCTTATCAACATGAAAAATGAATAAAATTACTATCTAATTTGTGATTGTATTTATATTCAAATTTATATATTGCTACCCTTTTTGCTAGAACATATACCCATCATAATCAATCGCAATTTATATGTGCAAGCATTTATTTTCACCTACCTCGAATGATTACCAAAAGTGTACCTTGCTTGTCTACATAAGTGGCTGCTCTAATCACCTTGATCATAACTAGTCTAGTATTTTGAAAAACTAAAATTATATTTTGTGAGATTTACGTGTCATCAGAAGCTTCAACCCCATAATGATCCATTCAGATGTTCATGAATGTTCTCTGTAATATCTTGTCCTCTCTCTCTCCGTTATTATTCAGAAGAGGGTTTGCTGTTATGAATTTCAAAATGGTTTGCTATAAATAACCGAGGTGTATAAATAGAAACGAAATATCATATTACCGTCGAGGTCCCGGAAGCAAGCACCTATTTTGTAACCGGGACAGGACGTCCTGAAAGGGATGCTTTGTTCGCAAGTGTTATATACTTCACCAATATAGATAGTGTTACGTAAGCTATCCACTAATATGACCTCGATAAGGTAACATATGGCTTCATTTGGGTATAGTTTTACAAGACAATATTTATAGAGATACATTTTCTTGTTAAATATATGCAAAAATAATCGATACTCTAAATAAAAATGAACAAGGAAAATAAAAAATTATGTGAGTTTACTAATTATATTTTAATTAAAGTTTAAATTTGCTATTGGACTTTGTGATTATTAAGCTTTGGTATAAATAACAAATTTGCAAAGTACATTTTTACACACCACTTTTTATCAGCAATCAGAACCTACGGCCTATAAGCTGTTGAGACTGAAACTTTCCTTTATTTTGTATTCTTAAATAGTAACCCAATTGGTTATGGTTGATGGTTGATCTATCCATATTTGATGATTTTTATTTTTTTAGAATTTATCTAATAGGGCTGAGATTTTTTTTATTTGGTGCTGCAATGCCGGATTAAGGGCTATTTTCACTTGGAAACATATGGCTATATATAAATTCTGAGTGAAAATCATTGTCACTGCTACCTGACAACAGGCTGCTCAATGTGGGTATCGAACCCAGGACCTCTGAATCCAGTCCGGTCGATCTTAACTGCTTACCTTTTGCATATCTTTACGTTTCAAAGGTTTCTGAACATTTTGCCATACCTTAAAAAAAATGGATGTATGTGTATGTTTGGATACAATTTTTCGTCAAAGATTTCTGGCGTAAGAAATCAACCGATTTTTTTTTAAATGAATAATTTCAATGACTCAAAAACATTCTATTCCTATTGATGAGAAGATGTGTGTGCTGATTAGTTTTTGGCAAATCCAGGTCTAGCCATTTCGAAGATATGGTGCAAAAAGTGCCAAAAACGGTAATTCAGTTTTTGAGAACGTCGGATTTGAATTATTCTCAATACATTTTACTATATTGACAATACATTTTACTTGTATTGACGAAATGAAGAATTGCTTAAATTTTTAGGTAGGGAGGTCCAGCGGTTTCGGAGATATAGAGTAAAATGTAAAATAATGACATTTGGCGGTCTAAAATGATCATAAGGCATATGAACATCAAATGGTCAGATATTTTATAGAGATTTTAAACAGGAGTACTAATTTTGTTACTTTATTTTTGGGCTATGTAGCCAATGTGTATGTATTTTTAACTTTTAAAAACAATTCAAATAAAATTATATCATTGCTAAAAATTTCAGAATTTTTTTTTTCAAAATTTTTAAAAATATGCAAAATTTTATACTTTAAATATAAATTTTAAATTCACAATTCAGTTTGTATATATTTCATATGCGTTGTTGTAATTGTAAGAAATATATCCTCAGATGGATTCATTCACGGCATCTCTTCTTAGTGTTAACATTTTCAAGTGTTTTGAGCAATAGATTGTCACTGTATGTTAGTTATATGATTGAGTACATATATAGTAATTATAATTATCTATTTGAAAATATTTAAAACAATTGTTATTATACATTGATCAATATTTATTTTGAATTTTTTTTGCTCGAATACTCCATTCTAGCACGGGAAGTTCCAGCAATTGGCCTTAAGGCACGATGCACACACTAGTAGCTTTTGTTATATATTACATTTATTTCAGAGGTTCCTATCTCGGGCAATCATCAGGTGCGTTAGGAGGTTCCGTATCAAACTTTCACGGCGGTGCTTATGGAAGTGCATCAACCACCAATACCGGTGCAGTCTCATCAATCAGCGGTAGTACGAGACACGCAGCGAGTTCTGGATCCGCTGCCACCAAAAAGCGCCCAATTTCTCCGGAACAAGTACTGAGGCTGTTTGGACCCCAAGGAACTACTTCCAGAACGGGTACGGAACGCATGGCTGGCAGAAGAGGCCCTTCGCCGGCTAGCAGTCCACCGAGCACGACACATCAGGTATAATAGATTATATACACTATATTTATTATTATAAACACCAAGTTTTATTTTTCTAAATACTAGGTTGTAAGTAAAAAGTTTGGTGAAGTTGCTGTTTGATTTTTAGTAGCGCTATAGTTTAGTATGTCCACGTGTAGTAACTTTGGGGAAGAATCAGATTGGGCCAATTAGATTTGGATACTCTATTCGCATTTTAATGTATTTTACTTGAAAATTTTCAGTTTCTAAATCGTTAGCTTTAAACACGTCGATAAATAATCTTGTGTTCATATTATTATTGTTTCATCATTATATTTTATTTAATTAATGAATGAACCTTATTATACCAAATATATTAAATTCATCTAATTAATTCCGTTTTTCAATTGGATTTCAACATTTCAATTCTTGCATGTAAAGTCTTCAAATGCATGTTGAATAAGGAGTATGAATTTTACAAAATAATTTAATAAATAGTATAAAAAATCCATTATTATCACGATATATGTCTGACGATGTAAGATTCTCTTTGATTTTCCGCATGACAAAATTTGTTTTATTATCAAATATATACCAGGAATTTCTGCTATATGAAATAACCAACAGAGCTTATTTATTTCACAAGTTTTATTATACCATGATATTGCACCAAACTTTTTTACAAAAAAGAGATTTACACTAAAAAACAACTCTACATAGCTATAAGGCTTGGGATACGATCATAAAATTCATATTAATTTCGAATAATAAAATTAGTTTTGAATACTTTGAAGTTTGTTAGGATCTCGTTTATCACAAAACTTTATGCATACGAGTTATTTCTATGAAATTTAGTATTTTTTTACTCATTGCGATCTGAAAGTTTGCAGATAATAAAATATTAACGTGGAGTGTTTGCTTCTGACAAAGAACAATCGTGAACTTTTGCTATATTTCTGCAGGAACTGAAATGAATTTAATTTGTGCATTTAAAGTAGAGTTTAATTATTTAATAAATACGATTGTTGGTAGTTGTTGGAATATTTATATTTTTTAATTGGTTTTTTAATCCATTTACTTCATTTGATTACTCTAATCTATAGTTTTTTGCAGTTGCATTGGTATATATCATTATTTGTGGATTACGTCAATTTTCTAATTTTTTTAAATTCTTTGAAAATTTTAACTTTTGAGTTCTCTGCATTATAGCTATATTTGATTTGTAAGCACATCCCCAGAGCTCAATTCCGTAGGTCCAGATTGGTTTAATAATTGATTTATATAGCAGCAACTTATTTTCAACAGAGAGCTTAGACTTTTTAAGCAGTAGCCATTCAAATTCTTTCATTTTGATCATTATTTGCTGCTAATTTACGTCAAAAATAAAAAAATTCAATTTATATTTAATATTTTATTTTTTTTTATTTTCAGCCTACTACTTATCGTGAAAGGCCTATTATGCAACAATCTGTTCCCAACATTCACGAATTGTGTACGCGAACAGTTTCTATGAGTAGAGATCCTGTGGATGGTGCTCATGGTTTTGGAATCTGTGTGAAAGGAGGAAAAGATGCAGGTTAGTAATTTTTATATATATATATATATATATATATATATATATATATATATAATATAATATATTTAATCATCACGTAATGATTCTATTTGCTGTTGAATGTATACAATACAAATGAAATATTTCTAAAAAGAACATGATTCATATATTGCAACTTACACGGTATAAATTGAAAATTCTGTATGCTGCAAAGGATATTCTGTGAACCAATTAACATTTATTTTATGACCTTGTTTTATCATATATATGGCTTAGATAACAGCAATAAAACTTTACAATCTATTCTGCAATAAAAGTCAGGACTATAGTTTTAATACTGTTTGGGTTTTATGACTTCAAGTCGACAGCTTGCTTATGACTTGGATTTACAATAGGTAGCTTTTATTCCAATACCATTTCGTATTTTTAAAATTGTTTCTCAATATAGAGAAAGATACTTTCACATCTTAAGAGTTAGTTTCTCATTAACGTATTTTATGCAATGGTAATAAGAAACTTAATAAAAAACACATGATTTTTCATCACAAACATAAAAACAATAATTTAATTTTTTTATTTTATTAATTAATTTTAATTTAATTTAAACATGCTATTAAAAATGTAATTTCACCAATTTCTAAATTTCTTCATATTTACTTATATCTTTTTGAAGAATTATATCGAAACATCTGAAACATTTTAAAGGTAAATACCATGTGTTAATTATTTTGTTATTGCGTTTATACTATGGCCATATAAAATATATAAATAATGATATCATATACTGTACATTCATACACATATTTATCATTTAAAATATAAAGCAAGAAAGTGGTTGACTCTCAGAACAACAAGAAGAAAATACATGCATGTCAACATGACATTTATCACAAAAATACCTTTTTTCGCGTCGCGTCATGTGTATATATTATAAATCACAAGCACGAAAATTATTTTTCCTGTATAAACACTAATTTCCCTTCAGACTGAAAAGTAATGGATTTTTTCACTTCGTTGAGTTTCTGCAGTCTTTTTGTTTGCCAATTCTAGCATATGGATGAGGATGTTTTGTTTTTCAGTGATATTTTAACCCTTTCCACTTGGATGCCGCCGCTCTGGTGGCAACATACATATAAATCTCGCAATTCACAAGTGGAAAAGGTTAAATGTTCGATGTAGCTGGAAAATCTTTCTAGTATCTAATACACGATATGAATTAGTATTGCAATTCAATTAATAAAAGACTTTACAAAAGGGCTATTATTATTTGGTCATTTATTTTTCTGTGGGGTAAGTTATAGTACCTAATCGTAAAATAAATCGAAAACAAAATTTTAGTATATCTTTAAGTTTTAGAGGTCTCTGAAAATTGCGGCATTCCTTAGAAAAATTTTTGTAAGTCTGTCTGTCCATTTATGTATGTATGCTCGGATACAAATTTTGGTCAACGATATTGGGAGCATTGATCAACCGATTTGAATGATTCAAAAAAATACTCGATTCCTATTGACAACCAGAGAGTTCAGCAATTAAATAAAAAAAAACATTCGTATATACGGAATGAAGATCTGGTTAAATTGTTGGGAAATCAGGTTCAGCAGCTTTGGAGATTCAATAGAAAACGTTAAAAATGCCATTTTGGGGTTAAAAATAACCATTAGATACATGCACCAAATTCGCAAATATTTTATAATAATTTAAATACTAAGTTCAAATTATGTTAAATTCCTATAGGTTTGTGTGATTTGAAAAACTCAAAAAAAAAATTCACTTGTATTTACGGAATGAAGAACTGTATAAATTGTTGCGAAAGCAGGTCCAGCGGTTTCGGAAATCCAATAAAAAACGTTAAAAATGCCATTTTGGCGTTAAAAATGATCATAAGATACATGCACCAAATTTTCAGATATTTTATAAAAACTTTAATAATAAGTACAAATTTTGTTTACATTATCATAAATTAACCTAATAGAGTTAATCTAATTTTCAGTGAAAAATGTTTTAAATTTAGTATCCTTTTTTCCAGGTGTCGGTGTATATTTCACGGGTTGAGGAAGGTTCTGTAGCAGAAAGGGCCGGACTGAGGCCCGGAGATTCAATACTAGAAGTTAATGGCACGCCTTTCACTGCAATTTCTCATGATGAGGCTCTTAAGGTTTGTTTTACACAATTATTATACAAATGATATAAATAAATATTTTAGCATTACCTATCAGTGACACATTCACAAATGTTTATCTATTATCACAAATGCTTATATACATATGCAATTTTTTTTTTTTGCGTTTCATATCCGTAGCTATATATGAGATTTTTTTTCATTTTAACCATTAAACTACAATTTGAATCATAATTGACAGCAATGCGGCTTTGTGAACGTAATAGTGCAGAAAAGCTATTATTTCGAATACTGGGAATCCATTAAAATAGTAATAGTTATCGACTTATACTTGTCGAGTTAACGGATGTCTTTTAAATTATTCAAAGTCACTTATTTATTTTTAGTTCATTGGACGTAGTTGTTGGTTACTAACTTTGAATTCAATTTATATTTTGCTATATATCTATAGGGTAAAACGGGGCTTAAAGGTTTGCGGGTATAAAGATCCACCATTAATATCTTACGAAAGAAAAAATATGGATTTTTTGATGATACTATGTTAGAGTAGAAGGAAAAAGATTTGTTGCTAGCCACTATCTTAATACTTACTATAGGAGACGAAAATGTATCAAAATTCATAGCATTTTTTTTTTATTTGGTAATTTGTTCAGTTTTAAACTTTTGTATTGAGTTTATGATACCTTCTATGAATTTTTAATTAAGTAATCGCAAAAAATCTAAAATATTTTTTTTTAGTTATCTTTACGTTTCAAAAGTTTCTGAATTTTTTAGCATACCTTAGAAAAAATTGATGTAAATGTGTGTGTATGTGCGTGGGTATATGTATGTGTGTATGTGTCTATGTGCGGATACAAATTTTCATCAACCAATTTGAATAATTTAAAAAACATTTGATTTGTATTGATAAGAATACGTGCTGATTAGTTTTTGGCGAAGATAAGGAATAGATCTTTCTAAAATTCTAGAAGAAAATTGAATTTTTTTTTAAAAAATATTTTTGGTACAGAAAGTTTTATCCATTTGGCCTAACAATGCCATGCACCACTAGTTATTTTTGTAGTTTTATATTCCATAAAGAATTTTATTCAAGATAGTTTTTCTGCTCTTCAGTTAAAGATTTAGTTTAAGAATATTTTAGTATTTGTTGCAGACTATCCTATATGTGCGAACGTTCCTTATCCCTTCTTCTTTCTTGCTCATAAAAAATTTAATTTGGAACGACATTACTCGCCAGTCCATCGTACTTTGAGGAAAAATCAATATCTAACTAAAAATATATTAAATCTACTTTAGAACTTTAGACAGTTTTTAATCGTATATCTGAAATGAGTTTAGTAGCTAGCTGACGATATATGTCAAGTTAAATTATAGAGATAATGGATATAATATTAATATATTAGAAATCATCATTCGATCAGGTTCGAAAAATCGTCAGAATACTATATGATTTGGTTTGTTTGATTATTTATTTATATTTTTTTTATTAATTAGTATAAAATTTTATTTATCCTATGAGTTGCGTAATGAATGTTACCATTTTAGTTTCATTATGAGTATAATAACAACAACAAATAAAAATTTAACATTTGGAGAACACTATTACATTTGGTATACGCTGAATTTAATTCCAATTCTAATTAAATGTTAAATTCGACTTTATCGACAATTTATTTGAAATTTAAAATTCTTAGAAATTGAAAAAAAAGTTATATCATTTTTGCATTTGTATCAAATCAGAAACTTTTGAACAGGAAATAAGAGGGCAAAAACAATTATATGCGTTAAAAATGTATGTGCGTAGAACATTTACTATGCAAGGCACGAGATTTTAAAAAGTAAAAGAAAACTAACATATTTTATTTTTTATAGTCGAATATTGGTTTCTTTGTTGCTATTTTTAATGCTTCATGCTCTTCATCTTTTTATTCAAAAAAACGCTTGAGCTCATATTTAGATTCATATTCCTACATAATATATATTTCTGTAGAAAATGAGATAATTTGGTTACAGGAGAAAGCTACGTTATTATTATATTTTTAAATTAAATTATAGGTTGATAATCATAATTTTAATTAAATTAATCATGTAGTAAAATTTGGAACAATTTCAATAATAATAGAAAAAGAGCTATGAAGTATAAAAACTAAAAATAAAAAATAAAATACAAACATTCAAAGTTTATTATTTATATATTTCAGATAAATTAAATATAATTATTTTTATGTACATAGTTATTTTTGTATAATATTGACTTTGTCCTAAAATAAAACATAAGGCAATTTTCCGCAATTAAGTTGATACCATTATGATTCAAAGTTTTGATGAACTGCAGTGAGAAAGGTGCGGCCTCGGAAGGTGTTCATAAATAAACTTTTCTTAAGGGGTGAATCTAATTATGATCTTAGAAAATAGAAGTTTTCGGTCGCCCGACATATCGATCAATACTGTTTAGCATGGCTTTAATGTTTTTGCTCCTGCAATAAATTTAGATGAGATTCCTATATGATGTGTATGATTCCTGTGGATTGTGATAATGAGACTGAATTCATTTAATTATCAGAGGTAGGGCGGGGCATAAAGTTACATTTTGACTTACAATACTATCTAAACTAAATCAACTATATCACAACGCATAATATGTATCAAACAAACAACTAGCGGACCACGATCAGCAAAATTTCCAGTATAGAAATGTTTTTTTTTCGAAAATTTATCATTTGTTTGTTTTTGCCCCATGGGCGTATATGTATATGTATATGTATGTATATATATATATATATATATATAAATTTTATATCAATGTCTAGATGTAAAGAACTGCACACTACACTTCCATATTTCATCTATACCTCTCAAAAAACGATCACGCACTCACTAAACCTCTTTCTATGTTGTGCTTGTAAATTCTTCTGTCTCTTCACTTTATTATTCTGACCACCATTCTGATGGACAGAAATGTACACAGATGCTGAAGTCATGCAGGCATCTAAGTATGACGGTACGAAGTCCACCTTCTTTACCAATGCATCTGCAACAACAGCCGTCTCTTCAGCAACAACATGTCAGCATACCATCGTCGCACGTCGGATTGCCACCAATTGGCGGTGTATTGGGGACAAATCCTGGAACCAATCCTGTAGTTCTGTCACCGAGCGCACCTATTCCTGTCGGAGCGCCTTTTGGTGGCAGCGCCCCGGGATACGGAGCGACTGTTAGGCAAACGTCATGTTCGTGGATGGACCGTCAAGGGAGACCGGTGAGTGTAATACTTTGTACTAGTAATTGAGTAGATTAGCACTAGTTTTGAATTCGAACCAGATGTCGGTATGCTTGATATCAACCAGAAGTGATGTCAGGTTTTTACTTGAGATTATTGATGTCAAATATGATCTGATGTGAAGATGTTTTTTGGAAGCATTTGTGCAACATATATGCACTGTACCTATAAGTTTGACAGAAAGGAGAATAGATAAAAAAAAATTACAACAAAAAAAACTTACACAACATTATACGTCTTGTATATTTTTAACTAATAAAGTAATTCAAAGATCTTAGTTCCTACTTTAACAATTCCACATTTGACGAAGCTGCAAATGATAATAAAATTAGTCAAGTTCAAACCTGTATTTCTAAAACCAGACATTTTTTTTCAATTATTATTGTTGCTTTTTCTGTGAAATATGCACATGTGTCTTGTCGTAATGATCTCAAAACCGAACGTACAACAAAATAAATGTAAATTCAAAGTTCGTTTTGCGCATGAAAGAGCTTCGTGTCAAAAGCATTCGTGCTACGCCGACCATATAAATTTTCTATGTGTGCATAATGGGGAGATTGCGGTCTTTCAGGGTAAATATATGCTGATTAGGTTCTGCTTGAAGCTGGTCAGCAGTAAAGTTTATCTATTTATTTGTGGAAATAACACGGCAACGTCTTTGATATTATGCGGCAAGGATTTATTATATTATAATATTAGTTATTTTTTAAATAATGTTCAAACTAAAATTCAGCAGAATATTGTAAACAGAGTCAAGCTGAGTCTAAAAGAGTCAATGTTTTATATAAATTTAATACAACCCTAATAGATTATAGATAACTGTACATATTTTTCCTCACTTCTTAAGTTGATGGCAATGTCAATTTTGATAAAAATTATATATATACAGGGCCGGTCCTACCACTCCTACCTTTAATGCAATACATGCAAAAAATGCGAGCGCACGCTTAAGGGGGCACCAAAAACTAAATTCAAATTTGAAATTCATAATATAGTTTTATCAATATCATTCAAGAAATATATAATTTCTTTGCATCTTTTACTAATCTTTGGACAATATTTTTAAAATAGGTTAAAAATTCACATTTAAACAATAATCTTATACACGATGGTAAGAAGATCAATTAATTTAGTCCTTATGATATCAATTAGGAGAAGTTTACTATGCAATTTTGAATATTTTAAAATTGAACTAAAAAAAATCCAACATGATCCAAGGACCAGTGTTATGCTGAATTTAATAATGAAAGGCTAGAATTAGTTTTGCTTTCTAAAATTTGCTCAATAGAATGAATGACATAAAATCCTTAAAATAAAAAAGTAAAATATTTTGAAGCCCAAATATTAATAGTACACATGTGTTAGAAACACACAGAAAAATTAAAAACTACTTTTGCAAGTAATACTAAACCTACTGAAATTTTTAGAAAAAATGGAATGCGGGAGCTGAGGATATATATATATATATATATATATATATATCTGTGTGTGTAATATATATCGTTTATCTTACATTTTCAGGTTTCACCACCTCCAGACTCTAGTATGGGAATATGGTCAACTCGAGATAGAAGTGTTCGAAGGGTAGAACTCTGCATTCAGCCTGGTCAGTCTTTGGGTTTGATGATCAGGGGTGGAGTAGAATATCAATTAGGAATATATATTACGGGAGTCGACAAAGACAGCGTCGCTGAGAGAGCCGGATTAATGGTGAGTTGACTCATTAAAAGGTATTAATGAAAAATTCAATATTTAAAAATATTAGAATGGTAACATTGTATACATTCTGATATCTAAAGACTCAATTGCTATAATATCCTGTTCCACTGCAAAATGTACCTCCCAAACAAAATTGGATATCGCATTTTTCAATATCATGCTATATTAACGAGACATACATACCGATGCCACGTCTAATTGGCAAATATATCTTTTTCTCATAATAATGAAATTTATTGTCCCAAAGACACAGATTTTATCTGCTATATATTGCATCAGTATTTTAATGTTTATGTCATATAATCAATAATACTTCAAACTGTCTCCATATTTCCCATCATATTCATTTATCTGGTGTGATCTCTTGCACCCGACAACTTGTTTCACTGAAATACATTATGTAAATATATATTTTAAATAAAAAAAATA
Organism: Ctenocephalides felis; assembly: GCF_003426905.1. Taxonomy (NCBI): domain Eukaryota; kingdom Metazoa; phylum Arthropoda; class Insecta; order Siphonaptera; family Pulicidae; genus Ctenocephalides; species Ctenocephalides felis. The sequence goes on along the minus strand of NW_020537758.1, from coordinate 39,667,926 downwards.
TATAACGAAAGTAATACATTTTTTTCTAATTTTACAGATTGGTGATCAAATTTTAGAAGTAAATGGTCAATCTTTCTGGACGTGACGCATGATGAGGCTGTGGGCAGCTGAAATTCCATAAAAGGATGTCACTGGTGGTTCGGGATGTTGGAAAAGTTCCTCATTCCTGCACTGCCTATGACAATGAGCCTTATGATCCCGCCAGTCCGACGTTAGTATGAAATTATTATATGCGTTTAAATTTTTTACACTAAACTCCAAAAACTAATTATTTTCTAGGACTCTTTTAGAGATATGAGGGCATTTTTATTGATATTACTATATTAAACCTTGAGATAATGTGTAATCTAAGTAATAAGTGATTTTAATGCAAGGTATCTAGGGCATTTCTAAGCAATCTGCCAATTTGATACTCATTAATCAAATTCGCACAAAATATTTTGCCTACATGTTGAATTTTTCTAAACTGTACGTATTACGCCTGACCAACGCTTATATATTCTACTGTGTATGTTCTTTATATGCATAACAATTAGGATATATTAAATATGAGTTCAATCTGCCAACACTCGAAACTTTTCCATTTTTTTAAATGCAACAAGAACTTATTCTACAGATTTCATTTGAATCTAGTCCTTCCAAATGAAAACAGGCGCAAATATGAATACTTCAAATGATGATTTTTTGATAATTAATTTATTGATTCAGTTCAGACATCATTCTGTTGTCTTTGTGTTTTTGTTGAATTAATTTTGTGTAAAGTATAACTAAAAAGATGAATTATATAATTAACTAATTAGTCATATTTTATTTATTTTCAGGTCTAGACAACCTAGGTCACCTGCTCAGCAAATGGTAGAAGAAAAAGCACGTTCTTTACTACCCCGAGCAGAATTCAGTGCACTATGTTACTACACGCAGCAATATTGCTCAAGAAGTATGACTTGCGAAGCCTTAGTCACAGTACTGCAAGAAATGCTAAATACTCCAGATAAGGTAATAAATGAAAATTCTTGAACAAAACCCATTAAATAGCATTAACACTAATTTTCTCAAAAATCTTTGAATCGGTTTCAAAAATTATATATTTAGTTCATAGATCACATAATCATATGAATCAACCACTATAATAATAGAATTTTATTTTGTTTTTAAGTAGCAATATTGATTTTATTGTGAAAAATTGTGAATATTATATAGATACTTCTGTTTTCCTAAGCAATCGCTTTTCCCAATTTAAATATCAACCTTAGAAACATGCACTTTGTATGCTATATTTTATAAGAAAATTACTTCAAGTTCCTAGATTTGAAAATTGCTATGCATTAACTCCCATAGCCTGCATTTACTTCAATATTCCGCCTCTCGTTTTCCTACAGATTATTACTTACTAACTTCACCTTGGCCTTCATTAATTGATTAAAAACTGATTGAGATAAAATTTTTCATATATTTGTATATATGTATTTTTCATATGTTTGTATATATATATTTGTATATATATATATATATATATACATAAGAATTAGAGGCATGTTGCATACACCTGTTTGTATGAAAGTAAAGTAATTTTTGATAATTGTTATATTAATTAATTTAATCAACAATTAATCGAACAGTAATTACATATTGACTCTATTGATAGAGTGCTCAACGATTTTTATTGATTATTGATAAATAAATTCTAGGTTTCATCTATTTTATATATTGGTTATTATTTATATTAGCATTAGGTTTGAGTGAGTACTTATCAAATTATCGATTATTCAATATCATACTTAATGTCTAAAGCAAAGATAATTAGAAATTATATTAGAACTAGATGACCCGACAGACGTTGTCCTGCACCCATGATTACATTTTTTAATACAATATACTAGTGATGTGCCAAGTCGAATCAAGTGATTCGAATCATTCGAATCAAGCCTTTAACGACTTGATTCGAATCAGATTTTACTTGATTCGAATCAACTCGTATCAAGCCGCGAAATATTTACTGTGATAAAACATGTGTGAACACAATTTTCATAAATATAAAAAAAATGTTTTAATTTAATTCAATATTATAACAATATAAATAATAATAATAATAAATATAAAAAATAATAATAATAAATATAAAAAATAAATCTTGAATTAAATCATGCGAGTCACCCGCCTTTAATACGCTTAAATGTATCACCCGACTCCAATTTATATGACTTTAACCGCATTCAAGTCGATATGAATTGATTCGAGTTCCTATGACTCAAACCGACTTATCCCGACTTCAAGTCGTTATGAATTAATTCGAGTTCCTATGACTCAAACCGACTTATCCCGACTTCAAGTCGTTATGAATTGATTCGAGTTCCTATGACTCAAACCGACTTATCCCGACTTCAAGTCGTTATGAATTGATTCGAGTTCCTATGACTCAAACCGACTTATCCCGACTTCAAGTCGTTATGAATTGATTCGAGTTCCTATGACTCAAACCGACTTATCCCGACTTCAAGTCGGTATGAATTTATCCGAGTTCTACTCAAACTGAATCATACCGACTTGAGTTCGAAACATGTGTCCGTGTTTAGCGTATCGACTTATGGAGATGCAGTGCGTATGGGTCTTGAGTGTTTGTTTATTTTTGACTAAGCGCTGAGAGCAAATTTGTTCATGAAATATCAAAAACTCATTTAGATAATAAATACGCGATTTAGATTTTAATTATTATCAAAATAAACTACACAACGAGTTTTATACACATACAAAATTATTATATTTTAATTATGCAAGTAATGGCAAATTCACACAAATGAAATAATATCAATCTTTACAGTAGTGGATTGAATTTTAAGTCATTCGTAAGACGTTAGATTCAGCTCCCTGTTTAGATTAGATCTAAACAATCAATAATATACACATGCATTCGTTCAACGTAAGATTAAGAATATTGTTTTATATGCTTTAGTGATAGAGAAGTGTTTGGTTATATTTTACTGTAAATTCACTTGAAAGATTAGTTATATTTGTAGCTAGTTTATTATTATATATATAGTACAAATGTATTCATCTCTGCACTTTTTGGAATTAATTGCTTACTAAATTAATTATTTCACTTATAAAATTATTAAAATGATATTATTTCTTCTCTTAAATTATAATTGTTCATATATGAACTTGATTCGAATTGATTCGAATCATGATTCGAATCAGGTTTTTTTCTAATTCGAATCACTCGAATCAGGAAATTTTCGAGTCGGCACATCACTACAATATACTAATATTTACCGTTTACCCAAAAATAATAGTTATTGTGTTTTAAATTACTCTTCACACCAAAATGTATATACATTTATAATAAGAGCAATGTTAAATGTAGAACTGCTTTAAACAGTGACATGTCGTCTTTCGCAATTTTTTCCATTTTTTTCTACAATATTGCACATACATCCCAGTACTTTATAATCACATACATCCTAGAAAATTTCCTTAACAAACTTCAGAAAGATTTATCAAAATCCGAATAATTGTTTAGGAGGAGTATACAGTGAGTGCTTGTAATTTAATATGAACTTTATATAATAGCAATAAAGCTCAAATTGATTATACGCTTTAGATATAAAACGTTTGTATGTGAAAAAGGAAAGGGCTGTTTTTAGGCTTTTCCCGGCAATTAATCGATTTTTTCTTGCCATAAGAACCATCCTTGGACATCAACAAACATTTTAAAAAGGAATTGGACAAATTGGTCCAGGCGTTGTTAAGCAATTTTGCTATTCATTTTTATATTATAGATATGAATCACATTTTCGGTCTACCAATTTGCTTCCAATAATCCGTTTTTCATTAATAAGACTTACCACATTAGCGTTTTTAAATAAATATTTCTACTACTTATTATGGTATTCCTCGTTAGGAGTGAATGATTTGATTATTTTAGAAACCGATGTTAGCTATCGCAAAATACATTTTAAAATTATTTTAGGTAAAAATAAGAATTTTGTAGCATATTCACATAGCATTTGTTTTTCTTTTTTCAGTTAACACTGATGACAGAGCTCCGGGAAATCATTTTACCAGAAGATCGAGTAAGATTTGACGAGCTGGTATACAGGAGGGATGCCCACATCGATCCTCATGCTCGGGTGAGTGTAAATTGATTTTCAAAGACAATATTTGGCCATCGAATTACGTACATAATCTTAGATTTCGACGCTTCTACATGTAATTCAATGCAGATTTGCCTCTTATGAATAATGGTTTTAGTTAAATTGAATTTGCACTCTTGCGATTGCATTTGAATACTTGATTAAAACTGAAATCGCTTCGATTTAAATGTATTTTTAAAATTTCTACAGTTATATCTTCTGGTATTATCATTTGTTATTATATTTTACATAAAACAATGATAATTAAAAATAAGAGTAATCATACTAATATTAATAAATTTGCATCAATAATAATGTTAATGATATCAACAATATTATAAAAATTAGTCGCAATATTTAGAAAAAATTAGAAGGCACGTATGAAAAATAAGAAAATTTAGCACGAATTTTACTAAATTTTTTATTAAATTTTGGTTGATTGTGTTCTAAACAAATTTGTAACACTTTTACCTAGTATTTTAAACAATCCCTTATTTTTTGTTTGAATTAGAGTAAAATATCATTATAATTAACTGATTCTGCAGCATTCCTAATATGCTTGGCTCAAATAATTGCTAAAATTTTGAATCACAAGAATTTCAATAAATAAATAAATTAATTTTGCGACATTTGTGAATACTCAAATAATGATGAATTCTTATGATCTTGATATTGTGATAATATAATTTTAACTATCATACTCATAAGTACTATCAATTTTCAGCAATTTTATAAATTTTAAATTATTTTTTTTTGTGAAATTTATTAACTAAATATTTATTTAACTGAACACACGTAGCTCTTACAACTTAAAATTTACATTTTAATTAATTTAAGAAAATAATTTTCAGAGAAAATTGGAACTACATGGGCAGCACGATCTTTCCGGGGTAAGTTCTATTTTTCAATTTATTCTCTTGTTAAATTATTAATTATATTATCTCTTTAAATTGAATTTATCTGTCACGAATCCTTGTAATGTTTGTTGAATGATTTGACTGTGATTCTTTATTCATCTGTCTTGTATATAGCACTTCGATGATAATTTTCATTGCAACTTGTAGTTCAACTTTCATATTTTTGCATCTTTCTTTAAATTAAGAAATGATTTTTTACTAGAAATTGGTTTAAAATAATCTTCATTTTTATGCACTTCTAAAGAACAGTTCTACGATAAATTATAATAGATAATGAATTAAAGTTACTTTTGAATTACTATTACTATACTATAATAATCTATTGAACTTTATACCAAATATTAGGTATAGACACTAACGTTGCTACCTAATTAGTATATTGGGTAACCTTGCGATTTAAATTATTTATTATTCAAAGGACGTTGTATATAAATAGAGGTTTTATTAATATTTCGAACCTAGAAACCTGATTAATTTCTTTTTTTATTAAAATGTAATAAAGACTGCGAATGTAATGAAGTATACTGAATGTGTGTTGCCTTAAATTGAAGATTTTTAATAAAAAGGGCTTATTTAAATTATAATCAAATAAGGTTTTCAATCAATCGATGTGAATCGATCTGTACTGTTATACTCCTCTGTAATACCTTAATACCTTTTTATATGGCTATAAATTAATCACACAATAAATCACATTATTGCATCAAATAACTTCTCAGTCAACGATTTTTTTTGGTTGATCATGTATCTACAATTAATTAATTAAACTAGTGGTGTATAGTTCCTTAAGGCAAATTGCTGAAACTTCCCGTACCGTATATTCACAAATAAAGTCGAAAATGCAATAACAAAGTCTAAATTATTCATTTGAAGTATATTAGTGAGTTTTATAACTTTAACCAGAATTAAAATTAAAATCCTAATTATTTTCCATATTTAAAAAATAATATTTTTAGGAAATTTAAAAAAAATTGAAAAAAAATCCTTTTTCCAAAAGCAATCGTTAGCACAAGCAGACTATTTTTTAAATCATTCAAATCGGATGCTTAGTTCCCTCGAAAACTGCCATTTTTTGCACATTTGGCACGGTGTCTCCGAAACGGCTGGACCTGCCTTTACCAAGAACTAATCACCACTTCTCCCCATCATTACGAGTTAAATGATTTTTGGATCATTCTAATTGGATGCTCCGTTCTCTCAAACAATCGATTTATTTTTTTGCACTAATTGCTTCGTATCTCCGTAACGGCTCCGTAATCAATAGGAATCGAATGTTTTTTGAACCATTCAAATCGGTTGATCTGTGCGCCCGAAACCGTGGACGAAAAAATGAGTGTGCACAAAACACATACACGCACACACACATCCATTTTATCTGAGGTATGCCAAAGTATTCAGAAACCTTCAAAACGTGAAGAAATGCAAGAAAAATTCATTTTTGATTTTCGGGTCATTACTATAACTTACCCTAGGGGAAGTTAATTAATTGTTCTTGAAGTGCAATTGATCCAACAACTTCCTTGCTAGGCTATAAGATGGATAGCCTCATTTTATACTTCTGACCGAGTCTCTGACTCTTTTTTCAAAGATTTCAACCAATTTATCTCGAATGTGGATATATACTGCCTAGATATATTTTGCAAGTTTTGCATTTATATGTAAAAGAATTCAGGAATTACCATGTTGACAACTATTGATATAATTATGATTTAAATTTTAAAACTTCCATCTAACATTTTCCTTACTAGGCTATGAGATGGTTAGCCCGATTTCATACTTCTGACCGAGTCTCTGACTATTTTTTTAGAGATTTCAACCAATTGCATTTGAGATAAATGCTTTTGGATATGTCTAGATATATATTGCAAGTTTTGCATTAATATGCAAAAGAATTCAAGAATCACCATGTTGACAACTATTGATATGATTATGATTTAAATCTTAAAACTTCCATCCTTCATTCAACTGAAGCATTCCCAGACTGATAACGTATGCGACACATATGATTTACTAAATTTTCATGATAAATCTATATTTTGAAGTAAAGTGAAGTCAACATGTATCGACTTTGATGTACCAGGCGAACAGACGCTTTCTGAAATGGGCGAAGTAAGTGTTTGACTTGCCTCGAAGCGCACATGCGTGTTCTATTTGCCTTCAAGTTATATACATACATGTGCCATGTTTCATTAAAATAGGGGAAAACAGCATTGAATGGAATACTAATGTAAGACCTAAACATGAAACAACATATTTTGAACTACATATTTTTATTACATTATAAATAAATTAATTTAATTTGAGTAATTTTACAAATACTTCACAAATTATACATACATACATACATACAAATATATGTATATTCATATATATATATATATATATATATATACTAGTATAAAAAATATTTTGAATAATTCCAAATATTCGAAGATGTTTCTGTTATGCGAGGTACCATGCGCTACCTGTTGTATTTTTTCAACATACATTCAATATTTTAATCATTGATAATTAATATTATTATCTTTTTTAAAAAATAATATAATAATTAATTTCTATTAATTTCTGTAAAAAAAATCTTAGAGGTATTAACAGTTTAAATAACAAAGATTAATTTTAGAATATTTATTTTTAAATACATTATTACATGATGTTCAATTTATGTATACTAATTAAAATAATTATCTAGAATTTCAAGTATAATAATTAATACTTATAATAATGATGCAACTGTTTTCCGCACCACCCATGAGGTACAGTTGCTAGGCGCGTTTTTTTTAATGTGGTATCGCCACAGAAATAGATACTTTTGTTCGTATTTACGTATCTAACATTTCAGATGGAAATAGACATAGTGTAAATACTACTAAGTATCGATCTGAGCAGCCCTAATCCACTTAAACTAACTTACAAACTAATTATTAACTAAACTAAAACATACTTAACTGACCCAAATATAACGCGAAAACAACCCCGCAAAATGACCTAATATACCCAAAAATTTCGGTTTTTAAGATGGAAAGAACCTCTCGTCGTGAAAAATAAAAATCAATATAAAAACTTTACTTTGTTATTGGAACGGTGATGTTAAATTTATAAAAAAAAGTATTTACATGATGTACCCCCCTCGATCCACCATGTAAACACTTAGAAAAAAACTTCATAGGTTCCCAGCCTATGAAGCTTAAGGGCAAATCATTTTGTGATTTGCAATTATTAATTAATTGATGTTAAGAAAAGCGCGCAAAATAAAAGAAAGGTTCTTCCGCAGCGCCACCCTTTTGAGCTCTTAACAAAAATTCGCGAACAACCCCCAAAAAACGGTACGACCGAAAGATCTGAACGTGAATACGCGTCCCTTCTGATCCTAACTGATTATTGATATGACATAATAATAATAGATACAAGATACAAGTACTATCTAATAATAATATTAATGTAATATAACTAAAGTCTTCTCACATTTTATCTTCACTTCATTCATGTACACCAATTTGTTTGCGATCTTCTGTTGGTCCTTTATTGTCTGGGTAAGCAATTTTCTGGCAATCTTCTTGAAAAGTCGTCGACATCTGTGAAATAAAAATTGATTATTTAATATATTAAATTAATTTAATAATAAATCGCAAACTATTAGACCAAAAATTTTACTTCAAAACACCTCTCAACTTGATGTTAACTGAGGAATGACTAATAGATGGAATATAAGTATGAAAAATAATGCACAATGAGCCTCCAGAGTTGTCCGCCCATGTGCAGAATAGTGTATGAAACCTGAAACAACCCAAGTACATTAGTAAATAAACAAAATAATTAGTAGTCAAATGCAAGTTTTTAAAATATAAAAATTAATATAAATCGATTAATATAAAAGAAACGATAATTCAATACGTAATTCAGTCAAATCAAATCAATCTAAACATAAACATGCGACGTATTCGAAAATAAATTTATGATATTATTACATAATACTTAATTTTCAAAACATTTACCACTGCGATCTTGTCACAACGCTCTCCAAATACAGAATGATATGATTTGTTTTACGGACAAATTTATATAGGGTCAAAAAATCCCCAAAATTGAATTGTTACCAGATGATAATAAACGTTATCTAACCGGGCTTGCCTGTATTATTGAATGGGGATTAATTGCCACAAAATAATACAGTAAAATATCTAGGTATGCACATAGACAAAAGACTGACATGGCATTGGACTATTGGTAATATAGATATTATGATATAAAAAATTTATATTTAGTAATATAGATATAAAAACCAATCAAAGACTCTTCGAGAAATGTGCAATACTCCAAGGTATGTTTTAAACCACATTATTCATAATACCACAAAATTGAAAACCATTCTAACAAACTATTACATTAACCTTTACATTAAAAGAAACTGTTCCATAGATCAGTGTAGATTTATTTTCTTTGAGTGATTCTGTCAATGGAGTATTATTTTATTACTATTGTTATTATTCTTACTATTATTATTATTCTTACTATTACTCTTATTTCATTAATAGAACATTTCTTAGTTATTATAACATTTAGACCGGTTCTCTGCTATGGCGGCAATTGGTGAATGCATATATGTTTCTTGTTCAACGCATTTGTGTAGTACGATACATGGTCAATGATTGCCAATACTAGGTTCTTAGCACCGTAAATTATTTAGATATTATATTTGTAAAATGTATGTAATGTATGTAATGGTTAGAAAATCTTACAATTTACGCCATCAACATAGGCTTACTAGGGCAGTTTTAATCTGGGCAATAACGTGGCATTTTTATTTACTTGTATAAAATGCAATTTTTATTGAAAATATTTTGTTAATCAGTCATGAAATAATTTTTGATATTAAAAATATTAATTTAGCTAATTTGAATAATTAATTATTAATTATCAAAAATATTCATTATTAAAAAAATTAACATTTGTAATCAACTTGTAATCAAGACGGTTGAAAATAGCTTCAAATTGAATACTAAAGAAGCTGATTATTTATTTAATTTAAAATTTTTTTAGTAAAATAAAATATTTTACTAATATTTATATTTTGCCTGTACCGCCAAACGTGGATTTGACACAATCTATTTTTATTATCAATTTTATTTATACACAGAGTGGTTTGGCGTTCAAAATATATTAACTCTTTGCACTCGAATGCCGCTCCGGCGGCAAAATTCATATGAATTTCGGAATTTGCGAGTGGAAAGGGTTAAACAACTATTTATTGTAGATCAGTGTTGAATAACTCAAAACAACATGTCCATCAATGTCTATATAATATAATAATATTATATAGAATATATTCGTAAACACATGCAGATACCCATCCGAGCAGCTACTGCTGCCCTGGTAGGCTGGCCGGTATAATATAGAGTGTGGTGTGTACTTCTATTTCAACTAGTATAAACTACTAAGGAAGCGTTATCGATTTTTAAGGATTTTTGGACTCCCTCTCTTCCTTGGTGATACGTGTTGACATTCAAAATTACCACCCCTCTCCCACCAAACATCACGTGTATTTTTAGTTACAAGAAAAAATTGTAAAATTTTTGATTTTATTTTAAATTTAAAATAAAATTAGGAAAAATATAAATACACGTGACATCCTACAATACCCCTTACTACTCCACGTCACATTTTTTGTCTTTTTGCCAAACCCCCCGTCCCCCTAAAAACCTCACGTGATTAATAGACGCTCCCTAACTAGGCTGCGATCAGTTTTAATAATATTTTTATAATATCGAAAATTTCTTTTCATAAAGGTTCAATATTGGAAACAAACCTTTGATTATTTAGAGATTTGTGGTGTCTATATGACCAATAGACCAATAAATGACATTTTTTATGGGTCGTACTTTCTTATTATGGTTGAATGTAAAACATTCTATAATTTTAATCGTAATTAACTTGAAAAAATTGTGGCTTGATTAGGTAATTTTCCTATGAAGCGCTAATTTCTTATCGGTTGTTTTTCTTCAATCTACTACTGGTGTACGAATTATCTGTAATTAATTTACCTCTGTCTTTAATTTAACTTGATTTATTTACATAAATAAAAGAAATTGATTTCTATAATAATTTTCTATTTTTTCGCTGGTTCTTAACCATTTCATTATTGGTTTTAGATTTTAACATTTGTTTGTTCGTGCTTCTGCCTGTCTATATAATACTGTTTTATTCTAAATTACTTAAGACAGGTAGAATATATGTTTTGGTGAATATTTTGCAATTTAGCATTAAAAGGCATATGGACTACTGGCAGAATCATTTGGTTCCTAGTAGCAAAGCAGTTATATTTTTTTACAAGACTCAAATTGAAATTACAAGCGTTTCTTAAAACAAGGCTTTCAAATTGATTTTATAATGAATAAATAATATGTATGATTCTTCTCATTAATTTTGCTTTTGGCAATAATTTTAATATGTTAGTTATCTATAATATAACAACGAATTTGAAATATTAATGTACAAAAATTATTTTATACATTATTTTATTATTAATATAATAATATGACAAATATTGTGCAATATTACAAAATAAAAATGTCAATTGTAATCGAGTAACATTCGCACTTCGAATTGTTTTTTTTATATTTGGATTAAATTTTTCGTCTACGATTTCAAGACCACAGGGCAACCGATTTGAATGATTTAAAAACAATTCAGATAAGATAGTTGAGTTTTATCAAACGCAGGTCCTGCCGTTTCGGAGATACAGAGCTACTAGTTAAGAATGTCTAGAATAGGCAAGCCATTGGGTTGCTTTTTCTAGCTATTTGTAAATGATAATACCATCATGATAGCTTACAGAAAAACAAATATTGATTGCTATTCCAATTCAAACAAAAAAAATCAGAAATGCTTTTACAAAATTACGTTTTTCATTCGACTATTCGATTATCTCATGCTGCAAATGTAGAATAGGGAGTATTCATTCGCTTTGAAAGTTGACTGTGAGTGAGTCGCAATTTATATGTTATTCCCGCTCTGATATCACCTCATATGATAAATAATATTGAATTTGCCAGAAGCGACACATTCTTGAAGCGCTTCTGCTCGCCTGGTATTTCCATACACATATGAATCCGTGCACGCACATGTGATCATATGTGAAAATATCACATGTGACATGAGGAGAAATGTTTTTACTTTATACACATAGCCATGTGAACGTGGAATATATTTGTATTCATATATTTTTATAAATCTAAGTGTAACAATGTATGTTTATGTGCGTGCGTATGCATTTATTGAGAGAAGAGAGAATACTGCGTATGATGATTCGGGCGTGGATGCTGCGTAACGTATTCCTAGGGGCTTGTACACACATATGGCGGAATATTTCCTGTACATTGTAATATTTATCTTGAAATATTGTATTATTTATTAAGGTAAATAATATTTATTTCATTTCTTTTATTAAACATAATATAAAATGCAATACTTATTATACAATCTTTTGTAGTAGACATTTAGCAATTTGTATAATACATATATGTATTATACAAATTGCTAAATATCTACTACAAAAGATTGTATAATAAGTATATATATATCACGTGATCGATTTTTAAGAATTTTTGGACCTCTTTCTTGCCCTTGGTATATTTAAAATTAACCACCATGTCCAACCCAATGTCAAATGATTTTTTACTAACTGAAAAAAAAATCGTAAAATTTTGGATTTTTTTAAAAACTTTTTTACTTTTTTGGAAACTCAGGTAAATACACGTGATATATTACTAGAACCTCCTCTCCAACTTGGTATATCGTGATTTTTTGTCAAACGTCACGTGATTCAATAGAGGGCTCCAAAAAGTGAAAATTAAGATGCATACGTTTTTTTTCACATATATTTATTGCTGACCAAAATAATATAATTTTTTAAGACAATATGCTGGTTGTGTATGCATTTAAAGAATTTATCTCCAATAAGATATCTCCCTTTATTATTTTTTGACATTTCATTTAATATTCTTCGAGTAGAAGATTCTTAAGATACATAAGTAGTTTTTTCATTTGTGATTGCAAGATAACTCACTCTGGCTTACACCTAAACTAATTCTATATGATTTTTACAAATTAATTAAATCTAATATTAATAACTGACTAGTGGAAACAATATGTCTCCATAAAACACTGATCGATATGTTTTATTTCAAATTTTCTGTAAAAATTTTGTAAAATTAAATTTTTGTGTAAAATCTTACAACTAAACTAAATCTAACTTACATTTATACTGATTTTAAAATATTTTTTTAGCAATTTTTCCTTTGTACTATTGAGAAAATCAATAATGTAAATTTTTATACTAACGCATTTTATTTGATGATGGCATTTAATCATCTAAAATAAAATATTTGTACAAGAAATTATATCGAAAATGTGTCTTTATGAAACACTGGTCTATATGATTGGTTTCAAATTTTCTTTGAGAATTATGAAATGTGTACGCGATTCATATTTTTTTCTCTAATAAAATGAAGCTAACCTGGAATTCAGAACTAACTTTTTAATTAACTATTAACTGACCTAATTTTTATTAACTATTTTTACAAATAAATTAAATCTAATATTAATAACTAGTGAAAAAAATCTAAACTTGTAGGATTCAGCCTTACTAGATATGTCCTTCCATATAATGCTAGATTTAAATTTGATGTATTGCTGAATATGATATGTATTGATGAATTTCATTTGATTGCATTTGATGATGACATTTAGTCATCTGCAATGAATCAGTTGTACTATAAGTTATAACAAAACTTTATCTGCCTAAAACACTGATCGATATGTTTGATTTCAAATTTTGTGTGAGAATTGCTATATATTTGAGAAATGTTACTGTATTCCTACTTTTTCTTCTAATTATATGAAGATAGTCTGACTTCAAAACTAAATCGGTGTATTGATGGATTTTTCAAAGTTAACACGATATTTCGCATATCGTGAGATGTTGATTTAAATATATGGACTTTATATTAGATTCCTTACTATAAATGTGAATCATTTATCTATTTCTCTAGAAACCATTTTCTCAATAATGCCTTTTTGCTATGACGTGAAAAATTGAGATTGTGAAAATGAAATATGCACTGGTATATAATTAGTATGATTACATTCATTGTTATATATATGTTATATATTATTAAAGTAATTCTAAAATTGCATAACGCAGCATGGACTGTAACTCCGACAAAGTTTTAAATTATACGTTGTGACATTTGTCTACAACGGCATTTCGTTGTCTTTTGTGGTCACCGGAATATATGCTCTATTTCTTCAAAATAAAGCCAATAATGGTAACACATATGATATTCTATGGATTATCGAAGGAAGAAATAATAATTAATTGCAAACAGAAATATATTATATTAAAGTGCTTATATCTAGCATTTTGTCAAATTGCACTCCTTTTCAATAGCCAATAATTATTTTTTGAAAATCAATACTGGGAAATTCAAACTCATTCAATATCATGACCGACTGGCCTGTTTTTATTTTGTCAATCAAAAAAAAATTTCTAAATAATATTAATTTTATTACTAGTTAAGAAAATTTACTTCTTGACATTATATACTTCTTATATTTATTTTATTTAAATTTTATTGAATTTATTTGATTGAAATTGTAAAATTAAAAAAAAACTTCAAACATTCAAAATCTTTTGACCATTATCAAATATTTAGAAAATTAATGTATTTTAATATAACATGCCCAAAACACTACCAGTTGTGGCGTTGTTCTCTGGCAGGTTGGTTTGGATGATCCTCAAGACGGCTTTTGTATTTTGTCAGCGTCTTTATATTAACCAATACGGAACATACATTAAGGCATTTAAAATTTTTCTTAGTAATTCATTTTGGCATCTTTGAAATTTCATCTCGCTTAATTTGGAAGAAATGGAGTGAATTTGTAGATTTTGAAAACTGATGTATGGTAACAAGCCTGGTAAGGTTGTGGCGTAGTTCTATGACAAGTGAGTTTGGGTGATCCCCGAGACGGCTTTTGTAATTGTCTAAATGTGTTCGTATGTCACCAATTATTGTTTTCACGTCGGCGTCAATACGATATATATTTTGGAACCTTCGAAATTTTTTTTTTTTGGCACCTCAGCAATTTTTATCACCCTTGATTTGGACGCTGATCCCCATAGTTGTGTAAGGATTCAATATTGTTTATATGCTGCAAATAGCCGTGCCTTTAGGCAAGTTGATAGAACATTCCATTTTATAAAGAAATTTAAGATTAAATGTTGTATTAGATTTTTGTTTTTACAAATTCTCCTTAAATTTTTTGTTGGGAAGCTGAAGGTTTTAAATGTTATCGAAGAACCAATTATTTTATTAGAGAAAATTTTGTCAGAGCTTTGCTATTTCCATTGTGTTCTGGTCCTCAAATTGACCAAAACTCATTCGAAGCATTGGAATTGCTAGTAATTTTTTTAATATTGCCTTATTCAATTAATCCTTGTTATATATAATATTTCATAAAATGAATAACCTAAGGATGTTTTTGATTTTTTCTACTATATCTAAATTTAAATATTATTTTAATTTCTCATGCTATGATGTCGAAGTCTCGAGTATCAAACCTGCATTATTAATAATAAATAATTCAATTAATTAAATCAAATTCATTATAATTGATACTAAGTTTTGAAGCACGTGTTTTTTCGCACTCCTGTACAAATTTTTATTTCATAAATCTTTAAAAAATTATACCCTGTTACAACTTATTACGAATAGGTATAAATTATTCCATATATATATTTAGTTTCATTCCTATGTAAATATCCAACTAGAGCACGTTGTGTAAATTCTTTTTGCATCATTTTTTTAGATTTTTCTATTTTTCTATCACGAATGAATTTTTTTCTTAATTTTTTTATCGACGTTCGCGAATAGCTTTTGTCATTGAACGTTGTTTTCAGGACGGTGGTGCAATTTTTGGTGAACCTATGATGGAGGACCACTTAAGATCACCTTCGGAAGATTCCGGAGTAGGTTTACAAGCTCATGATAGGCAATCTAGGTGAGATTGGTATCAAAAAACAAATTAAAGATTTTAATAGAATGAATTACATTTTTAATAATTTATTGGCGTTTTTGGCAAAATTATAGAATACTCTAATAAAAAATGAACGAACATAGGAAAGTACCACAAATATGTACCAAAAAGTTAAACTTTTAAGATAGATAAATTTTTGATAAGCAATAAAGAATATTGCAGTCGTGGTAAATTGTTCAAGCAATAATTTTATCGAAAGTACGGAGTTAAAAATAAATTGATCGCAAACTGATTTTTATAATCTAATGTTTAATGACTGGTAATTTCTAATTTTCCTATAAGTGTCGTTTCGAGACTTGTTTTTCTATAACAATCAATTATATTAGCCTGGTAAATTTCGTTTTTTTATCTCGCGATAATTATTTCTATGTCGATTAGTAAAAATTCGCATGTGTCTTCAGAACTCCTCGTCATACTGGATGGAGTCATCAACGTCCAACAACAACGGATCTAATGTTGTCGAACGATGAAGACACCGATACGCAGGTATATTTTGTCAATTAGAAATAAACCCTGCAACTTTCTTAAATCAATTTTCATAAAATTAGATCACACACCTTGTGCTAGTCTCTATATCCCAACTTTTCCATTTGGAGTTTATATGAATTAATTTTAATTTTTCAATGTTTTTATTGGAATGTATTAGCAAAATTTCTTCTATGTTTTAGAATACCTTCTTCGCTTCTATTCTGTTGACACGTTTTTTGATATTGCACCTTAGTATTGTGTTGTTTGTGAATACTCTTTACTTTAAGAAGTGGTTTTTAAGAATAAATATATTTTTAAAAATATTTTTGCGAATGACTATAATCATTTCGTTAAGAGAAAATTAAAAGAAGTAAATAACTGATCATTAATCTGTTGTAAAATTCTTCAAAATATTAGTATAAATAGGTTTTTTGTAGTTATTTGATGTCTGTTCTAAATTGTTAATATCTATAGACAATGCACATGTATTAACTTCAAATTTTAAATAAAGAAAATCAAAAGAATCATTCCAGAATCAACCTGCTTCAAACTGTTAAATTATCTTCTTTTACTAAAATATTAAAATTGCTCGGTTTAGAAGTTTTTGGATTTTAACAGAAGTCATATATAAAATTTCTGAGATTCTATAATTCACTGTATACTAGGTATACTATACTCTTACTTTATTTTGTTGACCTACAAAACTCTTCTACAAAAATATAAGATCACATCTAAACTAAAAATCGAAAAAATGATTAGACTCGTTTAAGATTTTCAAGTAAACTATTTTTTTACTAATAGAAAATAAAATGCTTTAAAATCTTCTTTATAAATGCATAATATATTAAAAATAAAACTAAAAATCAGAATGATGAATATATAAAAATGTAAATTAGAAAAATTACAATCGTGGAAGTCTTCGAATAGTTTTCAAACTTTCAAAAAAGTAAAAAAATGGCCTTGCTGATTTTAATCAAAAGCTAATCAGCAACATTCTGATTTTTATGTAGAACATGACTTCATGTCCTTTGTAAACATGTCCTTTGAAAAGGACAATAACGAGATGAGAAATATGTAGAAGTGATATATGTAGAAGAAATATGTAGAAGTGATATATGTATATGTTAAATAACAAAATACGGCCATCCAACGTTCTTCTTAATAGTTATACTTTTCACTTAATACTTTATTTATTATGCACTATTTCTTAGTCAATTATAAATGGACTCCTTTATTCGAATTTAAAATTTCTTCTGCTGCAGACAGTTTCTAAAGTATTTCTGTAGGACTACCTAACGACATGAGTTTAGTTCTACCTATCACTTCTAATTTTAATAACGTTGAATTGGCTTTTTACAGTTTGGGTAAATTAGCACTTAATACTCGTATCTCTCCTCTAAATACCATATTCCATATCTCAAAAATCTCATACACGTTGTTCTTTTTTGGTGGCAAGATACTTGAATATCAAATTATGGTTATGATCACCTGACTAAGAAACGGGAGATCTTTGTTTTTTAATAGACAAGATAGAGGAATATGTTACTGACCATGTCAACTCATGCATTTAACCTCTGCCAGTTCGCCCGTATTATTTATATAAAGAATTTACTATGAAGATTCTACTATCTAAAAAAAATTATAAATTTTACTGTTTTATTAACATTACCTTTTAGTTTGAAGATATTATTTAATTAAACTACTTAAAATAATTTATGAAAACAGAGACAATAAGTAGTATATTTTCTTGTCAATATTGTTATTGCTCTTAATGAAGATTTCATTGAATCTACTTAGGCATATTTGTTTATTGCATTTCATATAGGTAGATCGTAATATGCATACTTCAAAAATTTTGGTAGTTACTTGAGCATAATCAATCAGTTTTACACTTCAATCAAAAAATTTAGTAATTTGGAACTCGATATTTTAAGTTAATGCAAATGTTTGGTCTTTGAAGATGGAGCATTATGATAGTGTGTAGTATAACCATTTGTTTATAAAAGTTTCGACAAATAAGGCCATCATTTCCAGAGACCTAGTTCTCTGTAACTCTTACACTAACTTAAGCATATAAAGATATACCAGAGACAGATTTTGCAAGAAAAAGGTGAAATTGTTTCTGTTGATACAAATTACCTCTCTGTCAGGTGAAATTGAAAAAAGTAATTTAGGCTGTAAAAACAACTTCATCAGTTTTGATTATTGCATCATAGTTATGAAAGTGAGAAAAATAAGTCCGAACCAAATACGCTACTCCCTCTGCAGGGTTGCAACCATCCGGTATAAAAGCTCAATGCCATGAAGATTGCCGCTTTCATAACCAATATAATAAGATAATACTTCTGAACACTATAAAAACGTTCCAGAAAACCGCGTCCAGATTATTATATTACTTGAACAAAAAGTAAGGTACGACAGAGTTCAGTAATATAAATAGTTTTTTGTAAATTACGTTTAATTAAATAACCAAGAATAAAAACAGTGCTATCAATATTTAGGTCGTGTTAGCTTTGAAAGTATATTAGGAAATGAGAAAAATATGATCAAATACACGCATGTCTTGATTTCTTTTATTTCCACGCATGTGACGATTTATTCCAATTATTGCACCTACTTTTAAAGTTGGGATTTTGGATAATTTTTTTGCAAGAGTGGATGTAATAATATTAGTCTTTTATAAAAAGGGAAGAAAAGACATAACTTACATTTATCTGTTTATTTCAACCTATATATTCTAGTTGGTTTTGCTATTCTGTTGTGTATTATTCACTGTGATTTTCTCCTTTGTATATTATATAGTGTGTTCTATTCGATGTAAAATTAGCAAATGCCTAATTTTATTTCAGAATTATATGCAAGATGACGAGTTGGCAGGTGGTCGTGGTTCTAGAAGGCATTCCAGCCCTGGAGAGTCCAGAGAGGGATCGCAAATGGCGTTGCACAGGCCTGATTATGAGGATTCGGTTCGTACTTTTTATCTATAAAAATTTTAATTTATATATATATATATATATATATCTTTGCGTGTTTTACAGAAATTATTTAAAGCAATCTTACCAAAACAATGATATCAAACATAATGATCAGTATTGAGAAGAAAATACTGTAAAACTATTAAAAAAACATTGACAGTAAAATTTCTTAAGAAAATTAAATAAATAATAAAAAACTAATATTAGAAATATTTCCTTGTATTCTGTTAAAATTCGTCACCGACATCTGACACTGTATATAACTAACCCAGATCTAAAAAGTTAAAATCGTGTCTTTTCTCTTTTTATGAGTCCCACGTTGGAAAACACTGCTCTAAATTAAAGCAAACTAAAATTTGCAAGCGGCTTCATTATTCTCAATGAATAAATTTATCACTTAGCGTTATTTATATTACACATTCATGAAATAAGAGAAATTATGTGAAACCGACAATGACCTTTGTGGTAACAGTAATGTGTGTGAGAATTTGATTATTCATTCTATTTTCATTTGCATTCAATGAAGTAATGAAATGAATATTAATATTGTAACTGCTTAATTAATTGAAACTGAATTGAATTATGAGAAATACGATTAACCGTTAATCCATGGATTATCTGAAACTCAAACACCATAAGAACTAATTTTGGGTTTTTATGCATATTGTTGCAATTAGCGGAGAAAAAATAAAGAAAGATTTTCATCATAAAACCAACTTTTTTTCAACTTTATAATGAAATCGTTATTTGAATGTGTTTTTATATATAACTTCACTTTGCCATGAATCTGCATTAGTTTGTTTTACATTTTTCAAACATAACATATTTTTATTAATTTTCCGAATAAATAAAAAATTATAAAAAAATAAACTCGGTACGTATATTATACTATTCCATGTAATCTCATTGCACGCAATCTTTTATACTATTGTGGGTATGAATTGTTTTATATATAAAATTGAATTTGCCGAACTTTATAATGAAATCGTTATTGAATGTGTTTTAATATATAACTTCACTTTGCCATGAATCTGCATTAGTTTTGTTACATTTTTCAAACATAACATATTTTTATTAATTTCCGAATAAATAAAAAATTATAAAAAAATAAACTCGGTACGTATATTATACTATTCCATGTAATCTCATTGCACGCAATCTTTTATACTATTGTGGGTATGAATTGTTTTATATATAAAATTGAATTTGCCGAACCATAACCTCAGTCAAATTACGAGTCATATTAAAAACCAATGGAACAATGAGGTCTATACAACTATAAATAAATGCACAATATCTACCTCTATACAATTTTTAAGTTCAGATAAGTTTAAATATTATTTTAGTGCCTTTTTCTTTGCTCAATGGAGTAATTGCATTTAGAATCTGCGCAGTTCCTCTTTATTTCATGCACTTTGATGCCATCAAGATTTATTTTAATCTTCGTCTAAAAAACTATCTAGATTTCATATACCTTTATTGAGCAAATTTCAAGATTTTTTTTAATTTCCTTGTTCTAGTTTTTTCACATTATTGTTGAATATTACAATTAATAGTACTGACTCATTTATATAATAATATTGCAAAATCATGTAGTGGAATTGGTGTCATATCTCATCGAGT
This sequence comes from Ctenocephalides felis, assembly GCF_003426905.1. Lineage (NCBI taxonomy): Eukaryota > Metazoa > Arthropoda > Insecta > Siphonaptera > Pulicidae > Ctenocephalides > Ctenocephalides felis. The sequence goes on along the minus strand of NW_020537758.1, from coordinate 39,646,722 downwards.
GCCACTGACATTGGAATATACTCGTATATATATATATATATATATATATATATATATATATATATATATGTATATATATATATATATATATATATATATATATATATATATATATATATATATAATATATAAATATTTCTACACTAAAACTGGCCAAATCGGTTCAGCTTTTTTCGAATTATAACAAATCTAACAGAGCATCAAGTTTCATTTATATATATATAATATATATATATATATATATATATAAATGAAGAAATGAAATGAATGAAATTAGATTTGCTATAATTCGAAAAAAGCTGAACCGATTTGGCCAGTTTTAGTGTAGAAATATTTGTGCTAATCGAGAGGTAGTGGGAAAGGTGAGATATTATTCCAAAATTGCGTAGAAACTTTACATTTTTAATTTAAAAGTTTTTGTAGAAGCGTAATTCAAAATGAAACAATTAACTGCGGGTTATACGTCAAATATCAAATGGTTTTGACAGATTATGTTCAATAATAGAATGTTTTAGAAGAATAATATTTAATTGCAGTAAGTAGTTTTAAACTGGTTGCAAATGTTATTAGAAATTCAAAATATCAACTTTTTTGAAATGTTTGAAACGTCAACTTTTGGATGTTGGAAATTGTTTACAAATACCTTATATGGTAACAACGTTTACCGGGCCAGCTAATATATATATATATACATATATAAATGTTGTATAGAAGGTCATTCAAACCGTTTTTTGAACTTTCAGAATTGAACGAATAATTTACTATTGTTTCTAATCGTTTGAACTTGAATTCTAATTTTGATACTAACTAATTATTCGAATAATAATATTTAAAAAAACCTGATCCTCTTGAACTATATTTTTTATAATTATAACAATAATTTTTATAATTAACAGTAACTATAAGTATATCATTATACATGAAAACGTCCTAAAGTATAATGAACCATTAGCATCTATTTAAGCAAATTATTTTAAGTGCTCTTTAATTAATTTAATTAATAAATTCGGTATGCTTGTAACTGTGAATTAAGCGAGATTTATAACTAATATCATGAATCAATTTAATTACTCGTATATCCATCTATCTGCTCGTATCAGTTATGCAACTGAACTTTAATTGAATTCTAACAGAAAGCAATTATTTTCTTGTTTCTCTCAAAGTTCTAGGAATACGGTAAACTTGAATCAAGATTGTATCTAACATACCTGATAGATTCCTAAATATAAATGTAGGATCATTGTATTGCTATATTTCAATGAGATTCAACCTATTCTAACGGATCTGGTATTGTCGTCATTAACTTTTTATATGGTATGTTATTGATATCGCAAAAATCCTCAGATTATTGTTTTACATCTTTGGTTTTCAAAACATTCTAATCATTTTACTTATATCAGACAAAAAAGTGATGAAATTTGTTTGCTCACACTTTTCCAAAGAATTTTTTCTAAACTTACTTTAACTTAACCTAACTTATAACAATATTAATTTGATGTTGAAAAGAATGATTTATTTTGTTAGTAGCAAACTAACTAAGTGAACCAAATTTATACTAACATAAGTGAACGACTAGCATTATGAGAGTTATATGTTGATCTTTGAATAAAATTTACTGAAAAAAACTAGATCCAAATATGATTTGAAATTAAAATATTCTTTTGGAGCATTATAATATCCGAGGAAAGATACTGAAACATATTAGATAGATTTATTCCTTCTTTCTCGAGAATTTTTAAATAATGTTTTTTATTTCTTGCTCATCAAACCAAAGATCTTATAAATCTGTGAAAGCTTTAGGAGCATTACTACCTGCTTCACCTAGAATACTGAACATATTAGATAGATTTATTTCTTCTTTTTCTAGAGTTTTTAAATATTGTGTTCTATTTCCTTTCTTATCAAACAAATAATTATATAAATTTTTAAAAGCCTTAGAAGCACTAGATCCTGCTCCACTTAAAATACTAGAAACACAAGCTAGGACTATTTCATTTTCTTCTAATTTCATTAAATATTTTGTTTTTTTTTTGGGCATTCTGATCACACCAAAGATCAAATAAGTCTTTAAAAGCTCTTACAGCATTAGCTCTTACTTCATGAGGAATGTTTGATATATTAGCCAGATTTATTACTTCTTCTTGCAGAGTTTTCACATTTGGCAAATATAACTTAATCACGACAACTTATAGAATACTTGGTTAATTTTGATCGCTGTTCAAAAAATGTATATCACAAGTATTTTCCTTCTTCTTCCCTAAAGAGAAGTTTCAAATAATTCAGAATCGTCTCCAAGTTTGACCATTGTCGACGTTTCCTCAAAAAAAAAAGCAGCTGAACCGATTTCAAAAATCTAAATGCCAGTCCATTTTTCGCAATTTGATTAATTTTCCACGACCGTCGGCCAAACTGTTTCTCTATATTGAGCAAATTTCTTGTCCATATGTTATCCAAACACTATGTTGGAAATATCAGTTGGTTATCATGCTGATCAGATTTTGGTAAGATCGGCCAGGCCGTTTTTTTCGTTAGTTTTTTTTAATTACAATCTGTTACAATTAGGACATTCAGTGACCAGTGATTCAGTGATTGCTATGACTTTAATATATGGATTTTTGAATGGATGGCAACCCAGTTGTCTAATCCAATTATGACTAATTAACTGTACTCGAAGTATTTGCTGACATTTTTATTATATATGCAACAATACCCACGAGAAGCGATTTTCACTTGAGGCTATATTTCAGTTGTGATTAATTGTTGAATTTTTTTTGACGATTTTGATGAAACCTCTTAATATAAGGCTTATGATCAACATGTTAAAACATTAAATATCAACAAGATATCCTAAAAATTATATAGGATTTAATTCATTCTATATTATAGTATAAGATAATTTATATAAAAATATATTGTCATGCTACTAGTTTCACAGACAATATTACATTATCGTTAGTCTAATCTATAATATGCAAAAATTTTGCAATTCTCAAAGTTAAATTGCATAAACTTTCGCCCTTGTTACGGTGTGCACTTACAATAATGAAATGCTCTAGTGAGCAAATGATTCATTTTGTGTATTACTAATCTGTACTATTTCAAGATTTTGTAATATGCATACGAAATCTTCAATAATAATAGGACATTCACAATATTTGCTATTTTAACAAAATATTATTTTTTCTATTTTATTGTTATATTATATATAACCAATATTTGATGATGCTGATGATCCTTACTGGATAGGCGCAGATATTGAAAAAAAAAACAACCTTATTTTATATTTATCATAAATACTTATTTATCGCAAATCGATAATCATATGCGATTTTCTATTTCCTGATTCATCAATCATTTCCATTTTTTCTTCAATGACATTATGCATCAGGTTCGATGACATTATTTGACTTTATTTGCACAGAGTTCAGTACACTTTTTTATTGTATCATATTTTGCAATATGTACATTTTCGTTTCTATCATTAATAAAAATCATAAAATATTTCGAAGGTATACAAATGATATTGAAAATGAAAAAACTGCAATATACAGTTTTTTTTTAAATAAACAATTTTTTGTCAAAACTGAAAAAATAGATTGAATTTAGAAAAAATGTTAGAAAAAACAAAAATGAAAATAGAATCCAAATTGTAAATTTGTCAACGAGGTTTCAGTATTGAAAAAATAATATTTGTTTATAGGACGTAATAACTAGATTCCAAAATTTTGCTTTGGCACAAGGCCATACACCTTTAGTTTTATTAATATTTTGACACAAGTTTCTTAAAATTATTATTTATCATTTTTAATTGTTTTTATTATTAATATTATTATTTTTATTATTATTTACTCATTTATTTAATTCTATTTTTTTTCTTTAATTTATTCTACTCTTTCATTTTTTTCTTGATTTTGATTTTCAATACCCTCACTTTTAACTTATTCGAGTAGATTATATTGTAATCTGATTGTTAAAACTAGCAAAAATAAAAATAAAATATTTTGAAGATATTTGTCTTCAAATATATTTAATTATTTAATGCATGCAAGGTATTGTTCCTTGAAATTTTAAAAACTTGCTTTTTTACTTTAAACTCATGGCTATTTATATCAAAGCATAAAAATTTATATCATACGTATCAAAACTTACAAAATTTTCATAAAGTTTAGAAACGTTTGATAATTCTAAAAAACTCTATTTTTAAAGCTTTAAATATGCCAAAATATTAAAAAAACCATTTTAAATTAAAATTCTAAATTTGTGATCATTTGCCAAGTTTCCAAGTTTATTGTTTTTCTAGTATTATTTTATTATTCAGAAATTTTATTTATATCATTTATTAATTTTATTTTTATTATTATTTGCTTTTATTTTATATTAAATCATCATACTACAGATATTATTTTCATGTAAATTCTATCCTTTGCTCTCTTATTTATTTAAATCTATGTTACTATTTATCAATATTACTAGATGTTAACTATTTAACAGTTGTAATAAACAATGTAATTAAAAAAAAAGTTTCCAATTTGCTTAATTTTTTATAACACACTAGGTATTTATAGACTTCAATTTTCATTTTTTAAGACCTTTATCTTTTTATTTCTTTATTCCATTTTCATACACCACTGTCTGAGTTGGAAATCATTAATAATTTTGTTGCAAAATCCAGTTATAAAGGATCAATTTTTGTTTTATGTCGTTGAACTTTTAATGAACGCCAAAACCAGTTTTATTTATTACCGGAGGTGCATCGATGCCTGAAGTGGATCGGCTCTAAATTTAATTAGAGTGTCCATTAATTGGATAAAATTTATATAAATGAGTTACATTGACTCTTCAGAATTGGATGTTGTAAAAAGTAGCAGTACTTGATTAGGATAATATGTGCGATAATTAATTGATTTAACTGTTTTGTTAAATGCATCATAATATTCTCATCATTACAAAACTTGGATTTTGTTCTATTGTTTTTTTAAATATGAAAAATTTTAATTCGAAAATGATAATTCTATAAATAAATGTACTGGGATCGAATACAAACAAATGGATCAAATTTCCAATAGATGGTGCATGGCATCGTGCCTTAATTGCTGGAACTTCCCGCAGCGTAATAAAATGTTCGAGGAGCATAAATCTTTTTCAAATAGATTATTATAAATACTGTAACATTGTCTAATATTTACAAGAATTATATAAACTGAATTACAAAGATAAAATATTTCATTTAAAGTATATAAGTAAGCTTTAGAACTTTAACCTTAATTAAAACTAAAATCTGAATTATTTTTGATATACAAATTTTTTCTTGTACATTTAGCTCTGTATCTTCAAAATGGCTCGACCTGTCTTTGCCAAAAACTAATAACCACTTCTCCCAATTATTACTAATTGATTGTTCTTTAAATCATTCAAATCGGATACTCCGTTCTCTCAAAAACTCGATTTCTATTTTCTACATGCTTTGCCCCGTATCTCCGTAACGGCTGAACCTGCATTTGCCAAAAACTAACCAGCACATCTCCCTATCAATAGGAATCGAATGTGTTTTAAACCATTCAAATCGGTTAATTCGTACGGCCGAAATCGTGGACGAAAATTTGTATTCATACATATATAACACACACACATACACACACACATTCATTTTTTCTGCGCTATGCCCAAATGTTCAGAAACCTTCAAAACGTGAAGAAATGTAAAAATTTTCAATTTCGATTTTTGGACGATTACAATAACTTTCTGCACTCTGTGCCCCGTAACTCCGTAACGGCTGGACCTGCCTCTGTCAAAAACTAATCAGCACATCTCCCTATCAATAGGAATCAAATGTTTTTAGAACAATTCAATTTGGTTAATCCGCTCAAAATCGTCGCCGAAAAATTTTTTCCACACATACACACACACATACAAACACATCCATTTTTTCTGAAATATACCAATATGTTCAGAAATTTCTGAAACGTGAAAATATGCAAAAAATTTCAATTTCGATTTTTGGACAATTATGATAACTTACCCTACGAAAAGTTAATAATATTTAAAAAAATGTATATTAAGCACTAAATATGCAAGTCATTCAATGTTTGATTATCATCATCTAAACAAAAAAATCACTTTGGTAACAAATTTAATTTTTTTAACTATAATATGCACTATTAAATACACGTATTTAATCTTAACTGCGTTAATATTTATTATCTGTTAATATATATTAGCTATTTTTGATACATCTTATACGTTTGGGATGGTAAGCTATCATTTTAATTATATTTATAGTAATTCATTGTATATTATTTTTATATTGATTATATTATCTTGTTGGCATGATACAATTTTATCGTAAGCTACAATGTGGTCCGCTTAATCGATTTGATTACAAATTAATGTCGCAAATTAATTAACATACGAATAAAATAAAACAAAAATTTAATTGCGATCCAGTTCCACTGAGAATACATCTTCTTGTGATTTTATAAATGTTGATTCGTCTCTATGCCATGTCGTCAGAATATCAATTGCATGTATTTGGTATAATTTCTAATATTTCATAATATACCATTTTTTTAAATTTGGTTAGATTTGCCTTTAATAGTATTCTATCACATCTGCGAAATTTGATAAATAGTTCACACATAACGAGCACATAATCGTCTATGCAAATTGAGCTCTGAGCAAAGTTGAAGTAATGAAGATGCTCATTAATCTTCCTGTGTTAATTTAGCTAATGATCAATGATGTATTAAGCACATGAAAAATTATATCTCATTTCATCCTAGTAAAGAGAGATAATTTCTGTAAAGTACAGTTTAAACTCACATAGGATTTCATAAGCTATTAGTTGAAATATGAATTAAAAACCTAGTTGTAAATGGATCCATACGTTTTTCCAAAGTTTTGGTTTGATACTGTATTAGATGAATAATATCACAATTATTGTTTGATTGTTAATTGCAGTTTAACTGGATTGTTTTATTTTTACTGGTTAATTTTGATTTTGGATATGTTAGATTATACCTAAGACTATAATTAGAAAGATGCGGAATTATCGTATATTAATAACCAGTAGAATTTTAAGAAGATGCAAATTATGGAATTATTTTGAAGAAAAATAATTCTGTTTACAAAGTCTTCAAAAAAATATACAATTTTATAATTCAGGTTGCAAGCTTTAATTCTCAATAAGAAATCTTGGTTTTAGCCTGCGTCTCGATATCAAATACTAGTAAGGTGACCTGGTTTGGCAGTCCCAGATTTTCACCTTGTGTTCCTTTCTCAAAATAATTATGGAGAAAATTGGATAGAATTGTATACAAGGCTCAAAAACATAAAAACCATAGAAATAAAACATAGATAAGAGAGTATTACATATAATTAAATAATAAAGTTCGTAATTGCGATTAGAAAAAAAGATTCATATAAAAAACTGATATATTAGTGTATCCTTAAGAAGCATTTGATATTTTGAAGCCAACACCCCTAACACCCACAAATTCCCGGTTTTGACTTGAAAAATATGGTCACCTTAATAGTAGTGATATTATTTTTCATTTGAAACTATAGACAACGTTTACCAAAGAACGACCTTTGGGTTGCGTTTCAATAGGTTCACAAATGAAAATTAGCACTGTTTAGAGCAGTTTGTAGAGCAGCACCCTGTTCTAAAACAACAGAATAAAAATTTATCTTGATTTAAATAATACGTAAACGAGATTGAAAAAAATGGAATTGAAAGCTCTACATTTTTAACGTGCAAAAACTATGATCCATATAATTCCATATAATGTGACAAACAAAGCAATAAATTTCATGAGATAAATACGAATTTCTTAAGAAATTTATTCGTTTGAAATTCCTAGAAAAAGAATTTATCGGTTTTCACTATATTCTTGGCTTCCAAACAATAGTAAATTTAACACTAATACTGTATCTCTATCACTTTTGTGATTTATAGAGCACGAAACATCAAATTCAAACTTGACATTTCAGTAATAGTCTTCCATAATACGTCATTGACCTCAATAACTGACTTATACCTAATATGGTGTTAAATTTTATATAGGTGTGTTTATAGGTTTTATTACATGTGACCTCGTTACAGAATTACTTTTTTTATGGGCCAAAAATGTGATTGGTTTGATATCCGGGTTCAAACTCGAAGAATCGATCACCATAATTACCGTATAATTGCTGGAAAATTAATTGAAATTTATGGTTGTTACGGAGCTGGATATCAAGCAGTAAGTGATACCTAGATGAGCAATTAGTTTCAAAGTAAAAATATTTCTCTGTAATCGTTTCTGCATTAATATTCAAGATGAATATAAGCAGATTAGATAAATTCTAATAATGAAGAATAAAATATAGATAGGTTTGTGTTTAGACTACCTTCTAAAAAGCCAGAAGAAGTTTTAGCAAAACTGCTCATAAGACTGTTTAATATTGAATCCTGTTTAAATTATGAGTATAAAAATATGGTTATACTCGTAATTTGAAATAATTGTTCTAGTAATTTTTATATTTGATATGAAATTTAAACAAATTTATATCTCTATCTTAATTCATTCATTATCTATTTTGCTCTATATAAGTTAGCAATATTTAATCTATATTTCATAATCAATTTACTTACACCATAAACATATAAACTAATCAATTCTTAGAGCTATAAAAATAAAAATCATATTTTCACTTTTTAATGTATAAATTTTATTAGAATTTAATTACAATTTACTGTTGTAATCATACATATGGTGTTATATAATTTAATGTTAGTTCTTACAATAGTCGAAGATTATATCTAGATATTTTTATGTACAGATAATACTATTATGGATATACTGGTGTTATAATACACCTATTGAGTAATCTTAGGAGCGAGTGTACTTGAAACTCAAATTATTACAGATTTAAAGTAATTTTTTTTATGTGTTTTAAAATTGATCTTTTCAAATTTGGTTTGGCTGTTACATTTCACTTACATTCCTGTTTTATGAAATTTAGATAATCGTAAACATTTTAAACGTAATCCATTTTGGTATATGTATATAGGAAATACATCCACCTTGGAAATGATTGTGGGATAAACTTTTATTTTATGAGCTAATAATATATTTCTTATAACTAAATACTCTCATCCATCATTCATGCAATCAGACACCAATATCAAAGATTCTCTTCCACATTTTCAAAGTTTCTCCTCCAAAGATCTTCTCAGGTCTTCCATATCTTGGCCTACTCGTGAGCTCAGTTGTGCCACGGCACCTTCATGGTAGTCCTTTGGAGGTTCTTGAGGTCGCCTTCCTGATTGCAACCTCATTTTGCCAGAAACCAAGGCACTTTTTCCACAGCCAATTTTTGGTCTTGGTATTCTGACACGTTCGACATCCAAAAGCCAAGATTCCATTGTTGTGGGAAGATTTTTTACATATATCTGAAATAATAGATTTAAGAATTAAATTTTTTTTTAAATTTTATTCTTAAAGATCAAAACTTTTATTTTTATTCTATATATGGAAATCAAGTGAGTCTTAGCATCGGATTTTAATAGAAACAAATAGTCATGACATTTCTATAGCTTTTAATCAATAAATTTTAATATATTTTTAAACAGATGGAAATCATCTTTTATAAATTTATCCATTTCCGTATTGGTGACCCCCATGTGAACAAATAAATACAACGTGTTTCCGTTCATCTTTGAACTGGTTTGAGGTTAACACTGAGCAAGGAGTATGTGGGAATTAAGTGAGCCTTAGCATCGGATTTTAATAGAAACAACAAACAAGATGTCGTGACATTTTTTTAGTTTTGTAATCAATAAATTTTAATATATCTTTATACAGATGGAAATTCTCTTTTATAAATTTACCCATTTCCATATATATGACATAATTTCTATAAACTAGCATTATAAAAGGCTATCCAGTGATTGACGTTTCTATTTGTGAGATTTGATGAGATTATTAATAGGTATTTTCAATATTTCAGCAATGACCCAAAGGATAAACTTAATTAGGAAACATATTTGAGCCTAGTTTTAAAAGAGTAAATGGATACTTAAACTTGTAGTATAGGGATATTATTTCCATTTTTATATAAATCATCTATCAATTTATTTCTTCATATCACAGACAAAATAGTTAGTATATTGGCAAACTATCTAATTAAAATATCTACAAATTGATCTTGTAGTATGATAATGCATATAAATAATTGTAAAATTATAAAAATTTCATAAGCATAACATTTAGGAATAATTTGACTGGCATATATTCAGTTAATTGTGATGAAACTACGTATTTATTTAATATTTAGAAAACGATATCTATTATATCTTTTTATATAATACGTGTGTATGTTTGTTATTCACAGACGCGTTGATTAAGAATACATTAAACTTTCTCTTTTCTCGCACGAACAATATCTTACAGTTAACAAAAAATAATCCTAAGAACTTTTTATTTCTTGCCCAAACATTTTTACAACGGAAGTTAAAAACATGAACATTACCTTTTGAGAAGAAACCAACAATGATGGGAAATTGAATTTTCACTGTGTTCTGTGAATATGATTTTTTTTATAAAAGTCACAAAGGTGTAGATACAAAGTGCCTAGTTACTAAAATCATCAAAGTCAAAATTATATTCTATAGTAGGTACGATTTATGGATAGATATGGATACAAAGTACCACAGTTTATCGACTGAATTACTAATGATTCTAATTAAAATCCAAATCATGTTTTATACTTTAAATCTATGAAGACAGATTTTTTCATCGACAAAATGGACTCACGTCATGAATCTACCTTTGGACAAAGCTCTAATAATAAAATAATGTATAGGAGGCTAGGGGCTTATTGTAACAGATTTTTTTTAATTTGGCAATCAAGATAAATATTTACATAATTTAGAAATTACGAAAATTGTTACATCTTATCACAGATTGAATTTAAAACGAAACTTGTGGAGTTCACCTTAAGGCAAATTGCTCAAAACTTCCGGTACCTTAATGAAATATTTGAGGAATATTAAGTGTTTTCAAATAGATCGATATAAATATTGTAACTTTCATTATTCTCGTCCAATCGAGACAAAGAAACATCTTAATATGATTTAATTTACTTATTTCTATAACAATAAGCCCCTAGCTCTCTTGTTCCATATTATTCCATAAAAACATGTTTATTGTTTAATGAACAAGAACTCTCGCACTGAATAAATCTACGTCAATCAGTTTTTATGTGTTTAAATAACATAATTATCACTTATTATACAGCGTTCAAGAACTAATATATTCTATTTAATTCATAACAAGTCATATTTAGCAGCCAAATCAATTTGAACCAGGAAGTGGATTTTTAGATCATTTTACATGAGTCATGTCCAGTCTTTTGTTAAATTTTAGAGCGTTCTCTTATGATCTGCAAAACATTTAAAGACCTTGAATTGGCGAATTATTATAGGCGGACCTTGATTATTATTCTTGGCAGATCAATATGTTATATATTCAGTACGTAATTATTCGATTATGTATTTTTTTTTTGTAACAAGACGATAATTGAAATAAAATAGTTTGTATTAAAATCCCTGCGGTGCTCGGTCTTTATTCATTCAACCACTTTTTATTCATCAATGTCTAATTTAATTTTATTTCATATGTGTTTAATCTCGTGAGGCTTTTAGGGGCAGAGAGGGTTTGACAAAAAATCTCGAAATATCACGTGAAGGAACGAATTCAGCTGAATTTTAAATAAAATCCAAACATTTTCAAAAAAAATCAAAAATTTTACGATTATTTTCATAACTAAAAACACAGGAGAAGGGTGTAATTTTCAGTAAAACCACATATAACCAAGGGAAAGGGCGGGGGGAGTTTCCAAAATCCTTAAAAAATTGATCATGTGACTAAGGGACGCCTCCTTATACAAATTTTTATTTTATTAAATTCATAAGCGCAATTAAAAATAATGAGATATATCATTATTTCTTATTGTTAGTTAATTCCCATAAACTGCTTTAATGTATCATTTTTAACAAATACTAGTTCTTTTATTAAAATGATTTTGGAGTCTTTACTACTATAATAAATATTGCTCCATTTTCTATTATTAATTTGGCGTTTCACTTAAAGTAAATTTTCTCTAAAACCTTCAGAAAACCTATTTCTTGTCGTTTTCCAATGTTGTTTCTAACGAAAGCAAAACATTTTCCTCAGGAAATTGCGTCGTAGATAATTATGCGATTCTATTCTGTATATGTTATGCTATTATTAACATAAATTACACCTGCTTGGTGTGATGATAATTTGCATGCTCTGTTTTTGTAACGGAAAAGGAGTTTTTGTAACAAATTATATCTAATACAAGAAACCAATCTAGTTCAGTAGAACATCCGTTATGATTAGTGTACTACTCTTATACTATGTGTCATATTTTGCTGGTGATTATTATTGTTGAAATTTGCAAATTTTGTAGGTTCTAGATATTTAAAGATTAATTCTATAATGTAACTAGAAATATTACATATTTATCCAGTGGTTTCCAACCTTTTCGCACCGCCCTCCTTCCTGTTTCCCAAAATGCTTTGGACTTTTAGCCACAATCTGAATTCATACTAACTCCAACTAATATATAAAATAATTGATTTATCGAGCTTGTAAAACTTTCATCGTAAAAAAACAGTATTGACAAATCTACCATTCAATAAAAATCATATTTTTGATTATTGTATGTGAAAATTTTCATTACTGCTGCTTAGGAGTTTAAATGCAAAGTAGTTTCAAACAACATCATCCGTTACAAATCAGATTATTAAACTCACTGTATATTTTAATTTTATAATTTGTATATTGAGTAAATATATATAGATAGATGTAATTTATTGTAATATGAGTTATTATTAAAATGCATATATTTATATTTCTCATATATTACTGCGGTTATTTACCTCGAACCTACACACGTGATACACATTATGAGCGGTCAATATCATATAAATTCTCTACATTGTTATTTTATTGGCTATAATTTTCATAATTAACATCTATTAGAACTATGCATAGACTAAATAAAATCTGTTTACTGTTATTTTAAAGTTGAAACGCATGAAAGATCACATATGGATCTCTTCTATTTACATATCCCACGGACCAAAACGTTGGACGAAATGCATTATATTGCATATAATGCATTTTTATTGAGTTGGTAAAATTACTATATTGCCTTCTAATTGTATCAAAATGAAAATAATGCAATGCGTTTTAGGGGTTTTTTAAAGTATGATGAACAAAGCTGTCTATTTATTCATACCTCTGTCCAAGAGTTTAACCTTTGTCCATCAGTTTTGGTATTGAAAATTAGTTTTTTTAAGAAAAATATTTTATTGGTATTCCTATAATGAGTTCAGATATATCATCAATATTTAAAAAATTCTAATTATAATAAAAATATATCAAATACTGAAAGGCCAAAATTGTTGGCTTGCCTTCTAGAATACTACTCTAGAAATCTCAAAATCATAAGAAGTTAAACAAATCAATTATTATAAGACTTGATTACAAATTGGTAGTAATCACTTTTATCAAGTTAAAACCATATTTAAAGGTAAATTAAATGATATGCCATATCATGACTGCCTCTCTGTTTGATCAGACATTTTTTCCTAACTAAATTAAAAAAGGTTTGAAAAGATATAATATAATTTTAACTGTCTTTTTCAAAATTTGGAAATAAATAAAGGAGTTATGGATATTTTTATATTAGACATCATTTCAACAAGTGCTAACAAACAAACTCTTCAGAGTAAAGAATTGTATTTATAACTTATTCTTAAATATGTAATTTATTAGTATCTATATTGAGACAAAGATTGATAATTCTGCTCATAAAGACGACTATATGGATATGAATGCTAATCGGTAATCATAATGTTTGAAATAATAATTAAACAAATTTTTGCATTGTATCAATTAAGCAAATACTTTTTTAAGCTAATAGATGTCCATATACGGAGAACCATGCAATTGTCCTTAAGAAGCATTTTTCCTAGCAAGATGAGTCGACAGGTTACAAAATATTGTGTTAAATTGAAACAATTACTAATTACCTTAGCTATTACGAGTCTCACAGAGAAAATTGGGAAACAAAATTTTATAATGCACTATCTTTTATATTCTTCGTATGAATCATTTGTTGGAATTATCCAAAAGCAAGCAATGAATGCATGCACGACCTGATTGTTCGCAATATGCCGATACAAATCTGAGTAGAAAGCGTGAAACTTCCAAGACAATATGAGTAAGAATTGAACCTATACCATGATATCATACTCCTCCACAGATAAATAAAGATCACCGAAGAAATAGAATAATACTCACAATCAGTATAGATATTTGCATTAGATTACCAATTTGGGAAAATATTTAGGCAATGAAAACTTACAATATTTGTTCGGACGTATTTTCGTTTTATTATATTGGCCATGAAGGTGACAATCTTCATGGCATTGAGCTTTTACACGAGATGATTGCTACCCCTGGTAGAGCAGGTAGCGGATTGTTCACTTCTAAAAGTAAAGTCCGCGAAACAACATGTATAATAAATAACCAATAAATTAATATATCTTCTTTCATTATAACTTTGTAACAAATCAGTGATTGTAATAAAAACTGTAAGAATCAGTATTTAATACAGTTCACAGCTACAAAGGTTGAATTATAACCCAGCAGCCTGAGTTAATCCAAGGAGAGTTTTAATAAATTCCATAAGTACGTAATATAAATTACATTAGGACTAAGGATGAAATAGAAAGTCATGCATAATACTCTTAAGCAAAATCTAAATAAGTAAAATAAATCGAAATTTGGAATTATTTATCCTATGTAAAAAATGAAGAGTACTATTTAGTGTAAAAATATAAAATGATACACAAAATTGTCTCAGATCACATAATTTTAATTAAGTCTCATATTCTATATCTAGTTGTTGAAGGCAAGATTGTATCATTTACTCTTCAACATAAATAGATCTATAATCCAAATTCCCATTTTTAATAATTTTATGTTCAAGCTTTTAATTTTTACTAATTTTATATAGCCATAAAATATATACAAATTGTAAATTCATATTTCAAGATTGATTTAACAAAGTTAAACTAAACGTTCTGGACAATATTTACAGAACGCGACTTCAAACAAATATCTTTTGAACGCTGTTTGTATTTTCAAACTAATTATGGAATTTATTTAATTTCTTGAAGTCGGAGCAAATTTTGCATTCACAAGCACAAGGACTTACTTTTCCATTTTTTGTACCAAACAATTTAAAATTTCTTAAGTTGATTATAAATATGGTATATAAGATAATATATAAGATCATTTGTGTTATCAACATTTCAAATATTTTATTGCATTTTTAAAAGCATTTTTTAATACATGAAAGTTTTTTCATTTTAATTATTCCAAAAATATTTATTTTTACATTTTAGTTATACATATTTTATTTTTGGCTTTTACTAATACATCAATTTATTTATGTCGATACCTATTATATTTATTCCGTTTATTACAATAACAATATTTGCGTGCTTCTATAACTTTCTTCATAAAATATTATTTACGATCATCACTTTCCCTAATAGTGAAATTATTAACAAAGCGTTTAATCATGTAAAAAGCCTTATTTTTCATCGAATAAAATAATTAATTTTCCCATCGTAATTAACATTAAAAAATAATTAATTTCAACATAAATTATTATAAAGAAAATACATTTATCGAATACCTGGAGAGTCTCGATATACGCTGAAAAAGATTCGGGAAGGTAAAATTGCCCGACAAGATGCAAATGTAAAAGTACTGCATAAAGTGGGAGGGGTAAGAAGTCTACAGGAACAATTGTAAGAAGAACCTAGATTATTGGATTTTTCATATTGGAGAAGATTGCATTGAGTATGGTGTTAGTAAAATAAAGGGACTGAAAAGGCTGAGACTTAGAAAAATGCAAATCATAGACGACTTTCCCGAGATAAAGAATATGAAGCTGAGATCGGAATCACGTAGATATAAAGGTTTGAATGGATTTCTATAAAATGCATACAAAAAAAAATCTTTAAAAATTTTTACTTATATTCCTAATAATTCCATAATTTTTGCCTCAAGTGGTTTTTAAAAAACGACAAACTCTAATTCTAGAAGACCTAGGTCTTCGAAGAAGCAAGTAACCTTATAAATGTAGTGATCAAGTATAAGAGCGGAGTCTAAAAATGTTATTTTTATATAATTAATTTAGTTAGATCAATCTATAAACAATTGCTTAGATGGCACAATTAATGTCTCATTAATACTATAAGTGTAGGTGTATAAAAATAAAGAGTGGTATAGATTTTGTACCTAATCCAGGTATTCACTTGATCAGTAATAATTTTGTTTACATAAAAAACAAAGATAATAAATGCTTTTTGTTTGATAAATAAAATAACAACTTCTTAAAAATTTATTATCATATTAAAAGCCATCATACCTGGACGTCCAATCTCTGGATAGGTATTCGATTTGGTCATTCAAGTACTACCAAATATTTGCTGATGTTCCATATGAAATAAGAGCAGATATTAAAAAAATCGAAATTATTATCAATAAAAAAAACTCAGATGAAGTGTTTATATCAAGAAGAAATTAAATCAAATAAAAATGCAAAAATTCAATAGGGTGAGACCACAAAATGCAACAGTGTCCAACTGTTCAATAAAATTACCGCGTCTTAAGACATTTTAAATATGGTTTATATATATAGTATATATATATATATATATATATATATATATCAGTGTGTTATTTATAATTATAGATATATAAACTTTATATCTTGACATACAAATCGTGAATCAGATTAAAATCTAGTCATGGCGATATCGTATTTCAAGCACTCCTCTGTGCGCGTAGCAATAGGTTTAGCATAAGTTTAACATAAATTCAGACCACATAATATATTATACCTACGATATGTTTCAATATCACAAATGCTGGGTCATTGTACCCGTAGTTCAAATTGAGATCTAATCTCCTCCATATAAGTCTTCGAAACGTATTCTTACAAAAAATTTGCATTTTGAATATCTGATGCGAAGTATATTGGCTCGAAGACGATTTAACTGCTCTTAGATAACGAAAATGAGTTTGCGAATTTAAATATTGATTTATTACATTTGTCTATGCGCGTGAGAACTGAATGCTTATTTGTAGAAAAAAACATTTGAAATATTAGCTTTTTTACCTAACAGGAAGAAGATAATACCCATAAGTTTCGATAGATACGTTAGGTGTTACTTTTATCTTGGATTAAGCCGTTATCTTATTCCTGATGTCATCACTCTAGGTTTAGTTGAACTTTTTGACTATCATCCAGTAATATGGATTGAAATATTTATTGATATTGAAATTAATACACTCTTGCTGAAAATTACATTTTGATCAGAAATAAGATACAACTAAATTTATTTATTTATTTTATTTATTTATTTATTTATTTATTATTTATTTAAATGTTTATAGAACTCGTTTATTAAATTGAAAAGAAAGACCTATCAAATAACATATATGCCACGTTATGTATTAAATTACTTGTGAAAATAATACAGTGGCATGTGCTGAATTTGATATGTTCGTACATAATTCAATCATTATTTTTCATTGACTCATCAATTGTTGACTTTATGGTCAAATTTATTAATAATGATTCCAGCTTCTTCTTGACTTCATTGGAACTAGATATTCTATAAATTGATTTTAATATGACAAAAATTATCATTTCACATTTAATCCGATACTTCGATAAGAAATTTCTTGCAGAGCTTGATCTGATTCTTGAGCTATCCTAAACTATAATATATTATAATAGTTTGGACACGAGGAATCACTATTTCATTCTCCTTTAATGTGATAATGTTTAATATCTAGTATAATAAGAACTCTACTTGATCTAATCAGTTGTTGGAAAATTCAAAAATGGGAGCAAGCTCCTGAAATTGCAAATACTATTCATATTAGTCAAAAGTTAACTTTTGGATAATAAGATTAAAACACTATTTTGTTGGCAAATTAATTTTTAGATCAAGGAACCCATTTTTCTTACACTTATCAGCTCTCCTACGATGAAAATGTACAATACAAGTGTTCAAGTTTGTTCTTTAAGTGATCCCATTGCACTAGTAAGTTCAGCAGCGGATATTAAATATCAGATTACATTATTGCAAAATGCAATGCACGTACGAACATAGGCATTATAGAAAATGTGCATTTATAGGCGTGTCGTTTCGAAAAATCATTGGAATTCTTGCATTATAGGAGATTGGCAAGAAAAATGAAATGATAACATTTGTAAAAATTTACATAAACCCGTTTTTTTCAACTATTTAATGAAACGTTTATTTGCCCAATGGTTGAACTTTTATCAACCTTTAACTATACTTCAACAAATGAAGTTTTTGTTCTCATTAACGTTTCTAGCAACATTTTCCTATGCCATCAATAAATACAAATTTAGGACATCCAATCAATTTATCTTAAGTATGACCAAAGTGCAGACACAAATTTTGGCAACCACAAAGTCATTTTGACCAAGTTATTCATACGCATCTTGTGCAAAACTTAGAACCCGACAAGACTCTCTAGATTTTTCTCTAAGTGATACAAAATTATAGAAGGTAATGTAATTTACAGTACAAAAAAAATTATCCAATTTGAAAACTCAAATTATTTATTTCTTATCTGAACATTTTTGACCATAAAAGATGAAGGCTGCCTGTATATCCTACTAAGAAATTAAAATTTTTTCAAAACGATTAATTCAAATATTCTAAAACTAAAATTTTTCATCAAAATGCTGTGAAATATTTTTCAATTTAAACTGATAATTCTATCATCCTAGTAAATAAGAGGTTAAGTCCATTTTCACTATTTTGAAAAGCTTGATTTAAAAGTTCTATTACTTGAATTTGACTTAACCACTTATTCACTGGAATGGCAGAATTAATTATTTAATCCCAGTTTTTAACGTTGTTTATTTGATATTTATTTAAAACCGACAGGCCTTGAATTGATGATATTGAATGTGGTAACTGGCTTTTTATATTTAACATATTTTTAAAAAATATCATGGCACTATGACATATTATTTGATCAAAATGTAAGCTTTATCATGTGAGGAAAAAAAACATTGGGTGTTTCTATTAGTTTCTTTTAACCAAAAATCAAACATTTTCACATTCATGTCCATTTTGGGTGTTAGGGTTTATTTCAAGAAATTCTTTAAGGGCAATTGTGAAACTGCGAATGATTATAAATGGACATATATATGAATATGAAGTGTGAATTTGTAGATGTGTAGGAAGTCCATTAATATACATATGTGGGATTCTGCTAAGTCGGTAGGAATTTTTATGATCATATACGTATATGTTTATGATAAGCAACTATAATTAATTGGAAAAGAAGTAGACTTTGTAAGTGATAAAAGTTATTGGTTTTTGTGCCACGAGATAAACCTACATTTCAAATTTTAAAAATTTTATAAAGAGGTTAAAATTATTCCAAATTTTTACATGCTATGAATAAAATACTAAATATTATAAGTTAATATTATAAAAACGTTGCTAAAATCAATCAAAAATTTTTCATAAGTTAATTAAAATTAAGTTTAATTTTAATTAATTAAATTAACAATTAAATGTAATTGTTTTTAATCGTGGTGCATGTAGAGATCTAGAATGTATACCAATTCCTGAACAATTAATAGATTGTTTAAAAACAAAGTTGTACACAGTATTGGAAAGTGAATGTTGTCTGTACCTAAAATCGATCGTGCCCATATACATATTTGTATCACCACTCTTTGGAAAGATCACGATTTTATTTGTTTGCAATTGACGGAAGTGTAATGTAAGGTCTCTTATACTTTCACCTCGTTATCTTTTTTTCAAATGAAAAAGAATTGTTGAGCAAAAAATAATTTTATACAAATATTAGATTGCATAATTTGAAAGATGATATTTAGCGTTTGATAGATAATTATAGTGCATGTAAGTAACTCTCTAACTCCCACACGCACACACATATACACACACGCATATATATATATATATATATATATATATATATATCAAATATTTCATCTACACAAGTAATTCATATTCCTAATGTTCTTTTGTATTTAAAGCCCGACAAAAATCTTTAGATTTTTCTTTTAATAACAGAAATTATTTGTAAGCACTGTGGTTTATAGTACAAACGAATTTCATGTAAATTGGAAATCCAAATTATTTATATATTTGATTTGAACATTTTCGACTTTAAAAGATGAAAGGTTTCTATATATCCTACTAAAAATTGATTATAAGATATTAAAATCTTGATTAACAAAAAAAAATTATAAATAGTGCACCAGTAGTGTTCTGCTTTTTGTTCAAAAATCTGAAACAGATTCTTGAATTAACTATGTAACTATTCCTGATGTTCAGCTTTAGAGTTAACTTCTAAATTCATTTTTTTTTCAAAAATAGTTTTTATACAAGAACGTTTAAAAGTAGTAATTGCTTATTTCCAATCAATACAACTTTCAATACTGCTATTCTAGTAATTTATAGTTGCTTAGTAAAAAAGCACGGTTTGACCGGCTTCGATGTAGATCTTCAGCGAATAATCCAGATCTTCCAAAAGAATTGCACTTTCTAACAAAAACCTGGAAACGATTCTGTATATAATGATTTTGTGTTGTGACACTTTTGAAAGATATAGAGGAGTTTGTATCTTGTTTTAGGTCGTCGAAGCTTTGAAGCGGGCCGAAACATTCACTACAACTTTTGCTCCATAGATAGACAGGCTATGGTTTTCAAAAGGTTTAGAAGAATAATCATTGTAATTAATTATAGGCTGCGTGTTTTTTAAATTTATTTTATTTTCTCTGAACTAGATCTTGCCTATGGACACTAATGGTAAGGTCGCCTTCTGAACCCTGTCATCGAAACTTCCACTTCAAAAATTACTTGTTTTGCTACTTTTACTAGTCTATGTGTGGTTTTACTAGACAAGTTATGTTGTTACTTGATTTTGCACTTGTCCTAGATTATTCATTAACCTGCTGATGTAGATAGCTATTAAAATGACAATTTTGCAGTGTCATGCAAATGAAATGAAATAAAAAACCGCATTAATTGTCATTGACTTTGCTATAAAACTTTGCTTGATGGATTATGGAGAATGGTTAGTTCAGTGCTGTACCTATGAAATATACTTCTTAGAACTTCTTCAATATTTTGTAGTTAAGGTTGTTTACCTTTGATAATTCAATAATTGTCTGGTTCTAATTTACTTGTACTTCCGATCTCGATACTGGTCAATCTCAATCCAAATGAGCCTCAGGGATCACATATTGAAATTTGAATTTATCATAAATATATATTGCCAGTATATTTTGTCATTGAAAATGGATCTTGTTGAGATCCTCAGGAAGCATATAATAAACTATTAGAGTTCTATGACTGAAAAATAGTGAAATATATGCACTTTTTGTAGGTACTGATAGTTTTTGCAAAGTACATTCGAATCAGTGGTCAGCTCAGGAACTAAGTATATTCTTATCATAGGATTCTTATAAAACAATATATTTTCTATTTATTTTTTTTATCACGTGCCTAAGCTTAATTAAAAGACTTTACCATGTGTACAGTTTGAGAAGTAGCGTGAAATCTAGTTTTGTGGCACACATGGTAGTAAATCTAATGCCCACACAATGTGTTCTACTCCGGCATACAACTACTGCGCCGTTCAACTTGGTTGGCAGATAAATCATTTCATATCTAAGCCAAGATGACAAAAAAAGTTAAATTACAGACAGGCACACTGACACAAATGAAATGATCACGATTCACTCATTTGTAGCGCCTTGCAGACAATTTGTGCGAAACTTCTTTTGTATGGTCTGAGGAGAAAGAAAGTGAGGTTAAGGGGTTACAGAGTAAGGTGACTCGTGTACGAGGTAATAATATCTTTATAAACATTATTTTTCGAAGATATTATTACAAATGATAGTTTGGGTCATAATAACTTTACAGTTCACTGAGTTCAAAGTTTAGCCATCATAGTCAGAAGGCTACAATTAGTGCACTAACTTCATGTTTCTCTCTCAAATTCTTGTTGACATACAAAACGAACAAATCAATATTTGGTTTGCAGTTTAAATAATATGCGTTAAATTTTGTAAAATTGAACATTATTACAACTATAGTCATATATAATTTATATTCAATATAATACCAGTTCAGTGGATCGAAAATTATGGATCTACACAAGTTCTTGTACTTATACAAACACATTCAAGATCCATAACTCATACCACCTCTGGAAGGTATTAATTATAAAATTTGTTTATTAATCATTAGCAATAATAAGGTATATGAGTTATTATTTTAATTATGGCATTCAGAAAGAAAAATTGATAAGGTAATATTTAAATGAAAAAAGACACATAGTTATATACTTGGTCTTTTTAAAATCATATTTTAAGTGCAGTTACACTTCAAATTTTACAGTTTTTAGTGGAAATACTTGTATAAACAACAATCTTGAAAATGTTTTCTATTATGCAGTAAATTTTTCACTAAATTTTGTTAGTATTGTATTCAAATCTTTATTCTCAAAGTCGATATTGCAATAAGTATTTACACACTATTTAGTTTCTTACATATTATTATTAATTTTTAGGAAATGTTTATTTGACAGAATCAATTTTTCAAAGTGCTTCAGAAAAATGCTTATTTTTTTAGGTTTTAAAGTCAAAATAAGTGCTTTCTAGAATTTTGTAATTGCTTTCAATGAGATTAGTGAAAGAAGTGTTAGAGAGCATTTGATCCATTCAATGTAGGTAGAAAGTATGAAAAACCTTTCATTTTAATATTAAAAAAAAATCTCTATTTAAATAAAGAAGTATAAAGAATCTATTGGAAACCGATTGATCCAAAAGAAAACTCATTTATGGTAAAAAAAATATGAAAAGCAAATTGAAAATATATTCTCACCGATTGTTTCTATATTAATTTTCTTTGAATTATTGAAAAACTTCTTAATGTAAATAGTTATAACTTGAATATACTTCATTTTCTAGATATTTATTAGTAAAACTATTTGATAAAATAATATTGAAATTGAAGAACTAAAACCATATATAAGGTTTATCATTTGGTTTCGAAGGATTTGTGGAGCTTTAGGAAGTTTCTTGCCTACTCTAGCATTGAGGTCATTTTTGGATTCATTTAAAGACTATATTTCTAAATCAACTTTAATGGAACTACTCTATAAATTAAAATTTACACTACATTCTGAATTAATTATTCCAAATATGAGTTATTAAGGTTAAGCTTATAAATTTTTAACCACCAATAAAACAGTAATGAAAATTATCAACTAAAGATTTAGTGTCACTTTAAAAAAAATTTTATAATATATTTGTAACTTTAAACATATAATGGTTTATCATTTGGATTTGAAAGATTTGTGAAGCTTTAGGAAGTTTCTTAGAATTCATTCAAAGACTCTAATTCTAAATCAAATTTAATGGAACTATCCTATAAATTAAAATTTACACTACAGTCTATATTAATTATACAGGTATCAATTATGCAGTTAGGGCTTATAAATTTATTAAACTAAAAATTAATAAAATAGTAATGAAAACTCTAATAAATAGATTTGGGGCCATATTATAAATTTATTTTTAATATATTTGTAATTTTTCTAGAATTCACCTTATGATATTTTCACTGATATCAAAGTATATACGTACATATATTATATGTATATAAATATAAATATGATGTAACAATATTTTCCAATGCATTAATGAATCTGTAATATATTCAACCGTCAATTTGCATAAGATTCTGAAGTCAACAGCTCATCAAATGTAATTAATCAAATTTTATAGTATTGTTGGTTTGAACTTTATAAGAACCTAAATAGAGAAACTACGCCATTAACCAGTTTTAACAAAAACATCACTTTCGCCAATGTCATTAATACTTTATGAATCTCCATATCGATTATATGATTTGATATGGATTTTTTTCCATAATCAGTGTATATCATCTCTTCTTAACTTGTACACATGTTAATTATGATTAGCAATTACTAAAACGCATGCAACTTTTCGTTTGACTAATTATTCCTATCGACTGAGAAATTACATATTAATTCTCATAGATAATTAGCTGAGAACGGAGTAATTAAAACTGAATAAGAAGCCTTTTTAAGAAATACATCATGTGCACGAACTTTATATATTCAATAGAAAAATATTCTATAATATTACACATAACGTGATGCCCAGAAATTTAGAAAATAAATAATCAAATGATCATTCTAATAAGAATTTAGACATAAACAAATAGATAAGATTATAATAATATATTTCAAATTTAAGTGCGATGATAATTAATATATATGCCAATTTTAGCTAAATTGAATTAATATATAACAATTAATAAATGAATAAATGAATATTGGAAATATTAAAAAATACATTAGGCACTGAAAATTTTGTGGGCTTGGAGGGAACCGTTTATAATTTTTTAAAAAAAGGAAAAATATGTAGATCGTATTATTAAAGCACAATTAATGTGAAACTAATATCAAAATATAGATATTTTTTCTATTTATTCTCAATTTAGAACATCAATCAGAACTTATCAGTTTTATAAGTAAAGAAACATCTACTTCTATGTCGAACAAGGGTTCATCTGTCTGCATTTGATTTTTTTTATTATAAAAAATTGTGTAATATTAATGATAAATTTTTGTTTTTTTTATTAAAATGCTTTTTTAAATTTTGCTTATTGCTTTATTAATCCCAAATAAAGTCTATATGTTTCTGCCAATCCTTCTCTACAAATACAATACCCAATTTAAATTGTTCAAAATCAATTGATAATTTGATTATGTTAGGAAAACAATTTTTTCATATAATTTAGAAAGAGGATAATATAATATTTGGCTAAAAATAAGCATGGTATAGTATTTTGCTTGAATAAAATCATTAAAATAATCAGTTTTTTAATAGTCATGTATAACGACCGTTAGTAATATACAAAATATTAATTAATTAATTAATTTGATTTTTTTTAAATAAATTGTCAATTATTAACTTTGAACAGATTTAAATTAAATTGCTACTATTATATCAATTTATAAAGGTATTAAATAATTTGATTTCAGGATATGAAAAATGTGATATTTAAATCGATTTATATTTAATGGCAGCTCCTAATATACCTAATATATTTCTATTGAAACTTTGTTCTTATAGGTTTGAAATAAATGATGAAACTAATATCTAAATGATGAACTAATTTTATTTTAGATTCTGATTGCATTATAGATATCAATGCAATTAAAATTACTTAAAAAAATGAGTAAAGAGTATGAAAAACATGATAATTAAAAGAAAATTAAATTTAGTGGTAGGTTTTAACTTGTTAATATATTTCGATTTAAATTTTGTTGTTTTAGGTTTGAAATAAATCTAAAACTTTATTTCAGATTTTGATTGTATTACTTATATCAATGCAAAAAAAATGTTAAAAAAAAATAGTTCAGTGTGTGAAAAACATAATTATTTGAAATCAGCTAATTGCTGTAATTTGGTTTGTTCTCTATACAAAGTTCACATGTGGGTTCAATAATTCTCTTATTATATTTATTTAACACGATAATATCATTCATATATTTTTTTTACATGGTCATGGTAACTTTGTTAGATATTTTAGTTGAAAATGTATCAAGAAAACTTAATGTATCAAAGAATAATAACAGAGAAATCCCTTATGGCTGATAATTGTGAATTCCCCAAATTTACTAAATGTCCTTAACTGGACAGTTGTAAATAAAATAGAGAATAAAAAAAATATTTTTTGACAGTATTCCTGGAAAAACACTGTATGACTGGCATGGCCCTATATTAAAACTTTTTTTTGGCAATCACGTATGTCAGACTTGGCTCATGTAGAACTTCTTAGCGTCGGATACATATGACTGACATGTTAACCAACGTGAAAATAAAATGCTTGTTACAATTTTTTGATGAATATAATTTTGAACTCTATATGATATCCAACTCCTGATCAACAAAATTCTATAAGCCACCAATAACCTGAATCTGAACCTCATCATAAAATCTCCAATAAATTACCTCAATTCCAGCTAACAAGCGCCTGTGTCCACAAATACCAACAGGTGTTAACACGCACAAACACTGTTTTGATGTCGCAAGTAATCCTTTTATCACCAATATCAGTTTAAAAACAATATATTTAGTTTTTTACAATCACCAAAATATTATCAACACCGTGCTGTTCCACTAAAAACAACATATGTATTATTTTGCCTCATTCACAACACGGCCGGCTGTCTACTGCTGTTTGCCGTTGACTGCTCTCTGATATTTATGCTTTGCGTTTGTATGCAATCGGCTTGTCTCTTTCTGTATCACATATGAGTTCAGGTGGTCTTGCTTCTACCTGAATGTATATGATACATCATCTGAAATTCTGTTGTTACCTTTTAGTAGGAGAGCTGGACGGATCATTGATACCTCCACGTATTGGTATATCATCGACAGATGATATACTAATCTCCCTGCTTTTGAATATTTTTGACAAAATACCAGATCGAGGTTATAGACAGTGTTATCTCTGTATAAAATGCACCCATGAATTTTAGATTTTGCAAATTGTTAAAAGGACCTGGTGATAAATTTTCGAAAAACAGCAGAAAAAACACATTTTTGCCATTAGCTGGGAGTTTTACTGAACATACTTAGATAGTTTTTTGTTTAATATGCAATGTCTGGTCCAGCACATTCTTGAAATTTCATCTAACTGCATTATTTAGAAATAAGGTCTTCTGCTCTAGAATTTTTTAAAAAATCCTATTTGTTTTTATCATATTTTCAAAGTTTAACTACTCAAGAATATGTAGAGCATGTTTAAAAATTTAAAATTATTTTTGGGGATAGGGTAAATACGCAATTTTACAAGGGATAAATTTAATTACATAAATGTATATGATACATCGTCTGAAATTCTGTTGTTACCCTTTAATAGGAGAGCTGGACATATTATTGATACCTCCACGTGTCGGTACACCATCGACAGATGTCTAGTCCAGCACATTCTTGAAACTGTCTGCATCATTTTGGCATAATCAACAGTAATACTTGGGTAGGAGGGCCTTCTGATTTGGAATTTTAAAAAATCCAATTTGTTTGTTCCATATTTTCAACTACTCAAGAATATGTAGAGAATGTTTAAAAATTCAAATTATTTTTGAAGATAGGGTTAAAAAGCAATTTTACAAGAGATAAATTAAATTATCTGAATGTATATTATACATCATCGAAAATTCTTTCGTTACCTTTTAGTAAGAGAACTGGACAGATTTTTGATACCAACACGGTATTGGTATACCATAAATTACTGAAATCTGGTCTAGGACATTCTTGTCGACAATAATATTTGGGTAGAAGGGTATTCTGTTCTAGAATTTTAAAAAATCCAATTTGTTTTTTCCATATTTTTAAAGTTCTACTAGGGTAGGGCGGGGCTAGTTGAGCAAATTTTTACTTAAACGGATGTAGCTTCTCAATGATTAGTCTCAATAAATTGATATACGGCTTGATAAATTTGTTGTTTATCGCTTATAGTATTTTTTGATAATAATTGAAAGAGACCTACAGCTGTTTTAATTAATTAAGCAAAAAGTCAAGTATGTTCAATGTACCCCATAAGTGGGCCAAGTTGAGCACTAAGAAATTATAATGAAATCATAGGTTCAATGTCGATTCGTGATAAAATATAATAAGTGTTTAATAATCAGTTTTATATTTATAGTCTTTATGGACAGAGAAAACAAAACTTACAGTAATGTTCTTCAAATAATTTACCAAAAGTAGAATCAAGAAAACAATATCGTATCTTAGGAATAATTTTATGCTCTACTAGCCCCTCTCTACCCTGCTCAAATATATGTTCACAAGAGTATGTTTAAATTTTGAAATTATTATTTGAGGAGATAGGGTAAAAAAATAATTTTACAGGAGACAAATTCAATAAATAGTTATTTCACTCTTCTGATGAATACTTCTGACGAAATACCCGAGAAAGGTAATAGATCGTATTATCTCTGTAAAAAATGCACCATGAAATTTATATGTAAACTGGTTAAATAATAAAACTATGATTTCGTAAATTTTCATTTTACCCTGCTTATGGGGTTAAAAGGACCAGCTAAGTTTTGTTAGAAAAACTGCAAAACAAATACCATGATGAATTAGCTGGGCGTTTTACTGAACATAGTCAGATAGTTGTATGTTCGATATGTGTTATTTGTTGGTTTGGTTTTCACAATATAATTTCTCAAAGTCACATTGGACCTTGGTGTCCCGTCCTACCCTACAGCTATCTGACCACGATAATCTTCCTCTTCTTCCTTCTTCAGTTTAACGTTTAATTTAGGAATGAACTCAACCCCAATTTTTGATTTTAAATGTTTAAAAAAAAATCTATTATATAAAAAAATGTTCAAAAATCACATAAAATTCATACTTGACCAGAATACCTCCTTAAATACTGAAATTTATTATTCTCGCTGACGTATCAACAACAATTGTGGAAAATTTTATTTATTCAGCTCTTGCATTGACTGGTTTTAAAAGCGTTGTTTGATTTTCTTAAAAGTTGTCAGAGTTCTTGTAATTTTTTAAAATTTAAATACACTTCGATATAATATAGAATTGCATTTAGTATGCAATTGTGCTAATGGCATGTTTTGCTATAATCGCACGTAGGTGTTAATTTTTGCAGATAATTTTTTATGTATCCAAAATTATAATAGGAAAACCGTAACTTTATTTTGCTTATTATATCAGAATTTAAGCATTTGTTTATTTTATATATTTGAAAAAGAATTTTATATATTTGAAAGTTTCACTAAATTTGGCACAATTTTGATGTAAAAAACACAATTAATAAACTATAATCTCTAGAGTATGTAAAAAAATAAATAGAAACATTTACGGCAAAGAATTTAATTTTTTTTTTATTTAAACTTTTAACTTTATTTCAAAGATTTTTATTCAAATTTAAAGGAAATTAAAAATTGTGGTTGAGTAATACGTTAACATTTTCACTAATTGTAAATAAATTTTGCTCAAAAGTTGATATTTAGCATTTTTTAAATTGAACAAATTAACATTTACAAATAGTCATAAACGAATAAATTCTCGTCTCATGTTAGTATCATAGATCACTTGATAATCACTTTGTTAATTGTTCAAGAAAATATTTTATCAATATTTTAATGTATAGTTATTACTTTGATATAGTGAACTATCCCAAAAACATTGATTTATGCAAGGAATAAATTTATATTAATGTATTTATTGTCTATACATTTTCACTGAAATAGAGCTGTTTTATTAAATCTGTTTCAATTCTAACATTTAGTTGACTCATATCTCAATTAAAGTGCTCCATTATACATAGATCAGACAGAACTGTTTTACGATTATTGTATATTGTTTCAATAAAATAATAGAGAGATAGGGCTAATGTACTATTGTGCGATTGAAGACTAATTTACGATTATTGTGCAGAAGTATCCATAAATACATACACAATCGACTGTAACTTTCAAAAAGTCAGATTGGTCTTATTTGTACTGCCAATGATAGCTTTTAGTAATAAGTAGAACTTCATCTAAGGTCTGTTGTATTTCTATTCTAGTCTTATAGAGAAATAATTTAGCAACTTTGACCTGCTTTGCTTGAAGGAGATATTTGCAGCTGAAGGGCTAAAAACAGCTTTTACATGACCAAAAATAAGTACTTTTATATGCAAACATTTTATCTGATAAGTTGTAGATCCAGACCATTAAATCGAAATTTTCAAATTTTTATCCCAATTTTTTTTAAATTTTATATTTTATTTATATTTTGGTGCAAATTTAATTATGTCATATCTTCCGTTATATAACGTTTTTTTGACCGGTTCCTTTTTGACATAATTTCGGATTTTTGCATTGCAACATCAAAGTTCATAAAATGCAACTGTTCTTACTTAAACTCGTTTATATGACATAATTTACATCAGTAATGAACGGTATCAAGAGATAAATTTGTCTTAATACAGAAATAAATTCAATTGCAAGATTATAACTTTATATGAACCCAATTATTCTGCTTTTATCACGCATGTGGACGCACTTTTTTAAAATTATATTAATGCATTGAATGGTTACAGTTTCATATTAATACAACTCTATTTTATATATAATTTTGATGAGCTTTGACCAATAAGGATGATTGAGATATATGATATATGATTTTTAGGTGTTCAAAATTTATAATTCAATTAACATAAAAAATACCAATTCCTGTTTATATAATTAACTTCCCGAAAGAGAAGTTTATGTTTTCATAAAAAAAATCTGATTCGCTAATTTTATGTTTTCTCGACGTTTCGAGCTATTCTGAATTGAATGAGACCAAATTTGGAAAAAGTATGTGTGTGTGCGTGTGTGTACGTATATGAGCAGATTTTTTTAATGTAAATAAACGTTTTCTCAAAAACGGCTGGACCGATTTAAAAAATTTAAAAGCCAACCGATGTAATTCGATGTGGATTATCTTCTCTCAGTTTTGTGAAGCGATCGGCTAAGCTGTTTCTCTGTAAATAGCAGGAAAGTAAAAAAAAATCGTCTACGTTTTAGCTCTCAATTCTAAATCAATTTTAAAAAGCCTAAAACCGTTCAAAAGATATTTGTTGGATTTGATACTCATTAGTTTTAGGTAAAAATCTACACAGTCGTTTTCTTAAAATTAACTGTTGAAAAAAAAATTTAATCCGATTTTTATGCAACTTTTTTGGCGATATAAATCATGGTCTTATAGAACTTACTGAAATATTACAGCCTTACGACAAATATTATAGTCAAAATTTGTGTCAAAGGGTGCTCTTGTGTTGTGATGAGTAAAATTCAATAAAATTTAAAATGATAAATTACAATTTTAGGGCATACAAGCACGTGTCTGTGCAATATAATTAATATAATTACAGATAAATTAAATGTGTTTGACAAAATTATATTCTAAGTCGCAATGTTTGAAATCAATTAAAAGCGATAACTTTATTTTTTAAATAAACAGTTGAACACTTATCTAAATATGTTAATTTCAATTTCGATTTATTATCAATTCTTATACATTTCGGGAAGTTCATGCAACTTGCCTTAAGGTTAAATGCCACGTTCAACTAGTTTTGCATTATTATTTTATTTGAACGCAATGTTTCATGAAATATTTTGTTATAAATGTAATGGATATAACATGTATAATATTTTGTTATAAATGTGCTCTAGATTTGCAAATGTATTCCAAAACTTACATGGTTGTTGAAGCGGTAAATGTGGTAAAGGTGATACCTGTGGTACATTTTGATTCATTTCATATAATATTATGTATATATATATATATATATATATATATACATAAAGTAAGTAATTGAAGTAAACGTGAAAATAGATCGATCGTGTTTTCAAAGTAGCTCTATCACTTTTACGTTCACTTCAGATAATATGTAGAACAACATCTAAGTAAGGTCGAGAAAAGTTGATTATTAAAAATGTTAATATTATGCTTGCGCATATGATCTTTCACTTTTATTCAATGACTGATAGCAAGATCTCCTTGATCTAATCTAGAGATTTCCAACGTTTTGAAACTTTGAAGATTAAGAAGGTTTCATATTATGCAGTCTTCAGCAATAAAATTACTTCTGGTTTTGGTTGTACTTATTAAACCTGATAACTGCTACTAACTAGCACTAAATTCGAATACAATTCTCAGAACGTAAAAATATATTTAAATTTACTTTTATTGTGGTTACTTTTTGTACCGCATGACCTCAATCATCAATGGACTGGTAAAGTCGCACCTTTTATATTATAATCTTGATTTATTACACATTTTCTGCATTTAGATATTGAATATGACTCACTGTATCAAAAAATTATAACTAAAGTAGTTCGAAATTCGAAATTCGAAATTAATTAGTTGAAATCTGTCTTATCATTTTAATGTGCAAGTCTTTGAGTACTGCAACATTTTTTATTAAAATTGCAATCTTGCCTACATTAATGAAAGACAACTAAGCTGACCATCACACTTTTTTGCTGACGATTTTATTTTTCTTTTATATAAAAATGTATTAGTTATACACATATAGTGCATGAAGGGTTTCCATAAAAGCAAAAAGCTTTTATTTTAATATTTGAAAATTTCTTTGGAAACATTTGTGCGTGTGTTTTCCGCAAATATTATCCATGTATTTTTATAATTAGTGTATCGTGATGCTTCAAACTAATTTTTTACAAAGAAATATGATTTTGAGGTATGCTTCGTTATCTTTTTTTTAAATTATGATTTACACGCTCTTACATAATATAATTTGGAAATCGCAAAACTGTCCAATATTTTCCATACTTCATAACATATCTTATCTTTTATTCATAATGACCGGTGAAAGCATCAGGTCGATGAGAAAATCTTTATAATATTGTTATTCCTATTCTTTTAAAATGATTTCTAAATATTTAGAATTATAATTTTAATATTTGCAAAAGTCTGAATGTTTAAAAACAATTTTCGGCCTAAACCAAATATGTTACAGGAATTTGGAATTCACGGAATAGAATAGGCATGACGTACATACATAATGTTTTTCGAAAAACATAATCGTTTCTAAAACCTTCTTTCAACCTGCAGCATGTGTAAGTGATTAACAGAATCAATAATAATTATTCAAACAAACATCAAAACATTTCCAAGAGCAAACTGGTTATTGTGAGTATTACAAATGGCATAACACATTAATCGTGTGGGCAATCCAGGAAGTTTTGTTCATTAATAGTGTGAATCAGCCATGGGACAAAATTTTAATTCTTTTACTTAGAAAAAGTTACGGTAAACTTGCCATGAGTTATTAGGCATATGTTTGATCTTTGATCGTTTGTGTTCATGGTTGTTACGATAATATCAATTTGTCAGCATTTGCATATTTTAGTAGCATACTTTGTTAATGTTTTGTCATCGACTTGCAATTGCAGAACATGGATATATTAGAATTTCGAAATTAATATAGACTTGCTATAATTTGAGTAATGAAAATTTTGTAAAATAAGTAATATAAACTTGCGGAAGACACTGATAATGTGCTATGTTTGGAGCATTGTTCTGTACGGATTGGAGACATGGACTCTAAGAAGAGCTGATAAGAACTCTGTGAAGAGTTTTGAAAACATGAAAAGTGGTGCTGGGGGCGAATGGAGAACATAAAGTGGGCTGACAAGGTAACAAATGAAGAAGTCCTGAGAAGAATGGGCGGAAAAAAAACTCTACTATAAGCACGATCCTGAAAAGAAAAGGAAACTGAATCGGGCCCATTCTGCAAAAAGAGTGCCTCCTACACGACGTCGTCAAAGGCAAAATACTAGGACTAAAAGGATTGGGAAGAAGAATGCAGATGGTTGATGACTTACGCGAGCAGAGAAAATGCAGAGAACTGAAAGCCAAAGCACAGCACTAGGAAGCAAGGAAGAACAAGTTTGGGAAGGAAAATCAATAAAAAATAAAGTGATCAATGGTCATTAAATAATATTAAAATAAAACGGTAATACTAAACAAGGGAGGCTAGAAAATCATTCTTTTTTGTGGTACTCTCATACATAATCCATAAGGAAGCCATAATCATTTTTTCACCTGCTTGATCATTTGCAATATTTTTGACGAAATCGTTGACGAGAAATGTTTCAAATATTTGCTTATTAAACTAATTAACTAATTAAATACTAGAATCCAGTCTGTATATCGAGTTTCAACCAAGTTCTTTTAAATTTTTGAAATCAGTAGGTACAGCGGTTTTCGAAATAAGTCGATGAAAGGTCAAATTTTGCCTTACATATAAATAACTGAGACTATTTTTTAGCTTGCATAAAACTTTATTGTTTACCAACTATGTTATTTACATGCTCTAATGGATAATAATTAAATAATAGCTACAAAACTTCAAGGAAAGTTTCACAAAGCATAGTGTTGATTCGACATAAATATGGACAGTTCTTTGCAGAAAATCTGAATTTGTACTTCATATTACCTCAGCTTAATATTGTCTCACTAACCATTAATCCTTAAGCATAATTACTGATCCATTCTAATTTGCATTAGAATAAAACAGATTCAACCTCATTTTCTTTGTTTTTCTCTGATGAGAGAAAGATTGATATCTCAATCTATTCAATTTATTTTACCGTTATATAATTGCTTCACGTATCGGCGATTCCGTATCGGAATCTTGTTATTTCTATTATTGTTTTTTACTAAAGCAAATTGTATTGTGCATTGTGAATTCCGATTTTTTATCAAATTGCTTTTGTTTCCGTGAACGACAATCTCGTTTGTGGACGATATTCTAAAGACTTAATTATTTCTGTTCCAAATGAATTCAGAATTTTCTTTTCCGCTAGACTTTACTGAGATAAAAGAAATAATTGAAGAAAGCTGAGGAAGATGTAAGTATCAGTTGCATTTTTCTTAAAAAAATTTATTTACAGCAGAATTTTTTTACTATAATGACTCATTCATTTTGTCATTTATTTATGTGCTCTATAGCAATTGAATCGCATTTTATCTGCAAATTTAAGAAATTATCGTTATCTTAAAAATAGATTAGAGTATAGTGTTGTTAGTGTTGATTTAGTTAGATATTCCAGAAGGAGCAACTGAATCCCATTTTATTTGCAAATTTAAGAATTTATCTTCACCTTAAAAATAAGAATATATGTAATTAAGATGATTATGCGCATTGGATTAATATTACTATTACGGTTACATTAAAAAACTGAAGACCATTTTTTTAACTTTTTTTTTCAATATTGATATCTGGCGCCATCGTTTGTTTGCTTACTCACAGTATTAGTTCTTTTTTAAAGCGATCAATAATTTATGCGGTGAAAGTTGAAACTGATTCTATTCATCGAATATAATACTTTCCCACTATTTAAATAAATTACATTACGTAATATTTGCATATTGTTTATTCGCAGTCATGGCAATGAGTAAAAGTTTGTATTAATATGTAAATTGTTGATTCATTGTCAATAGCGATTCACGCAATAATGGGAGAAAAATTTTATAAGAAAGATATTTTGAGAGAAAATTAGAGAAAACATTTGATAAGAAAACCGAAATATAAAAGTTATTTGATTATCTGAAATTTTGTTGAGAATCTTTTTATCTGGCTTTGTTTGTTTGCATCGACTTGATGATATTTTTCTTCAAAATAAGTTTATGAGCACCTCCATTAATTTGAACATGTACTGTACATACATCAGAATTTATAAAAATATTAATAAAAACAAAATACTCTAAACTTTTTCTTTACGAATATCATCAATCCTACGATTGATTTGGAAAAAATACCATATTACAAATTTGTAAAATTTCACATCTCATAGACATTTACTACTTGAGTTGTATATCTTATTATTAGCTTATTCATACCAAATTCTAAGAACTAGCTGTAAATTTTTCTTACACATTTCATAAGAGTAATATGTCTAAAACCGTATAGAAAGCCGTCTCTTTACTTGGAGAGCATTTACATAATAAGTCGTTTTTATTTACTCTACAAAATCTTTGTATTCAGAAATACCTCATCTGGAACGAATGTGGTTTTCTTCTACGGTTTTGTTCTATATAACAGATAATCACGTATTCTAAGAATTATTTTCTGTAATGTTTTTTGATAATCATAAATTTAAACAAATTCTACCGACCAAATTGCATAAAACTTTTTTGGAAGAAATTTCTAGGTTAGCATTTTTTAGTTTACACTTAAACTTTTATTAGTTTTGTAAACAATCATATTTAAGAATTGAACTATTTTCAATTTACCTGTTCAATTTTGTTTAGTATAATAATAGTCTAGTCATTTAAGCGTAAATTAGGCAAGAATCTCGGAATTCGAGATACCCAGCCGTAAGACTGTGAATACTTGTAAATTGACACACTAAAGTTGTCTCAAAAGCTACATATAGTAGCGTGTCAATACCATATGTAGGTTTAGAGACAACTTAAGGGTGTATAAGTATTTACAGACTTACAGCTAGGTATCTCTAATTCTGAGATTCTTGCCTAATTTAAGCTTAAAAAATGACTGGACTATTATTGTACCAAACCAAATTATTGAACTTACTATAATGATTGGACTATAAGATACAGAACTAAGAAAACTTTGTGTGGGGGAGACAATGAAAAGCATGATCAGAATCAGATTTGTTGATCTCAAATATTGATATGTCATCAATTTCTATATAATTTATTAACTTCAGATTTTATTAGCATAATTTGATGCCAAATGTGATTATATGTCTGTTCGCCTTTCAGTCTTAACGGTCCGTTAGCCTGATCAGAAGGAAGATTTCTTTTGAGACCACATCAGTCAGTGGAAAGTAATTTCGTTTTAT
This sequence comes from Ctenocephalides felis, assembly GCF_003426905.1. Classification (NCBI taxonomy): domain Eukaryota; kingdom Metazoa; phylum Arthropoda; class Insecta; order Siphonaptera; family Pulicidae; genus Ctenocephalides; species Ctenocephalides felis. The sequence goes on along the minus strand of NW_020537758.1, from coordinate 39,610,099 downwards.
GATAAATTATTATCAGTCTGCAAATATTCTATAAGAAATTACAAAAATTCTGGGAAAATTTTGAGTTGATCGTAATAGTATGTCTATAAATATATAAGGTCTATTTGTACTAATAGAATGAACAATTGGTTCATATTAGAAATGGATAACTCACTCCGGAGTTATCACTCCGATACCTCGGAATAAATTTGAGTGGAGTTGTCTCACAGGATTTGTCATATCCGACTTCCCTAAACTGATACCAAATCTGTTAACATGTGCAGATATTTGCTTGAGATTTTTTACTAATACAAAGATTTGGATCGAAAGAATTGGCTTTTGCCTCGTCTTAAAATAATGCTATTTTGTATTCTATATTCTGTATAGGATAATGTTTGTCCGTAAATGAGCTTTTTCAATGGTATACAACCAGCTAAAAAATATTTAGTATTATATTATAACTTTAAAAAAAAAAAATTATTATGATTTTATAATTATGTAATAGTATGCTAATTAAACTACCTAATGTATATAATCATTTCTCGAAAAGGATATAATAAAAGAATGTGAGGTATTATTATTTAGTGAAAGATTTACTTATTTCATATATTATAATATAAGGTTTACTGCATTATTTTCATATAAAAATAAACATATTCAAAGAATTCTATATTTTCTCTTCAAAAATAATTACAAAATTGTTTCTGATTCCCAAGTTTTTTGTCAATTTGAGATTTGTATGCATATTGAAATGCATAAAATAGTAATTATTATAATAAAATGAACAAAAATGTTTTAACTATTTGTAAACTATTTCCAAAGTTCTAATAAATCCTTAGATATGTTAACACACACTGGAGAACACATTTGTGTCAAGTATTATATTTCAAAGTTGTCGGAGTTGTGGAGCTGTTAAGTGGATATAACTCCTCTCTGAAGCGGAGTCAAATCCTAACCGATCCGGCTTCGGATATGATAAGCTCATCTCTAGTTCATATCAATCTAGGTTTTCAATACTAGGTCCAAAAAAATCTAGGATGTGATTACTAGGACTCTATTATGAAAACTAAATTTTGGAAACTCCTTCCCCACATATTTTTGCATAAAATATATTGATAGCTGGCTTATATATTCTGAATATATATTATATCTACGACGACGTTCTCGGACAAGATCGAATGACCCAAAACAAGGGTACTCCGAACAACGTCCATCAGTCACGTGCTTAAGGTCAGTGTCATGTACGTGACAATACATGCAGTGATTAGTGCTGTACCCATACTTTCGAAAAAAACGATACATTTTAATGGGTTATATGGCTTTTCTCACAAAATATATATATTAACTATGGAAGGGGTCGTCTATTAGTCAATTGAGGTTTTAAGGGTGAGGGGGGGGGGAGAAAAAATTACAAAATATCACGTTCGAGAAAGAGAGGTATAGTAATATATCACGTGTATTTATTTTTTATCTATTTTTTTAAATCCATACTTTTCAGAAAAGATAAAAAAATGTACAACTTTTTCTCGTAACTAAATATACACGTAATGTTTGGAGAGTGAAATGGGGGGAGGGGGTGTAATTTTGAATATCACCATGTATCATCAAGGGAAAAGGGGTGGTGCAAAAATCCTTAAAAAATCCATCACGTGGTTAATGGACGCCCCCAAAGATGATTTCACGAAAATATATTATAAAATTATGTGTTTACCAAACTTTGTATATGAAAAGCAATTATGCATAGGTAATGATATGCATAATTGCATATGATATATTTTCTTAGGTAATTAGTATGAAGTAAAATGGATATGATTTCAAAATAGCAAAATAAAATTAAAAATCAAATGTGAAGATGCTTTATTTTTGCTAGAAACATAGTGATAAAATGGAATATGTCAATAATTAAATTTGCGATAAACTAAAATAGGCAAAGAGAAAAAAGTTTAAAATATTTTCGTAATTAAGAACAAAGTTTTCATATTCAGGAAAATAAATATATATATATATATATATATATATATATTTAAAATTAACAGAAGCACTGTTTATATAATAATAAAAATTATATGTATATATTATCCTAAGAAATTCTATATAAAAATAATACTCTTTTTTAAAAAAAAATCTTAAATTAAAAGTTTTCAAGTCACTAAACTCTTCTAAAATTCAGATCCTGATCTTGTATTCCATGAGTCATAGTTTTCCAACGTATTTCATGATTCATATATTCTGAATATGCGAGATTTTATGTTCATAACACCTTATTAATATATTATAAATAATGTATAAAATATGTATAAGTTAAAAGTTGGTCTCATTTGCAATAAATCTACATTTTCATAGAAAAAAACATTCATAATAAGCAAACTTATCTTACAGCAATAAAATGTTATATTCCCAGAATAGATTCCACATAGAGCAACAAAATCATTCTGATTGTGCTAAAAAATACTGCAATTATGTATAAATTAAAGTGGACTTTTGATTATTTTGTTATGCTATTTATCGAATAGTCGAAACATAATTACTACTAATAAAAAATATAAAAAATATTTTGAAAATTCATATTTCCTGATTTCAAACTTGAATCGAATATATAAATAGAAAACACTGATGAATCTTTAACTATTTATACTTTTTATAATAATTATATAATTATTATACACAAATATATATGACAATTATCCAATTAACCATTTCATCTGGACCACACTAGAAAATCAAATTAATGTCTAGATCGAAAATTCACTTCGAAGTTGTACGCTGACATTTTTTTTATATTTCGGAAGTGCTGAACAAGGTTGATCCGTTTTCAGATTTCACCTCGTAATTTAAAGGACAAACGACACTCCTTTTAAAATTACAAGACACATAATAATTTACGTCTGTTCTTCTGTTTGGTTTCCAAAACTTTCGAAACCATTTTCTGGTGTCAAAGTAGATGTATGTCAGCCTGATTAGTTTCTGGTAAAGATTAGTAATGGGAACGTTCTGGAATGCATTTTCCAAGAAGTAAAAGCCGACCCACGTTAGTCAGACTTATAGTAATTAAAATGACAAAAGACTGAATAAATCACATGAAATTACGCCTTCATAAATAAAAACATTAGCGTAGGTTGTTTATTATGATTCATATTCCATACACGAGTTCTTACAACGATCCTTGTAGTGTTCGAAGCCAATCTGAGCAAATCCCAAGTTTAATAGCAAAGCATTAAAAATATTATTTCTCTACATAAAAATTAACAAGAGATGGAACCAACAAACAAATAAATTATTAAGAAATGCATTCAGTCCCTCTGAATGCCGAGTTTTTATCGTATATAAAGCTGACACTGAATGCATATATACGCATTTATTGAGGTACGAATGATGAAGGACAGTGCTCTATAACCTTTCTCAGGTGGAAATTAATTTATGGCAAATTGATAAAAGAAATAATAATCCAATTAAGTTTACGTTGCACTTTTTTATACAACTACATCTTAGAATGTGATTTAGTAAAAGTTTTTGGCAGAATATGTACATCACAATATTTTTGAGCATTTATTTTGATATACTTATAAGTTATCAGAATATTGGTCGTCTTATTCATATTGAGCATTATGTCCAAATTTAATTGAATGTATATACTACTTTAGAAAAGATAATTCCAGTTTTAAGTAAATACATAAAAGAAAATATACCTTTTGATTGACGAATTATAGAACATTCAATGAACATTCAAATACAAATACATACTATGCAAAAATATTTCTGAAAATTACATAGTGCAACACTTAAATATTTTTAAAATAATTTATATGTATTAGGAACATTTTTATAATAAGCTAATATAGTTTAATATTCTATATTATTTCTTCTCAAATTGCATTTTTGCATTTTAAATATGTATGTAAAACAAATAAAAGAAAATTAATAGTCTTATTGGAACCATTATGTAATAGAATAAGACTACCATTCAAAAACTCTAATATTCATTTACAATCTAAAAAACTTTAATATTTATACAAAAATTAAAAAAATTAGGAGTAAGAAGTATCAAGAAAAAATCTCGTTCAATTTTGTTAAAAAAAATCATCAAAGCACGGTTTTAACAAAATATTGGACAAGTCAACTCTTTATGAGTTTAATTCAATATAATTGTTGGTATATCAGTTAATGCGCTATTTTAATTCAAAAATTGAAAAAGTTTAACCTTGCGATTTTTTCTCTGGACTATAAACTAGTATTGTTAAATATTTAACATTTTCTGCATTTCTTGTAGGGTACAAAACATGCTCAAACTAAAAATATTTATTATCCCTGCAAAATATTAAGTTTCTCGACTATGTTGCCAATCATTGCGATCTTCTACGTGCTAATTCTTAATCAAGCTATTTATAAAGTTACAATAACTTATTGATATGAATATCTTTTTATTGACAATCATAAACCGTAATTTCTTAAGACTATGCGACATATCAGTGATTCTACATCATTTACTCAATTGAACAATATAAATTTATAGAAAGAAATATAAGACTTACAGTCTAAATTACTTTTTTATTCAATATATCCTTTAATTTTGGAAAATTATATTATAGTTTTTGTAGGACTTTAATGGTTTAGTATATTTATTAAGACCAAGTACTCTATCGTTATACCAAGTAAATTTTAAACTACTCCTTTTTTCAAAGTTTGATGAATTTTTAAAATTAAACTACTTGTCGTAAGCTTGTAATATTTCAGTAAGTTCTATAAGATATATATCGCCAAAAAAAGTTCTATAAAATCGGCTTATTTTTTTTGTCAACAGTTAATTACCAGAAAACGGCTCGATAGATTTTCACCTAAAACTAATCAGTATCATTCCAAATTAAATTTTTGCGAACAGTTTTTGATTTTTTAAATTTGATTTGGTAGTTTGAGCTTAAATGTGGACGAGAAATTTAACACTATTTTTCAAATTACAAAGAAACGGCTCGGCAGACCATCCAAAACTGACGAACGATAGTTCTCAATGAGATACATCAAATGGCTTTTAGATTTCTAAAATCGGTTCTGGCGTTTTTGAGAGAACGTCGATCAAAGGTCTAATTTTGACAAATGCTAAAAAAACAATACTAAGTTTTGCAAACTTTGACGAATTTTTAAAGTTAAACGAGTTGTTGTAGGGCCGTAATATTTTAGTATGATCTATAAGACTATGGTATCTACTGTCAAAAAAATCATAAAAATCGTAGAAAAAACTTTTTTCAACACTTTATTACAATAGCGAAAACATAAACTTCTCCTTCGGGAAGTTAAAAAATCACAATAATAACATAAAACTAGAAAAGTAAATAAAGATTATTCTTAGAAATTCTCGTATAATACGTCTTATTTAGTGAATTGTTAAATCACTATTGTCGTTAAATGGAATTTTTAAATTATTAATAATGAAGGTTCGTATAAAGATTGTTGAAACGCTGTATTAATGTTAATGATATACCCAATGCTCTGCGATATCCTTGAAAAATACTTTTTAGCGTCTTTTTGTCCTGCGTTTATGAACTGGCTTGTCTTTTCAATATCGCCGCGCGACGTTGAGCTCAAAATAATCGAGTATCTTGTATTTATTTTATCAATATGTTATTGATTCTAAAGAATAATTCACGAAGTTCTAAAAAATCATCAAATAGAGGTTAGGCAAGCGTTGGGTTGCTATTTGTCCAACCACATCATTAAGAAGTCATCACAATATCTCATAGGACTCGTTGGACTGATTGCTGTTGATGGCAAATACTGCAAAAAATTCTATGAAATGCATACACCTGAATCCCTACAATTAAAGTAAAACGGCGTTGCACACGTTTAAAACTTTTAATTTCTAATTTTTTAATTCTGCCACCTTGTTATTATGGGGCTCATAATGTTTATGGAAATGTTTGCAACTCAGTCTCACCACTTAAAAGTAGCCACATGTGTATATAATTTTAATTTAACACAAATGATGGTAGTTTTTGAAATTGCTGGAACATTCTAATTTTTATTAAGATTTTATATACAATGGATATAATGTTACTAAACTATCATTTATTCCACCATTGTGGTGTCAGCTACTCATTATTCGTTTGTCGTGCATTTAACAATCAGTTTGTCTCAATTTTATTTTCATCTTATTTGAGATGTTATTAGTTTTAACGACATAGGCCGACGATTCGAGATTTAAAGTAGAGATTATAAGCATGAAATCTTAGAGCTAATGTTATATTGATACTGAAAGCCATTATCAAATAGTAAACTGCAAGAAAATTCCTTCCATGCATAGGTTTTTGTACCCCACATGATCTTTATTGTTCATGGTTTGTTGATGTTCATTTTGTCCATTTAGTCAGCTTTTTTGTTCTCAACAAATAAGCGTATTTCGAAGAATTCTGATCTTCAAGATTGCATTTTAAAATCTATCAACAAATATAAACAAAATACTTCACTAACATTTTATGCATTAATAAAAATATCAGAGACCACGTAAACTTTTTCGTTGTTCGACATCATTACTATTCCAGTCATTTTTGAAACTGTCTCTTGTCAAAAAATGTTATACTTTGAGTAGATTCACGGAAACTTCGCACAGATATTTTTAATCTATGGACAATATTCGCAGATTTTGCTAAAATAATTGGTTCAGAGTCTTCTTCATGAATAAGTTCTAAAAATTTTGTTGGACAAATGCGGAATCCTAGATTTTGTAAAATTATTTTTTTGCTTGGCAAACATACACCTTTTGTTTTTTTTTTAATATTTTTCCTAAAAATCGTGTCCAGAAAATTATATTTAAACATCAGATTATTTATATACAGGGCTATATCTATTCCTTAGATAGATCAAAAAATCTGGAACGTAAAAATATGGAAAAAATTACTTTCAATTTCTAGATAATCTCAATAAATTATTCCACTTGAAGTGCATGTTCATGTGTATCAACTACGATTACAGAAAAACTAATACTAGTAATACAATTAATGATTAATTATACAAAATAATAATTACAAATTATACAATTCTTACATTCATAAAATGAACTGGTGATCTATGGCATCGTGCCTTAAGGCAAATTAGAAACGAAATTAAATATTCGAGGAATATTAAATGTTTTTAAATAGATTATTATAAAAACAGTAACATTGTCTAATATTTATAAGAATTATATAAACTGAATTGCAAAATTAAAATTATTTATTCAAATTATATAGGTGAGTTTTAGAACTTTGGCCAGAATTAAAATTAAAATCCGAATTGTTGTCGATATATAAAAAAAACTAAAAGCAATTATTTCGTCAACACCAGCAGATAGTTTTTTAAATCATTCAAATCGGAGGCTTAGCTCTCTCAAAAACTGCCATTTTTTGCACATTTAGCTCAGTATCTTCAAAATGGCTGGACCTGTCTTTGCTGAAAGTTAATTACCACTTCTTCCCATCATTACTAATTGAATTTTTTTGAATCATTCCAATCGGATGTTCCGTTCTTTCAAAAGCTCGATTTCTATTTTCTGCACTCTTTGCTCCGTAACTCCAAAACGACTAGACCGACATTTACAAAATACTAATCAGCACATTTTCCTATCAATAGGAATCGATTGCTTTTTCAATCATTCAAACCGGTTGGGCTGTACTCCCGAAAAAGTCGACAACAAATTGTATCCACACATACATACACACATACACATCCATTTTGTCTGAGGTATGCCAAATGTTCAGAAACCTTTGAAAACAGAGTATATGCAAAAATTTTGAATTCCCTAAAACTTACTCTATGGGAAGTTGAAAAATATCATAAATAGATGCCATATAATGTTTGCCAAAAATTATTGTTTTCAGGTGGATTTATACTTTTCTTAATCGATTGACTATGAGCAATTATGAATCTTTTTTAAAAACGTCTTGATAAAATAATTTAATGAATTATAGATAGAACTAAATGGATGATCATTTCAAACAAATACTAAGTCTTCTTATATATATTCTTCTCTGAATAATGCAAGCATGAGTACGTTCTATGATAACTGCTAGTAAATAAAATTTGTATATATATATATATATATATATATATATATATATATATATTAGAGTGGTTCTTAACATGGGTGTTTTCGAATTTCCTCCCCGGAGCTTAAAGCTTCCAAATTGTTGAAAAAACAGCTCTGGAATCTAACCAAAAGTTTCTATGGAAATAACACGAATAAAATTACATTTCTTCTATGGCTTAGCGACAAGTAAACCAAAATTTTGAGAATTTCATTGCAGAACATTGTATTTGCTTATTTTGATAATAAATAAAAAATTTACAACAAAAATTTGATATATTCAAAAAATAAGTATTTACTTATGAAGAAGAACCAAGAGACTTTTGGTGGAGAGCGGACTATATTGGTGTTAATATATTAAGAGCTAAAGCTTTCAAAGAATTTTTTAAATTAATTTGGAAGCATTTGAGCCCTTGGGAGCAAAGAAATTCGAAAACATCCATAATGTATACATAGTATTTATTACATATAATAGATATAAATGTATAATATTCACATGTGTTTGTAAATCATTTATCCAAATGTAATGTGTTGTACTTATTGTATTGTGTTGTGATGTGATTTCAGTGTGGTTACTTGGAGGGACTCCGGTCACAGCTGGGCGGGTGGACGCAAAGAGTTAAATCTTGGTACTGGGGAAGACCTTTAGTAAGTGCAAAATGACATTGTGCGTGTGCGCGTTGTCATGACCTCCTATTCAAATTTCATTTTTGTCTGCACAAATTTTTAATATCAATTAAAACCAATCATACAGAATTGAACCAATATTTTAGATGGTAAAGGATTGAGTACCTACTACGATGGCTAAATTTAATTAATTGATGATGCAAAGGAAAATTATATCACGGCTGTTCATTTTCATGCCGAATTGTGCTAGTCTAACATTTTATCTTCATCGCTCTATCTATCCTATCTATTTTTTCATATCCATATACAATTAATGGATAATACATGCAATAATAAGAATAAGGCAGACTAACTTTGAATTTTTAATAACATAATTTAACACAGTATCACAATAGAAAATTGTATACCGATTTCTCTCTATAAAGTGAAATTATTAATTGAATACTTTGTCGCCTAGCTAGTTTATCTTCAATGAGAAGTTTTAGAAAAAAATATACGGAATTATCTCATCTTTATAAAACCAGATATTTGGTTATCTTTAGCACTTATTTTATAGCATTTTCATAAAATTGGATTAATTTTTTTGTCTGTACCAATAGAATGCACTTTTTTGTGTGAGTAGTCTGCAAATCTTTGAAATCTGCCATCTTTGTAGTCTGCCAAAATTTGAAATTTTAGAAAAAAATTTCACATTTTACTACAATACCGCAATGAGAATTCTTTAAATTAACTTTTAATAATAAACGGTAGTCTGACCGAAGGCAGGTCCATCATGTCAGAGCACCACAAATCAAAGATTTCCTTGTCCTTCCCTATTTAGGTTTGAATCAACTTGTTTAGAAATAAATGTCTACATTATGAAAACATTTTTAATTATTTGATAAATATGATACTATTAACAAATTTATAAATAAAATACCTAGTTTGCCTATCCAAATCAAAAAATATTTATGTTTTACTAATGAAAGCCATCGTATTGAATCAAGCTACTAAATATAAAAATAAAATCTACGTATTAGATATTGATAGATAATTTCATATAATTTAAATATTATTATTGGTTCTTTTCTCTTTATGGTCATGACTTCTAAAAAACATCTTCAATATATTCCATAACGTTAGTTTCGTCTATGTGTGCATCAACTAACAATCAAATTAGTTATCTGCATTCTAATAGCTCAATATTTATCTAACATTTTTCATCTTTTCCAAAGCATGTTGATGCTTACGGATTTTCTCAGCCTGACTCTCAAAAAATCATTGAAAAGGAATGTTAGCACTTTTTTATTTCTCTAAATGTTTAAATTCATTCATGGATCACTTCGGTAGTCGTGTTTCACTATAGATCAGTAGTAATTGGCACTTGTAGATATGTAATTCACTATGATAAAAATTATTTTTCAAAATTTAATCTAACTAAATTTGTAATTAAACTTGTATTTTATCAAATAGTATAACTTTGAGTTTTTTAATTAATTATTTTGGTTTGATTTAATTATTTTCGGGTATAACGTATGAGTTTTGATGGTGTTAATTTGTATGATTTTCAATATATGTATATATATTGAATATATATATATATATATATATAATTACATGTGGTAAATTAATTATTTGAACAAAGGCAGATATTAGCGATAAAATCTAATCTTTGGCTTTAGTCTTTTGGCTCTATTTTTAATGCTAAAAGTTTGTGTTCTAAAATCGATAATTGGCCATTGATCGATTTATAATAGTAAAAATTTGCTTGAAATTTTTATGATATCTTAGATTTATTCATTGAGGTATAATTGGCATTTTGCCTTAGACTATTCACAGAAACTGTCCGATAATGTGTAAATAATTAATAATCGACATAATTGGAAAGAATTCGGTTTTGGCTTTTAAAACTTTGATATGGCATTTCATTACAAACTTTAAGGCATTTTTATAATTATTTATCATTCCTTCTAATTGTATTAATTTTATTATATATTCATTGTTAGTTCCAAAAACACCGTTGGTATCATAGTCCAAAATTATAAATTATAATTGAGCTTTTTTTTCTTTGAATTGATAGTTTTGATATTGAAAGTAAAATAATTTTATGATTGGAATTCGGTATTGAATATAATATACAATATTTCTGGCAACCTGATAGGAAATACAATATTTTAATTTGACTAATGGTACAAAATATTAGTTAGAAGTAAACCATAATACTTGTGAATATTAGTCTCATTTGTGGAGAAGGTACTGAGTTTTTGTTATACAATTTTTATCACATATTAAAAATTATTCAATTTAGTTATAGAAATATGAACCACATTTAATTTTTCTAAATCCATAAATATTTCAAAATCATTCAAAATATTTCTAAATAACTAAATCATGATTTTTATCGTGATTATATAATATGCCTCAAACGATAACCAGCCTGTTATAATTAATAATTATTTCATAATAACAAATAAATTCAGTCGATATTCTGTTACAACCAATAATCAAAGCTTCTCCAACAAATGCAATTTCTAGATGGATTTGATAAAAAATTCAGCCAAAAGACGAGCCAAATACACCTAATTAAAAATCTTTTTATTTTATTTATTTGCGAATAACTTTTACCACACATCAAATATTATATTAAATTTTCTTATATCGTTCAATTATTATTATTATTTTATTAGAGCATGCTAATTATGTTATATAGATTTCACTAGAACCATCTGTGTCTTCAAACAAAAGTAGAGGTAGTGATATGTATTTAATAGAATCATTTGTTTTCTAATATTATTTTGCAAGGTGTGATTAATTTGTTTTTGTATTTATCTGCAAAATTATCTACAGTGCGAATATACATTAATTAAAACGATTAATAATATTTGTACTAGTGATAATTTAGTTGTAGTTACAAATATAAAAACAAATTGATTACATCATGTAAATACAACGTATCTTATACTAATTCATATGAAAAAATAATTCATAACAAAATTTCTCCTACAATACTAAAAACCATGATAGTAATATTTCAACATGTAGACGAAAACATACCATTATCTCATAAAATAACAAATTCTATATACTTTTTAATTATTTTATTTTCAAAAATTAATTTACAAGCAATACTTTACTCGTAGATATTGAACAATTTATTGTAAATTAATGGCTGGAAATTATAGTCTAACATATATTTCTTGTATAGTTTAAGAAATTTTCTTGAAAATTTTGGAGTAATTACGATAAAAATTTCATTCTCCCACAATGAAAAAAATGCAGTTTCGAATTGACAGTGTGAACAATTTGATAAAAACTTAAAAATAAATAAATTTCGCTAAGAACAATATGATTTTTTATAAGGGACAAGTTACAATATAGTTCTTGCTTTCTTTATATTAAAAACCACTACGATTTTTTATGTTATAGTTAATTTCTTCTATTACTCCACATAACCAAGATATGGTTTGATTAAATTTACTTATAGAATTGATTCAGTTTATGTGATTTAATTTACGCTGATTAATATAAACATTATCAGTTTTATTTATATTTAGAAAATTAAAATATTGATATACATGTTTTGAATCAGTTTGATCACTTTTTTGCAATTCTGATGCATTCAGCTAAAATCTCTCGATTAATTTACTCATCCATTATTTTATTTAGATACCTAATACTAGTTTTTGAATACTAATTAGTTCTTAGAAACATATTACTTCTAAAACGATTGACATGCTGTATAGACAATCTATCCAATCTAAATAGTTAAAAATCATCATTTTCTTTATTAATAAAATATACTTACCTAGAAAAGCACACATCGAATATACTGAACTTTATTATATCTAATTCACACACATTTTTTCAATTTACGCACCGCACAATGTTATTTTGCATGCTTTTGCCAATATTTCCATCAGATATCATATTATGATAAATTGAAGAAACTGAATTTATTTAAAATTGATTTTTCTCGATACACAAAGTCAGTTCTTTCATATTTATCAAAATGATATCTGCTATGTATAAGATTTACTAATGTGCATTTTATATTAAAGTCCATTCAGCGTATCAATAATAAAACATGAATATTTTTATCACCAAAAATTAATGTCATTATTAAATCTTATGCAAATTTAGTTAACTGTTTTTTGCAAATGTGATTTTCATGTATTTTGCGTTACTAGTTCACAATTTTAGTAAATATTATTGAATCAATGATAATATTTACTCTATTAAAGCTCATATATATTAGGGTGGTCATTAATGTAAATGTTTTTGAATTTTCTTGCTGTCAGGAGCTCAGATGCTTCCTTATTTATAAAGAAAAATTCTCTGAAAGTGTTAGCTCTTAATAATATTAACTTTAAGATAGTCCACACTCCAACCGAAGGTTCTATGGAAATAACATGGGTAAAATTTCATTTGTTTTATAACTTAGCGACAAGTTAATCAAAATTTTGAGAATAACATTTTATATGCTTATTTTGATCATAAATTGAAAATTTATTACAAAAATTTGATATATTTCAAAAATAAGTATTTACTCAGGAAGAAGAACCAAGAAACTTCCTTGGAGTGCGGACTATCTTAGAGTTAAAATTAAGAGCTAAAACTTTCAGAGATTTTTTTTTATCAATCAGCAAGGAATTTATATATATATATATATATATATATATATATATATAATGTTGAGTTAAGTTTTGCGTGATCAAGGTGCAACATGTGTAAAATGTTCTCTAAGATTTTTTTTATTTGAATTGAATTATAATTAATAATTGTAAAATTAAAATATTTTTCTTGCTCCTGCAACAAAATTATCTGCAAAATCCTGCAGCAAAACTTGCTGCAAACTTTGAACGGTTATTTAGGATAGTACTGTTATTAGCCAATTTTTAGATTTACTTTTGCAATATATCATATATATCGTTTTCCATAATTATTTGGAAACCGTTCTGATTTTTCCGTAATGTAAATACAGATTAGTAATCTCTGTAACTAGTTTACTTTTTCTGTCTTCCAATAATGCATCATAAAGAATCATGCATTGTTAAATTAATTGGATAACAATGATTTCATAAAACAAACAAAAATTATGTGAATTTTGAATGAATTTCACAACAATTCACAATTTACTCTCATTTATTGATTTCCCCCAACAAATGTTTTGGAATAAATACTACTCTATGGACCGACGTGAAAAATGTATATAATAGCTATATCATAAATTCCATAGTTAGGGTTGAAAATTTAAATATATTTTGATGTTTTTTTAAGGTTAAATAAAAATAATATTCTCTGCGAGTATTTTTTTAATGTTCGTGTGTTCTGCTAAAAGGAAACAAATTGACAACTAAATAAAACTTTCGTTTGTGACTCAACAATGTAAGCAAGTACTTTCGCTTTGGACTGAATCTTATGAATGAATCATAAATTTATTCACACATTTCAAAATTCAGGACGTTTAAATATTTGCTAATAATTATATAGATGTACCACTTTAGAAAGGATTCAAGAACTTTGGCATATATCGAACCATTTATGATTCATTTGTCTTGAATCATATATTTTAAATAATTCAATACACATTCAGGAGATGTAGAGTTAGAAGATGCAAATGACTTCAAGTTATTAGAGATAATTTAATAAAATAGAGATAGATTTTGCAATTAAAAAATTAGTTCTGTGATTTGATTTGATTTGATTCATACTGATAAAATAGACCTTAGAAAAAAAAATGATAATGTTATGCCTGGTGCAGCGAAACTAAACTAACTAAAATCAAATCAAATAAAATGGTACTCTGAAAATCCCGAAATAAATAAAAGCATTAAAGAACAAAGATGTATCTGAAACTAATAATTGATAAGGAACGGTCAATTCCAGTTCGGAAAATGAAGGTTTAAGACATTTTCCATCTCTGGATTTTCATAAATTTTTCGGAGAACCACGAATATTGCGATGTACTAGTTAGAAATTTTATCAAGGTTTGAGAAAAATTGTGTATTATGTAAATATGAATCCTATTTATAGACTCTATTAACACATTAAGACATCTTATTGAGCAGAGCACTTACAATAGATTCAATATATATATTATATATATATATATATATATATATATATAATACACAATATATATATATATATATATATATATATATAGATATCAAGGTGGTCTTTAATATGGACGTTTTTGATTTCTTTTGCTCCCAAGAGCTCAAATTCTTCCAAAATAATGGAAAAAAATCTCTAAACGTTGTAGCTCTAAATATTAACATTTAGATAGTCCGCAATTCTATTAAAAGTTTTGTATATTCATTAATTACATATGTCATTCAGTAAATTCTTGCGCCATCTGTGATAACAGCCATATGGTTCTGATGGCAACTTATTCCTGATAATTTGTGTGTCTACATCACCAATTAAATTAATATTTTGCTGCAAAATTAATTTTTACGCCATGATGGGTACATATTTGGTTAAGCAGTCCACATGGATTTAATTATAGAGGTTAAGTGATGAATTTAAGCAAGAATTTAGTTGACATATGGTAATAATGAATATACTAAATTTTTGATTTCGAGATTTTTTTGTTAATTTGGAAGCATTTTAGCCCTTGGGAGCAAAGAAATTCGAAAATGTCCATATTGAGGACCACTCTAATATATATGTATATACTTATTTGTCGAAAAAACGTTACTAGTAGAATGCCCTTCGTGTGAATTGAAACTATTATTTTCGGAAGTATTATTATAGTAAAATCTACTATATGAGGGTATCGGAAAACCTGCACTAATTCTTTACTATTGATTTACTTATACCGAATACAATTATCATTATATCAGTCCATGAATTTGCTCATAATCAATCATTTCCCTTATTACCTACATGTTGAATATTTTCTCGCTAGGAATTGGCCCATAAACTTTCACGAAGTTTCGATATGAAAGAAGACACGGCTTTGCTTGGTCCAAATAATAGTGCAGGTCCAAATGGAGGACCTGTTCGAAGGCACCAGTCAATGTCCCGGCTCGGAGGCGCACCTGCTTCTGGTGAAGCAGGCGGTACTCCCAGGGCAGTTTCTGATCAGCAAGGAAATCTTCATGTTGCTGTGAAGAAGAGCAAACCCATTTTGGGAATCGCCATTGAAGGAGGTGCCAATACAAAACATCCCTTGCCCAGAATTATCAATATTCATGTAAGTGGAACTTGCTAAAATATAAATATAAATTAGCTGTAAGTGAAATTCTGTCTTACGGCAATTAGGGCATCGTGCCTTAAGGCAAATTTCTGAAACTTCCCGTACCGCAATTCAAAATTCGAGTAATTAAAAATAATTGTAAATAATTGGTACGGAACCCATAGGAATGTAAACAAAATTTATACTTATTGTTAAAATCTCTATAAAATATCTGATAATTTGATGTGCATATGTCTAATGTTCATTTTGACCGCCAAATGGCTCATTTTTTTACTTTTTTCTTCATATCTCCAAAGTCGTTGGACCTGCCTTTCCGAAAATTTGAACAGTTCTTCATTTAGTCAATACAAATAAATTTTTTGAATTATTCAAATCGGACGCTCCGTTCTCTTAAAACCTGAGTTACCGTTTTCGACACTTTTTGCTCCGTATCTTCGGAACGGCTAGACCTGCCTTCGCCAAAAACTAATCAGCACGTCTCCTTATCAATACGAATCAAATGTTTTTTGAATTATTCAAATCGGTTGATCCGTGTTCCCGAAATCGTCGACGAAAATTTGTATCCGCACATACATACATACACGCACACACACACATACATCCATTTTTGCCAAACAAGGTATGCCAAAATATTCAAAAACTTCTGAAACGTAAAGATCTATAAAAATTTTCATTTTCGATTTTTTGCGGTTACTATAACTTTCCCTACGGGAAGTTAATAAATATAAAATTTTAGTTATTTTAGAGTTTTTATACTGAAGCCATAAGAGTCATATGATATATTTTTCTCTCTTTGTTGAAGTTAACGCTCTTTTAAAATAGAAGTTCTTCACATTTGTATATATATTTTTTTTCAGTGATCAATAATGCGATCGGTTAAATGTTTTAATTAGTACTAAAAAAAGATATTAATATTTAAAAACAACAGCAGAATTTTATATGCAAATTTAATCATTTTTTCCAAATAATTTTATAGAGTTGTATACAAATATATATATATATACAATATATATATATATATATATATATATATATATCATTCACACACAAATTCAACTCTCATTCTATGACATTATTATCGGTTATATCGACAATCAAAAAACAATCATCATTGCATTAAAAGCATTCGTCAATATATTTTCAAACTTTTTAAAAGTGCATTTATATCTATTTGTTACATAAAAACAGAGTATCTAACTCAAAAAAATCCTAGAACTTCTCAACTCAATAAGGAAAAATCTGTTGGAAAGTTGAAATCGATTTTAACTTCCCGTAGGGCAAGTTATAGTAATTTCTCTTTATTTTTATATGTGCATAATTTAAATAAATTTTTTGTCTAGAATATTATTAGCGTTGTTAGAAAATTAGTCCAAAAAATTTTTAGGGCAAGCTTCAAATAACTGTTGTGGAAAAAATCATTACTAAGATAATTTATTTAATGTATCCATAAAATTTATACACTGTGTAAACGTTTTCTAAACCAATATTTTTATGATATTATTTGAACAAGATGAAGCGCTAATTTAATCGATTATTATCGTTAAATAAATTTCCACAAGTAACTTACAAATTTTATTGTATTTTGCTACTATTAGTTAATGAACTTGTTACCGTTATGTATCTATTAATGTCCTATTTATTAGGAAAACGGTGCTGCATTTAGTGCCGGTGGTCTGGAAGTTGGCCAGTTGATACTAGAGGTGGACGGCAGATCAGTGGAAGGAATGCCTCATCAAGATGTTGCTCGTTTGATTGCAGAATGTTTTGCTCGACGAGATACACCTGATATAAATTTCGTAGTTGTGGAAGCAAAGAAATCCAATTTGGAACCTAAACCCACAGCTTTAATATTTTTGGAAGCATAACATTTGCTCTGCCTGCCCGCTTCGGAGCCCGATCCAGACGCCCCCGAACCAGGGGTTGATCTCACCGACAAAGCAACGCTCGAAAACGACCAAAAGTAATTTAATAATGGGATTTTTATATAAGAGAATGGTGATGGTAGATTTTAAAACTAATGAAAATCTAAAAGTATGCCACACATCACAATATTTTCATATCTATAACTTAATTATGAAACAATTACATTTCTTAACAATGATGAAAATGTTGTACTAATGTGTGGCACGGTTAAAATACGAATTGATCGCATGAAATAAATTATTTTATAAAATTAATAATTTGAATGCTTCAAATTATTAAAAAATTTAGTTTTTAAATTATTTATTATTAAAATTAATTGCATTAAATAACACCTAAAAATTTAATTACATTTAATATCAAGTAATTATTATAAGTTTTATGGGTTTACGATTCAAGAAATTGGCATCATATCGACGTATATTTACTAATTAATTTACTCAAATTCTATTTTACATTAAAAATAATTTTTGATGACTTATTTTTATTTATGAATTATCCTTTAATATTAATGGTATTTTGCTATAATATTATTTTTAGTACTAAATGCTTGAATAATGAATTCAAATCATTTCTAAATGCCTTATGTTCTCATATAATACTAATAAATTTAGTATATATCAAAATTGTAAATGAGCTTAAAAATCATTTCATATTAGTATAATGCGCAAGTAACTAAATATTTGAAATCGTTATTTTCAAGCGATCAGATTATCATCAGAAATTAAAGCAATGATTATCATCTCAAAAATAGAGTCATGATTACATCACCTCATTCCATTAGGACCAGTTTGGTATAATTTTGTTATTCTATTATAATTTATCAGATTATTTATACTATTTTAGTATCGTAGAAGTTTTGCAATCGATATTTGTGTCATAAGTAAACTTAAATGGTTACAAGGGGGCGTCCATCACGTAATAGATTTTTTAAGAATTTTTGGACCCCTTTTTCCTTGGTGGTATTTGGTGATATTCAAAATTACCTCTCCTCCCCAACCAAACATTACTTGTATTTTTGAAAAACCGTAAAACTTGTAATATTTTTCTGAAAATGTCTGGATTTTTTTAAAAAATTCAGGTAAAAAATAAATACTCGTGATATTTTACTATACCACTTCCTTTTCCAGGCAATATTTTGTGATTTTTGTCAAACCCCTTTTGTCTAAAACTCGCAGGATATTAATGAAAGCCCCATCACCGTTTTAGAGAGAAATGTTCAATATTTTTTGCAGTTCATCAATAGGATAAAATTACGAACAGAAAATATTAATGAACCAAACCATCAGTATTTACAATATTTAAACAACTATATATTTTTTTTTAAATGGTTGCTTTTTTATTTGAATCATTCAGTAAAATAAAATCAAGTTTTGAGATTTTGATATTCATTATGGATAAATAATATATTTTATGTAATTGAATTTCTCACAATTAATTGAAGAAACCAAACTATAATAAATATATCATTCTATAATATCAATTTTACCATGAAAGTTATCTGATGACACAATGCCAAATTTAAAAACATAGATTTTAACTCTTTTTGAAGGCAATTTTTCGTTACTTACTCTATCGTTGGTTATGATATTTTTTTTGAAATCAACGAATTGCTACTATTAGATTATATGTTAAGAAAGTTGAGTATTTTATTATAAATAGAATAATGATTTTATTACAAACTGGAGACGTAGCTTTGAATCATTATCGAAACAAAAATATTATATCGGGAGGGCAGGCGATATACAATCAGAACAAAATATCTGAAAATCTCACATCTGTATGTATATGCATAAAATTCATCTATGAAAACGTACATTATTTTTGTAAATATATTAATCCGAAGCTAAGGCAGCTTTTTGATCAATATTAAATTGAACCAAGGCAAATTTTAAAAGCTTTAATTTACACATGCACCGCAAATAAAATTTTGAATGCTATATATAAAGCAAATCATAATATTCACAGTATATAAAATATATCTTTGCATAAGCACAATAACTATTAATATTAAACAATTTTTTGAACCGGGCTGTTTATGGATAGAATATATGGATGTGGATAAGAGTGTTAAATATTATTTTAAATAAACAAGTCAACACTAGTTACCAAACAAAAAAGCGAATTATTTAATCAAATGATCCAACTAATTTCTCAAAGTATTTGGCAGCATTTAAATTATATAGCATATTCAGATTAAATTATTACATGTTCCACATAGAGTTGGGCGAAGCTCTTCAAATAAATATTATATATTAATTAATTAAAAACATCTATGTATATAATAGCTTATCTAAAATGTTAAATTGATGAAAAAGCGGTCTTAGCTATTCTATTGCATAAATTGTTTGTATCATAAACAGCCGACGATCACGAGTCAATGGAACCACTTTTCTCTAGTAAAATAAATAAAATTAATTAATATTATATTTATCTTTATTATTTTTTTAGAACGTAAGCTCTTTTTATAATGTAGGAGATTATAAAAAAAATATGTGTGATGATTTAAGTTGGTAATTAGCTAGCTTTCTATAAAACCCAGTAAACCACAAACGTTCAATTAAGTTGAAATAACGTAGCACCTAAGTCGTTGATGGTGATGGGTACGTTATTAAAACGTAAATTTTACGTATAGATGTAACCTTTAATCAGCCTCAACGTAGATACTTCGAACTGTCGAAGAACTTTTGTAGATGGATTTGTTTGTTTGAACCAATAGGGAGAGACAGTATTTGGTCTTGTGATTTATAATATTTGATAATCTAGCAAGCCAAAACAAATCACACTCATAAATCGACCAATCTAAAACAAATCACACTTAAAAATCAAGCATGCTATGTAGCCAGCCCAGAAAACAAAGAAGTCGATGATATGCAAGCGCCACAAAAATAGCGCACGTTCTGATATCAAAATTTTGATTGCTAGAAATAAATGGAAATCAAAACGACGTCATTTTGTCTATTTGATAACCAACCTGGCAGCCAGCCGACCAAAAAGCAGCAAAACAAGCGTCGTGTGAACAGGCCTTTAAATAATATGTGCTTGCATTATATAAGTTTTTTTTTTAAATTATTAAGGCAATTTATTTAGAGGTATTAATTATTTCTTTATAATCGTAATGATTCTAGTTCATTTACATGATCGTCGGCTAATGATAAGTTAAAACATTTACCCACACACACCAGTATGTGCCAAAGAAATTAATACTTTAAGTGGACGAAAAACTATCGACCTATGGTACCTTTTAATAAAAAAACTTATAAATATGTGTAAATTAAAGTGATGTGCAGATATAATGTAATCAAACTGAATATTTAAGTAATCTATATAAATATTAATATAATGTTAAGTACACTATGAAGCTGATCTGAAACAAAACTGCGTTTTCACTTATGAATATCGTATTTCTACGATTTAATTTAACAATGAAAACGTTGTTAAGTATAAGATCGGCAAAAATTGTTATATTGTTTGTTATTGATCGTTATTGAAAGAAAATCCATTTCTTGGATTTTCTTTGTACGTATTATATATACATGCTTACATATTATGGCATTTGTAATATTGTGTCGCTTGAAATATTTTGATAGTGATGTTATTTAAAAATATTTTTTTTAACTTCTATTTTTTTCAAAATTACTGGTATTGTATTTGAGAATTGATAGTATTTGTCCTAATGCCATTTCTATATATAGAAAGACATATTTTTTATTTCATGTAGTTTAAATTTTGTATCTTGTTTTTTTTTAATACCGTACTGCAAAAAAACTTTACCAAAAAATCTCTGATATGCTCTCAAAATTAGTCATATGATATATTACTGAAGGTTTAAATATGAATATCCAATATTAGCAAATAATTTGTGTTCAAAATGCAACAAAACTAATCAAAATATGTTCTAATTTAAATTTTATCGTTTGGACTACTATGAAAATATACGATTTGCAGTGTTGTTTTCAAAATAGACTTCGAGCTTAATTTTAAAATTAAAGTTGATTTCTTATTGTGAACATTTCACAGAAATCAAATAATAGTAATCTCTATAAAGCTTCTTTTGATTATGTTTTAATGTTCGAAAGCAAATAATTATGAAGAATAGTATTGATAAATATTCAATATATACTTTAATTTTACTTAGAATTGAGTTATTGAAAATATTGAATTATGAGGCATTTTTTTACATCAAATAAGATCACTGTCAAATTATGTATTAAAATAATTAATGTAAATAAATTATACAATTGTATTATTATTTGTTGAAATACTTCAATCAAAAGCATTGATATGATATTTAAAAACAAAAACATGCTGTTGTGGATACTACAAAACAAATAATATATGAAAGTTAAAATTTAATAATAACTCGTATTTTCATTATTTGTTCTTGAACAAAATTCTCTTTTAAAAAGATATAGAAGTGTAGTCGTTGTCGTTTTCATAAAATATAACTCTTTTCAATTCATTTTCGATATATAGGCTATATACAAATTGTGTTAAAAATATTTTATATTATATAAAATATCATGTTTTGACTCCTTCCAAAATATTAAACAACATGTATTACCTAAGTTCTTCGGTTTCCATTAATTCATTGGATGCAATTTTGAATTTGGCATTGAATTCATATACTGTTTATATACTATTCGACATTTCAAGAACTTGAAATTTCGAAAAGTATATAAGCAGTATGGCATTAAATTTAGAAAGTAAAATCAGAAAGTTTACGAAAAATTAATTTCTCAAAAACGGCTACACCGATTAGTTTTGTTAAACTAATCGTAGCATGTTGATGATAGTGCTACGATTGTCCTAGCCGTTACTTTAGAATTAAATGATAATATCAAAATTTTTTGTCTACGTTGTCAACCAAAATACCTGAATCAATTTTATAAATTCAGAAATTGTTCTGAAAATATTAATTAGCAATCATGCTGATTAGTTTGAAGTAAGAATTACTAATTTATTATTGACAAAAAAAATTATGATTTTCTTGAAACTTTATCGTAATAGAGTTGGTGGCATCCTAAAATATCAGAAGTCTACAAGAAGTGGTTTATCTAGCTTTAATTTATAAAAGTTTGGAATAAAAGTAATTTTCTTTTAATTTATTAATATTTTACAAATTTGTTTCATCGATATAAAATCAATTGGAAATTCGAGTAATTAGTTTTGAAGTGAAAATGAAAGTCGATTTAAGCTTCATTTATATATCAAGTAAGGTCAATAATTAATCGAAAAACTATAAATTTCTAAAATAAACTAATAAAAACAGTCGATCTTAAATTTGAGACGTCTAGCTAGCTCTTCTTTTATCTTTGTATAGTAGGAGTTAGTTCGCTGTCCGTCCGCCATGAGCGCTCAAGCCGTATCAGATGACAGTTTAATGGACTCGCCCGTTATGTCTATGTGCATCTATATTATAGACTCTGTGTTTTTTTATGTAGTGACGAAATCGATACAAGTTTAGTTGATTTACCTGGAATCTGGTTTATTGACGTTAGTATAACCTCGTTTCTAATTCATACTGAATTTCTCAATTTATCAGTATAATTAAAGATATTGTTCATCTGCTTTCCAGGTGTACGTCTTCAGATCTGTAAGTAAAAATATTTTACAAGCCGTCCGAGTTCATTGTGTTCATTCGAGCTGTGTTAGCATTGCACTTCAATTCCTCAAGTTTCATACATAATTCAAAATGGCTCGTACTAAGCAAACTGCTCGTAAGTCAACCGGAGGAAAAGCTCCACGAAAACAATTAGCCACAAAGGCTGCGCGTAAAAGTGCTCCATCCACTGGAGGCGTCAAGAAACCCCATCGTTATCGTCCAGGTACTGTCGCCCTTCGTGAAATCCGTCGTTATCAGAAATCTACTGAATTGTTGATCCGTAAATTACCTTTCCAACGGTTGGTGAGAGAAATTGCCCAGGATTTCAAGACAGATTTGCGTTTTCAATCAGCTGCTATTGGCGCTCTGCAGGAAGCCAGTGAAGCTTACCTCGTAGGCTTGTTTGAAGACACCAATTTGTGTGCCATTCATGCTAAGAGGGTAACTATTATGCCTAAGGATATCCAGTTGGCTCGGCGAATCCGTGGTGAACGTGCTTAAAATTTTATTTGCATAATAACCACATATTTCATATACATAACATTTAAACTTGTATCTTACTATATATTATTGTTAGGAATTCATGGCATTTATGTGTAATCATTCACCTTTTAAAACATCTTTACACTGTAGGACGTGGTCTGAATGTTGTCATTTGAATAAGAAATATTAGACTTAATTATATTTTTAATTTTATATCCATACTTAGTAATTTTGAGAACCGACTATGTATTACATTTTTTTATAGTTGTGTTATCAATAATCATTTCAAAATTAGAAAAGTTACATTTAAACTAGTATATTAAAAAACTTATTGTATTCATTTACTTTATTGTACTAATTATTGAACAAAATAAATTTTATCGTGTATATTATTTTTTTAACAACTTATATATTACATTTTATTGAAGTTAATACAAAAATAACTATGAGTTTTCACAAATAATATTAAACGGCTTAATTAAATACTTATTATACACCACGTTTGTTGAAAATTTTGCATTCAATACAGACTAAAAATTTAATTTATTTGAGATATTTGTATGCAGTCTATTAATTTTGAAATAATTGTTTCAAAGTTGTGTATGATCTATCAAATTTACTTCTATTGAATCTGGGTATATAATCAGATCTGTTATCCATATATATTGCCATTAACCTTTCTTTTACAGCTCTCATTTAAATTTATTTTTCTTGCTTATACAAATATCACAGAGAATATTGACTGTTTAATGAGGGTTTAATAAATAAACATTAAAATACCATTTTCAAATGACATTAATAATTATAAGTTTATGTCTCAATATTTCATTCAAAACATGCACAACGTGTGTAATCTTTGAGAAGAGGTATATATGGTTGCTTTATTTTAATTTTTTGACTTTCAAAGTAGATCAGTTATCAGTTAGTAGACTATAGGGGGGTTCCACGCGACGAACACCCCTGGATCGCCCCGGTTGAAAAACTGGGTGCATCACATGGAGGGTCAGTGTGCGAGTCCCAGGAGCACCCTCGGGTGCGATGAAGGTGTGGTGAAATGAGGAAAATGGTGTGGGAAGGGAGAGAGAGTTGTCTTGTTCAATTGAGCAATACACCACAAGGAACAAGTGAAATTGCTGAATATTATACATGGGCTGACGAAAAGGTAAGATTATAAAAGATTAATATGGTAGATTTAAGGTGTGTTTGAAAATTTGGTTTTGTGGGCCTGGCATGTTTTTGTTGTTTGTGCCAGGGTGTTGAAACTTCAGTATTTGTTTGTTGATACGTTAATTAAATTAAAAAAAATATAAACTCGGATATTTTTCTAATAAAAAATCAGCAACTTACTACACAAGTAGCGCGAGGCATGTTTGTACTCAAGTTTAACTGACTTTTGGGCCAATTTTGAAAGTTTGTTGAAATTTATAAATTTTGAGTTAGTTGTTATTCTTTAATATATACTGTACATGAAAAATATAAAATTGCATACAGTTTTAACAAATTACCTAGAAATTAGCAATTTGTATTTGTGAAGCACGTGCACTATTGCTTTCGTCTTCCAGGCTCTAATATGCGTAAAGTACCATTCTTAATATTTTGTCGTGTCTATACAATTAATACTTAAGGTACATAAAATTTACCTGGTTATTCCTTAGTATATGTATTAAATTTAAAAAATACAAACAAGGATTTGTTGCTAGTAAAATCGGAATTTACTATAGTACGCGCTCACATGCACCTTGCAATATTATTCCTAATTCATACACAAGAATTCATGAAGTATTTACAATTTATTTATAAACAAAATATATTTGTTTATATTATTATAAACAAATTCTATTTTAAGTATTTTAAAATGCATAATATACAAATTTTGTCCTGAAAGTGAATGTGAAAGTAATTTATATAATATGATAATCAAAATTCACTAATTTATACATTTCTTGGTTTTTGTTTAGATTTTTTGTTTGAAGTTCTACTTAAATATATGTATATACAACACTCAGATTTTTAACACACACTTTATTCAATAATTACAGATGTTTTGAGACCATGGTATGCCTCATATTCATTGTAATTTCAAAAACAGTTACTTATATACTACACATTTTTTAATATTTTATTTAATTACATTTAATTTTTGATATACAAAAAAACACCAACTAATCTTTGCAAAGCTTGACTCAGTAATGAAAAACGTCTGTAATTATCAAAGTGTTGTTTTGTTCATATTTAACATTTAATATTCGTTCCACTCTTATCACAAAATTATATATATATATATATATATATATATATTTATTTATTTATTTATATTAATACATATTTATTTTTTTCCAGTCTCCCAAAACAGTTTACTTCTTAAGTAAAATATCACCAGACATCAGCTCGGCCATCAACAGTACATGGCCATATCCAATTTATTCATCGGAACCAAATTTAAGAGCAGTTGCATATTTCACCAAAGTAAATCATAATATATATAACAATTAATTAATAATTAATATTGATTAATATTAATATGTACTATAAATATTAACTATTTGTTAGATAAATAAGGATTTACTACGACCACTCACATATAGAAAAAAAAACTCTGATCATTGTAAGCGATTTCCAGTTTTATGTCACAGCGATCGATACTCAGAGTTTGACTGGAACTGTGATGTATCATTTTACATGTAAGTGAATAATAATAAATTATATATATATATATATATATATATATTATATATTTATTTCTTTTGTAGGTAATGATCATGATTATTTATACACTGGAAAATTGTGCATAACGTCCAATATTTTAAACAGTTCATACATCAAAGATTTAGGGGAGAAAGAACAGATTGATACTTTAATTTGTGACAGTTCTATTATTGATGTTCCTGTTGATTTTAATGTGCTGATAAGATTGAAAGTATCATCAGGTACAAAATAAAATTTAGTGAAAATTAATTGGAATTGTGGTCTTGAATCTTATTAGCTACTAAAATTTGGTATAATTTTTAACTGCTTTTAACTGCGAAATTGTGTCTGTCCACATTTTATCAAACAACTTGAAAATTTTGTTCTAGACACTTTAATTTATTTATATTAGTAAACAATAGATGAAATTTACTAAATTTTAGTAAAAACTTTTATATACACTTGAAAA
This sequence comes from Ctenocephalides felis, assembly GCF_003426905.1. Classification (NCBI taxonomy): domain Eukaryota; kingdom Metazoa; phylum Arthropoda; class Insecta; order Siphonaptera; family Pulicidae; genus Ctenocephalides; species Ctenocephalides felis. The sequence continues at coordinate 39,583,098 of NW_020537758.1, read as the reverse complement.
TAAATAGATATTTTTATCACATTTAAAAAAAAACAATTACAACTATACAGTGTGTTATAATATTTCATTATAATAACATAAGGCATTTCGTTATTTCAAAACAAGAAGGGATATTCTTAAATACATTGATAAAATAAATTAATGAGAATTGATTTAAATATTTTTTTGAATTTATTATAATTTTTTTATTTATTTATGAAAAACTTGTTTGATATAAATATATAATATTGATATTAAACACTAAAATTTGATATACTTTGATATACTGATGATTACTTGTAACAATTTAAGTAGTTTAAAATTGTATAAAAAAGTACCTCAAAATGCTATTTGATACATAAATAAAAAATATCTTCGTAATTTAATACTAATGTTAGTGACAAATTATTTAAAAGTCTCAACTGTATAAAAAGAAACGAATAATTGACTGACTGATTGATTTAATATGATAAATTAATTAAGAAATGCTTAAATATTGAATTATTCATTTTATCCATACATTCTTTTCAATATTTACAATTTTGTATTTTACAAGTATTTATTCTTATATATTGTATAAGAAATAGTCAAAGATGAAATAAATATCCAAATATATTGAAAATATAAACTGAAATGTTTCTAACAAATTTGTAATTAAAATTTTGATTTTAGGAATTATTCAAACATGAAAATAGTTATTAGCATGGATACTTTTGGAATGGAAGATTTGCTATTTGAAATAGCCTGTCGAGGATACTCTGTATACACTGAGTGTTCCAGAAATGCTTTTTTGAGAATCCAAAATGCTGATTCATATTTTACAACTTCTAGAGATGCTGTTTTAAGAGTTGTCAATAAAGCATTTTGTGTGAACATCGATGATTGTTACAGGTAATAGAAATATGAATATCATATATATAATATATATATATATATATATATATATATATATGTATGTATGTATGTATGTATGTATGTATGTATTAGGGTGGTCCTTAATATGGACAATTTCGAATTTCTTTTCTCCCAAGGGCTCAAATGCTTCTAAGTTAATTTTAACCAAATCTTTCGTCATGTTTTTGTTCCAAAAGTTGAAAATCGTTATATGCAGTTATGTAGAGAACTTTATAAGCTTTTCATACATGTAAAATAAAATGTATGCGCTTGAACAAGTTTTTGCACAATTTAAATAAATGTCGAAAAATGTGCTTGCAAATCAATTCTTGTCGATTAAGCTGAACCACCATTCTGGACTTATATAATAAATTAATACACAAAAGTACTCTTCATTTAGTAATTGTGATACTTACGTTTATATGTTCAATATCTTTTTCGGAAAATTTCTCTCGTGGACCTCCTAAAATGAATATTTTTGCTCTTGTTAAATTTCTCTCGTTCATTTCGTCCTTGTTACTGAGGAGATAAATTTCATACATTAATTCGCGAGTATATTAACAAATTTGTAGAATGCTGTTCTGCGACCAATAACAATGCTCGAAAATTGGCTAATTAATTTCGTTTGTTTTCGTTTCCTTTCGTTTCCTTTCGCCCTTTTCGCGTAGGTTATAAATAGGAGTGCGCAAAGGAATACGTGGCAGTCGTCGGCCGCGGCCGGCGCCAGCGTCACTAGGGTGGCGCTGAAAGCCCCCGGGGCGCCAGACGGCAGCTCCCTTGGAGCTTGAGTGGTCAGGAACCCCGGGGCATCCGCGGAGACTCCCGGCCGCGGAGACTCCGAGCCACGGAGAATCCGAGGCACGAAGACTTCGTGCCACGGAGACTTCGTGCCTCGAGACTCCGAGGCACGGAATCTTCTTGCTCGGAGTCTCCGTGCCACGGAATCTCCGTGGTCGGAGTCCCCGTGGCACGAAGTCTCCGGCCACGGAGACTTCGGCTCGGGGACTCCGTGCCTCGGGAACTCCGTGCCATGGAGACTTCGGGTCACGGAGATTCCGTGCCACGGAGA
>NW_020537758.1:39564219-39580156 GCF_003426905.1 Ctenocephalides felis | reverse complement strand
TTATAAAAATGTTCCTAATACATATAAATTATTTAAAAATATTTAAGTGTTGCACTATGTAATTTTCAGAAATATTTTTGCATAGTATGTATTGTATATGAATGTTCATATGAATGTTCTATAATTCGTCAATCAAAAGGTATATTTTCTTTTACGTATTTACTTAAAACTGGAATTATCTTTTCTAAAGTAGTATATAAATTCAATAAATTTGGACATAATGCTCAATATGAATAAGACGACCAATATTCTGATAACTTATAAGTATATCAAAATAAATGCTCAAAAATATTGTGACGTACATATTCTGCCAAAAACTTTACTAAATCACATTCTAAGATGTAGTTGTATAAAAAAGTGCAACGTAAACTTAATTGGATTATTATTTCTTTTTATCAATTTGCCATAAATTAATTTCCACTGAGAAAGGTTATAGAGCAATGTCCTTCATCATTCGTACCTCAATAAATGCGTATATGCATTCAGTGTCAGCTTTATATACGATAAAAACTCGGCATTCAGGGGAGACTGAATGCATTTCTTAATAATTTATTTGTTTGTTGGTTCCATCTCTTGTTAATTTTTATGTAGAGAAATAATATTTTAATGCTTTGCTATTAAACTTGGGATTTGCTCAGATTGGCTTCGAACACTACAAGGATCGTTGTAAGAACTCGTGTATGGAATATGAATCATAATAAACAACCTACGCTAATGTTTTTATTTATGAAGGCGTAATTTCATGTGATTTATTCAGTCTTTTGTCATTTTAATTACTATAAGTCTGACTAACGTGGGTCGGCTTTTACTTCTTGGAAAACGCATTCCAGAACGTTCCCATTACTGATTTTACCAGAAACTAATCAGCCTGACACTCATCTACTTTGCCACCAGAAATGTTTTCATTTCGAAAGTTTTGGAAACCAAACATAAGAAGACGTAAATTATTATGTATCTTGTAATTTTAAAAGGAGTGTCGTTTGTCCTTTAAATTACGAGGTGAAATCTGAAAACGGATCAACCTTGTTCAGCACTTCCGAAACATAAAAAAATTTCAGCGTACAACTTCGAAGTGAATTTTCGATCTACACATTAATTTGCTCTTCTAGTGTGGCCCAGATGAAATGGTTAATTGGATAATTGCCATATATACATATTTGTGTATAATAATTATATAATTATTATAAAAAGTATAAATAGTTAAAGATTCATCAGTGTCTTTTATTTATATATTCGATTCAAGTTTGAAATCAGGAAATATGAATTTTCAAAATATTTTTTATATTTTGTATTAGTAGTTATTATGTTTCGACTATTCGATAAATAGCATAACAATATAATCAAAAATACACTTCAATTTATACATAATTGCAGTATTTTTTACCACAATGAGATTGATTTTGTTACTCTATGTGGAATCTATTCTGGAAAGGAACATTTTATTGCTGTAAGCTAAGTTTGCCTATTATAAATGGCTTTTTCTATGAAAATGTAGATTTATTGCTAATAAGAACAAAGTTTTAAGATATACATATTTTATACATTATTTATAATATTTTAATAAGGTGGTATAAATATAAAATCTCGCATGTTGAGAATATATGAATCATGAAATACGTTGGAAAACTATGACTCATGGAATACAAGATCAGGATCTGAATTTTAGAAGAGTTTAATGACTTGAAAACTTTTAATATAAGATTTTTTTAAAAAAAGAGTATTATTTTTATATAGAATTTCTTAGCATAATATATACATATAATTTTTATTAATATATAAACAGTGCTTATGTTAATTTTAAATAAATATATATATATTAATATATATATATATATATATTGCTGAAAATGAAAACTTTGTTCTTAATTACGAAAATATTTTAAACGTTTTTCTCTTTGTCTATTTTAGTTTATTGCAAATTTAATTATTGACACATTCCATTTTATCACTATGTTTCTAGCAAAAATAAAGCATCTTCACATTGGATTTTTAATTTTATTTTGCTATTTTGAAATCATATCCATTTTGCTTCATACTAATTACCTAAGAAAATATATCATATGCAATTATGCATATCATTACCTATGCATAATTGCTTTTCATATACAAAGTTTGGTAAACACATAATTTTATAATATATTTTTGTATAATTACTCTTTGGGGGTCGTCCATTAATTACGTTATGAATTTTTTAACAATTTTTGCACCACCCACTTCCCCTTGGTGATACGTGGTGATATTCAAAATTACAAACCCTCCCCCCATTAAACCCACAAACATTACGTGTTTATTTAGTTACGAGAAAAAAGTTGTACATTTCTTGATTTTTTCTGAAAAGTAAGGATTTTTTTTAAAGATTAGGTAAAAAATAAATACACGTGATATTTTATTATACCCCTCCCTCCCCACGTGATATTTCGTCATTTTTTGTTACCCCCCAACTCGTCCTAAAAACCTCACGTGATTAATTGACGACCCCTTTTATAGATAATATATATTTTGTGTTAAAAGTCATATAATACATTAAAATGTATCGATATTTTTTTCGAAAGTATGCATCCAGCACTAATGACTGCATGTATTGTCACGTACATGACACTGACCTTAAGCACGTGACTGCTGGACGTGGTTTGGAGTACCCTTGTTTTGGGTCATTCGATCTTGTCCGAGAACGTCGTCGTTGATATTTTATACAACCAGAATATATAAGCCAACTATCAATATATTTTATGCAAAAATATGTGAGGAAGGAGTTGCCAAAATCTAGTTTTCATAATAGAGTCCTAGTAACCACATCCTAGATTTTTATGAACACCTCCGTTAATTAGAACATATATCATACATACATCAGCATTTATAAAAATAATAATAAAATTAAAACACTTTAAATTTTTTCTTCACGGATACCATCAATCCTAAAATTGAAATGTAAAAAATATTATATTACAAGTTTGTAAAATTTCACATCTCATAGACATTTATTACTTGAGTTGTATATCTTATTATAAGCTTATTCATACCAAAGTCTAAGAAATAGCTGTAAATTTTTGTTACACATTTCTTAAGAGTAATATGTTTAAAACCGTATAGAAAGCAGTCTCTTTACTTGGATTAACTATATCCCAGATTTTTATGAATCTAGTATTGAAATCCTAGATTGGTATGAGCCAATTGTTCATTATGTTAGTATAAAAAAGCTTTATATATTTATATACATAATATTACGACGATCAACTCAAAATTTTCCCAGAATTTATGTAATTTCTGATAAGATCTCCGCATACTGTTAATAATTCATCATAAAATGAAATTACTTCCACTGACTGATATGGTCTCAAATGAAATCTTTCTTCTGATCAGGCTAACGGACCATAAGTTCAGACTGAAAGGCAAACCGATATATAATCACATCTGGCATCGAATTATGCTAATAAAATCTGTAGTTAATAAATTATACAGAAATTGAAGACATATCAATATTTGAGATCAACAAATCTGATTCTGATCATACTTTTCATTGTCTCGCCCACACAAAGTCTGTTTAGTTCTGTATCTTATAGTCCAATCATTATAGTAAGTTCACCTCGAAATTCATATGGTAGAGTGTCAATACCATATGTAGGTTTTGAGACAACTTAAGGGTGTCAATATACAAGTATTTACAGACTTACAGCTGGGTATCTCGAATTCCAAGATTCTTACCTAATTTAAGCTTAAATGACTGGACTATTATTATACTAAACAAAATTGAACAGGTAAATTGAAAATAGATTCTATAAATAGATCTATTCTTAAAAATGATGGTTTACAAAACTAATAAGAGTTTAAGTGTAATTTAAAAAAATGCAAATCTAGAAATTTGTTCCAAAAAATTTTTATGCAACTCTGTTGGTAGAATTTGTTTAAATTTATGATTCTCAAAAAACATTACAGAAAATAATTCCTAGAATACGTGATTATCTGTTATATAGAACAAAACCGTAGAAGAAAACCACATTCGTTCCAGATGAGGTATTACTGAATACAAAGATTTTGTAGAGTAAATAAAAACGACTTATTATGTAAATGCTCTCCAAGTAAAGAGACGGCTTTCTATACGGTTTTAGACATATTACTCTTAAGAAATGTGTAAGAAAAATTTACGGCTAGTTCTTAGAATTTGGTATGAATAAGCTAATAATAAGACATACAACTCAAGTAATAAATGTTTATGAGATGTGGAATTGTACAAACTTGTAATATGGTATTTTTTTAAATTTCAATTACAGGATTGATGATATCCGTAAAGAATCAATTTAAAGTATTATGATTTTATTAATATTTTTATAAATGCTGATTTATGTATAATATATGTTCTAATTAACGGAGGTGTTCATAACTTATCTTGAAGATAAATTTGACGCTATTTATCTTTGATGCAAACAAACAAACCCAAAAATAATGATTTTCAACGACCAAAAAATCAAACAACTTTTGTCTCCAAGTTTTCTTATCAATTATTTTTCTCTAATTTTCTCTCAGAATATCTGTCCAATAAAATTTTTCTCCTATTATTGCGTGAATCGCTATTGACAATGAATCAACAATTTACATATTAATACAAACTTTTACTCATTGCCATGACTGCAAATAAACAATATGCAAATATTACGTAATGTAATTTATTTAAATAATGGGAAAGTATTATATTCGATGAATAGAATCATTTTCAACTTTCACCGCATAAATTATTGATCGCTTTGAAAAAGAACTAATACTGTGAATAAGCAAACAAACGATGGCGCAAGATCCAGATATGAATATTATGAAAAAATTGTTAAAAAAACGGTCTTCGGTTTTTTAATGTAACGGTAATAGTAACATTAGACCAATGCGCATAATAGTCTTCATTGCATATATTTTTATTTTTTAAGATAAAGATAAATTCTAAAATTTGCAAATAAAATGCGATTTAGTTGCTCCTTCTATAATATCTAACTAAATCAAATCGCAACCAAATCACCAGCAACACTATTACTTGAACCGTTTTTAAGATAAAGATAAATTCTATAATTGCAAATAAAGCGCGATTCATTGCTACTTTTTGAATATCTCGAGAACCACCCAATGTATCAAATTGGGATTATTTCAGATGGTTGATCGTATGCATATTTATGATTTACAACACTAGCAACACTATTCCCTGAATCGCTTATAAGATAAAGATAATTTCTTAAATTTGCAAATAAAGTGCGATTTAATTGCTCTTTTTTGAATATATCGAGAACCACCCAATATATCGAATTGAGAATGTTTCAGAAGATTGATCGTTTGCATAGTTGCAATCTACAGCACTAGCAATATTATTGATCCGTTTTTAAGATAAAGATAATTTCTTAAATTTGTAAATAAAGTGCGATTTAACTGCTCCTTTTTGAATATATCGAAAACCACTCAATATATTAAAATGGGATTGTTTCTGAAGGTTGATCCTTTGCAAAGTTATGATCTACAACCCAATAAGCACTATACACTAATTCATTTTTAAGATAACAATAATTACTTGAATTTGCAAATGAAAAGCGATTAAATTAAATAAAAAATGGACGAGTCTTTATAATAAAAAAATCGCGTTTCTGCTTCACTTTGTAAATCAAATTTTTTAAGAAAAATGCAACTGACACTTACATCTTCCTCAGCTTTCTTCAATTATTTCTTTTATATCAGTAAAGTCTAGCGGAAAAGATAATTCTGAATTCATTTGGAACAGAAATAATTAAGTCTTTAGAATATCGTCTACAAACGAGATTGTCATTCACGGAAACAAAAGCAATTTGATAAAAAATCTGAATTCACAATGCAACAATACAATTTGCTTTAGTAAAAAACAATAATAGAAATAACAAGATTCCGATACGGAATCGCCGATACGTGAAGCAATTATATAACGGTAAAATAAATTGAATAGATTGAGATATCAAACTGATCAGAGAAAAACAAAGAAAATGAGGATGAATCTGGTTTATTCTAATGCAAATTAGAATGGATCAGTAATTATGATTAAGGATTTATTGTAGGGAGACAATATTAAGCAGGTAGTACAAATTCAGATATTTCTGCATTCGTTCACCTCTAATATTTTTTTAAATGTTTACAAACCATATGTTCATATTTATACGGTAATAAAATTTACTTTGACTAGTTTTAATGAAAATCTGCAGAATCAACAATATACTTTATGAAACTTTCCTGGAAGTTTTGTAGCTATTATTTAATTATTATCTATTAGAACATTTAAATAGCATAGTCAATATAGTTGGCAAACTACATAGTTTTTGGCAAGCTAAATAATATACATGATTATTTATATGTAAGACAAAAATTAACCCTTTGTCGACTTTTTCTCGAAAACCGCTGTACCTACTAATTTCAAAAATTTAAAAATCAGTCATCGAAACTCGATACAGACTCGATTTAATTAGCTTTGGACGACGATGGGTCAAAACCTTTCTTTATAATGAGCAACTTACTAAAAAATGTCTGATCAACGTTTTCGTCAAAAATCTTACAGATGATCAAGCAGATAAAAATATGATTATCGCAGCCTAAGTTTATAATACTTAATTTACGAAATTTTGATTACTCATATTATAGCAAGTGTATATTAATTTCGAAATTCTAACATATCCAGGTTCTGCAATTGCAAGTCGATGACAAAACATTAACAGGGTATGTATGCTACTAATGTATGCAAATGCTGACAAATTGATATTATCGTAACAACCATGAACACAAACGATCAAAGATCAAACATATGCCTAATAACTCATGACAGGTTTACCGTAACTTTTTCTAAGTAAAAAAATTAAAATTTTGTCCCATGGCTGATTCACACTATTAATGAACAAAACTTCCTGGATTGCCCACACGATTAATGTGTTATGCCATTTGTAATACTCACAATAACCAGTTTGCTCTTGGAAATGTTTTGATGTTTGTTTGAATAATTATTATTGATTCTGTTAATCACTTACACATGCTGCAGGTTGAAAGAAGGTTTTAGAAACGATTATGTTTTTCGAAAAACATTATGTATGTACGTCATGCCTATTCTATTCCGTGAATTCCAAATTCCTGTAACATATTTGGTTTAGGTCGGAAATCGTTACTAAACGTTGAGGCTTTTGCAAATATTAAAATTCTCAATCTAAATATTTAGAAATCATTCTAAAAGAATAAGAATAACAATAATATAAACATTTTCTTATGGACCTGATGCTTTTACGGTCATTATGAATAAAAGATAAGATATATTATGAAGTTTGGAAAATATTGGACATTTTCGCGATTTTCAAATTATATTATGTAAAAACGTGTAAATCATAATTAAAAAAAAAATTAAAAAATCCGTAATAATAATTTAAAATTGCCTTTAGATTTTTTTAAAATCTATATTATCATTTTTCTCTGAAAATCATATATATTTCTCAGTATAAAATTAGTTTGAAGCATCACGATGCACTCATTATGAAGATACATGGATAATATTTGCACAAATGTTTCCAAAGAAATTTTCAAAAATTAAAATAAAAGCTTTTTGCTTTTATGGCAACTCTTCATGCACTATATGTGTATAACTAATACATTTTTATATAAAAGAAAAATAAAATCGTCAGCAAAAAAGTGTGATGGTCAGCTTAGTTGTCTTTCATTAATGTAGGCAAGATTGCAATTTTAATAAAAAATGTTACAGTACTCAAAGACTTACACATTAAAATGATAAGACAGATTTCAAGTAATTAATTTCGAATTTCGTACTACTTTAGTTATAATTTTTTGATACAGTGAGTCATATTCAATATCTAAATGCCGAAAATGTGTAATAAATTTTCAAGATTATAATATAAAAGGTGCGACTTCACCAGTCCATTGATGATTGAGGTCATGCAGTACAAAAAGTAACCACAATGAAAGTAAATTTAAATATATTCTTACGTTCTGAGAATTATATTCGAATTCAGTGCTAATTATTAGCAGTTATCAGGTTCTATAGGTAGAACCAAAACCAGAAGTAATTTTATTGCTAAAGGCTGCATAATATGAAACCTTCTTAATCTTCAAAGTTTCAAAACGTTGGAAATCTCTAGATTAGATCAAGGAGATCTTGCTATCAGTCATTGAATAAAAGTGAAAGATCATATGCGCAAGCATAATATTAACATTTTTAATAATCAACTTTTCTCGACCTTACTTAGATGTTGTTCTACATATTATCTGAGGTGAACGTAAAAGTGATAGAGCTACTTTGAAAACACGATCGATCTGTTTTCACGTTTACTTCAATTACATACTTTGTATATATATATATATATATATATATTATAATATAGTATTATATGATATGAATAAAAAAGTACCACATGTTTCACCTTTACCACATTTACCGCTTCAACAACCATGTAAGTTTTGGAATACATTTGCAAATCTAGAGCACATTTATAAAAAAAAATATTTCATGTTATATCCATTACATTTATAACAAAATATTTTATGAAACATTACATTTAAATGAAATAATAATGCAAAACTAGTTGAAAGTGGCATTTAGCCTTAAGGCAAGTTGCATGAACTTTCCGAAATGTGTAAGAATTGACTTAATAAATCGAAATTAAAATTAAGATATTTAGATAAAATGTTCAACTGTTTATTTCAAAAATAAAGTTATCGTTTTCAATTGATTTTAAACATTGCGATTTCGAATATAATTTTCTCAAACACATTTAATTTATCTGTAATTATATTAATTATATTGCACAGACACGTGCTTGTATGCCCTAAAATTGTAATTTATTATTTTAAATTTTATTAAATTGATATTATTTTACTCATCACATCACAAGAGCACCTTTTGACCAAATTTTGACTATAATATTTGTCGTAAGGCTGTAATATTTCAGTAAGTTCTATAAGACCATGATATATATCGCCAAAAAAAGTTTCATAAAAATCAGCTTAAATTTTTTTTTAACTGTTAATTTCAGGAATAGGGCTCGGTAGATTTTTACTTAAAACTAATCAGTATCAAACCCAACAAATATATTTTGAACACCTTTAGACTTTTTAAAATTGATTTAGAATTGAGAGCTAAAACGTGGACGATTTTTTTTTGCTTTCCTGCTATTTACAGAGAAACAGCTTAGCGGATCGCTTCACAAAACTGAGAAAATTTAATATAATAATCCACATAGAGTTACGTCGGTTGGCTTTTAAATTTTTGAAATCGGTCTAGCCGTTTTTGAGAAAACTTCGATTTACAGCAAAAAATCTGTTTACATACACACGCACACACACATACTTTTTCCAAATTTGGTCCCATTTAATTCAGAATAGTTTGAAACGTCGAAAAAACATAGAATTAGCAAATCGGATTTTTTATGAAAACATGAACTTCTTCTTCGAGAAGTTAATTATATAAACAGAAATTAGTATTTTTTATGTTAATTGAATTAAAAATTTTAAATACCTAAAAATCATATATCATATATCTCAATCATTTTCATTGGTCAAAATTCCTCAAAATTATATGTAAAATAGAGTTGTATTAATATGAAATTGTAACCATTTAATGCAATAATATAATTTTAAAAAAGTGCGTCCACATACGTGATAAAAGCAGAATAAACGAATTGGGTTTATATAAAGTTATAATCTTGCAATTTAATTTATTTCTGGATTAAGACAAATTTATCTCTTGATACCGTTCATTATACAGATGCAAATTATGTCATATAAACAAGTTTAAGTAAGAACAGTTGCATTTTATGAACTTTGATGTTGCAATGCAAAAATCCAAAAATGTGCCAAACAGGAACCGGTCAAAAAAAACGTTATATAACGGGAGGTATAAAATGACATAATTAAATTTGTACAAAAATATAAATAAAATATAAAATTTAAAACAAATTGGAATAAAAATTGAAAAATTTCTATTTAATGGTCTGGATCTACAACTTATCAGATAAAATGTTTGCAAATAAAAATACTTATTTTTGGTCATGTAAACAGTGGCGGATCCAGCTTCGGCGTCAGGGGGGGGGTCATATTGAAAAGTTTTTATAGTCCTCAATGAGTATGTAACAAATATATATATATATATATATATATATATATATATATATAAAAGATAGAGCGGGGCTTAAAGATTTGCGGGTAAAAAGGTCCACCACCGATATCTCAAAAACAAGTAAAGTTAAGGATTTCTTAAACAATATTTGAAAGTAGAGGAAAAAATGTACAACTAGCCATCACCCTGATTCTTATGACGTTAAAAAAAGCATTTTTACAAAAAATAAATTAAATAAATCTTTATTTCAACTCTGCTGGTGACTATTATGGACAAAATATCAAATCAAGAGACAAGATATTGGACAAAGTATCAAATAAAGAGTTATCTCTGTAAAAAATGTATCTATAAAATTCATATTTTTCATTGGTTGAGTAATGTAGCTATTATTTCGTTAAATCCATTTAAAATTAAAAATAGTAAATTGGATTGTTTGTCCTCTCGCCGTCCGATTTTACCACGCCTTTGGAGTAAAAAAAGACCAAGTGACAAATTTTTTGAAAACAGCAAAAAACACATTTTTACAGTGATGAATTAACTGGAGGTTGTACTAAAACATAGTCAGACGGTTTTTTGTTTAATGTGTCTTATTGGTTGTTATGTTTTTCGTTTAGTTTTCACAATATAATTGCTCAAATTTACTTAGCCTTACCTTATGTATGTGTATTTCTTAAAAAATAATCTGCGTCTTTGACGTGAGTCAAAATTCGACCTTTCTTCGATGTTTTCTCGTCTAAACCGATGTTAAAATTTAAAAAACTATAAAATGAAACTGGATAAGCGCTTGCGTTGATTAGTTTTTTGAGACAATTGGTCGATCGGTTTCTTTACTATTGGCAGAAAAGTGCAAAAATTATCGTCCATGTTTTTGCCAAAAATTCTTAACCGTGTTTTATTCGATTGATATCATTTGGAAATAAATAGTTTCTGTCGAAGATTGGTCAAGTCGTTTCTTTTTTATAATAGATTGTCACATTTTTTGGTGATTTAAGTGAAACTTTGCATGGCGTTAAATTTTCTACTCTAAATGAACGTACTAAACTATAATAAGGCCTGCGACAAGTGGTTTTGGCTTTTAAAAAATTCACCGTGTGTATGTATTCGGCTTCGTATTTCGTATGTGGGTCATTCTTTTACAAATCGTACGGATTTTGGTAAAAAAAAAATGTGACATTTTAGAATTGGCTGAAATTTTTTTTATAGATATTATACATAAAATCATTTGACACGTATTTCAGGATTTTGCCGGCAAAAATTTTTTTTTGGTTGATATTTACGATTGAAATATTGCCGATTTTCTCAATTTTTATGAACTTCCTCTGCATTATGTTAATTATCTTCAGTTGTGTTGATCAGATCAGTATTGTTTTTTTTTATTATATTCATTATGAACTCAACTTTGAAGTAATTTTTTATTATATTCATTATGAACTCAAACTTAAAGTAAAACACATGTGTTCGTTTTCCATCAATGTGTAATATTCAAATCATTTTTTAACTAGTTTGTATTGGTATTTTGCCTTTAGACAAGTTACATGGACTTCTTGAAATTTGTTAATAATCGACTTTCAGTAAAAAATAAATTAATTTATGAGGGATTCAAGGTATTCCCAGTAGATTTACAATATCACACACAAAACGAAGACGTTAACTCAGAGTATTTTCTAAAGGCAAATTTTCAAATTTCAATAATTTTTATAATTGAACTAGTTGCCGTAGGATTTTATTGGTTTATATGTTCATTAAGACCAAGTACTCTATCGATAAACCAAGTAAATCGTCTACTTTTAATTTTAACAAACGTCAAAAAAACTACTCATTTTCTCAAACTTTGATGAATTTTCAAAATTAAACTACTTGTCGTAAGGCCGTAATATTTCAATAAGTTGTATAAGATCATGATATATATCATCAAAAAAAGTTTCATAAAAATCGGCTCAAATATTTTTTTCAACGACGAAATACAAGCAAACGGCTCGGTCGATTTTCATCTAAAACTAATCAATTTCCTTCTTAACTAATATCTTTCGAACAGTTTTTGATTTTTTAAAATCGAATCGGTAGTTTGTGCTTAAATGTGGACGAAAAGTTTAAATCTTTTTCCCAAATTTCAAAGAAACGGCTCGGCCGATTGTCGCACAAAACTGACAAGCGTCAGTCCTTATTTAGACACATCAAATGGTTTTTAAATTTCTGAAATCGGTCCAGACGTTTTTGAGCAATCACCGATGAAAAGTCTAATTTTGACAAATGCCAAAAAAAACGAAACTAATTTTTGCAAACTTTGACGAATTTTTAAATTCAAATTTCGCTAAACGAGTTGTCATGTGGCCGTATTTGTATGATGATAGAAGACTATGGTATCTACAGTCAAAAAATTTTTTCAACACTTTATTACAAGAAAACGGCCAGGCCGATCTCTACCAACAACTCATCAGCACGATTCCCAATCAATATCTTTCGAACGGTTTTTGAATTTTCAAAATCGATTCAGAACTATGGGCTAAAACGTGAACGAAAATTTTTTCACTTTTCTGCTATTTACAAAGAAACGACTTGGCTGGTCGTCGCGCAAAATTGATAAACGCTAGTCCTCATCTCGATACATCGAATGGCTTCTAAATTTTTGACATCGGTCCAGCCGTTTTTGAGAAAACGCCGATTTTCAGCAAAAAATCTGTTCACACACACACACATACACACACATATACTTTTTCCAAATTTGGTCTCATTCGATTCAGAATGGCTTGAAACGTCAAGAAAACATAAAATTAGCAAATCGGATTTTTTGATGAAAACATAAACTTCTCCTTCGGGAAGTTAAAAGTAACTACTATATTTGAAAAAAAATTGCAATAGTTTTCCACTTCGAAATAGTTTACAGCGATTAGGTATACTTCTCTAAATCAGTCATTATTAACTTCTCGTAGAGTAGTTATAGTAATGGGCCGAAAATCTAAAATGATTTTTTACAGATGTTAGGATTACTGAAAGTTCATGCATAAGGACCACTCACAATCAGTTTAATTTTTTGATTTTTGAATGAAATTTTGTTCCTGAACTGTAATAAAACATATATTCGCAATACGATTAGAAAACCCTCAAATTTTAGGGTTTTTGACTCCGTCATTCGTCTACAATCAGTTAAATATTCAAGTTATAAAATGTGTTTGGTGACAAAATACATAAATAAAATCATTATGAAGTAATTTTGTTGTTGAATTAGTGTTTTATCTAAGTCCTAAAACAGGCTCAGGGGGGGGTCATGACCCCCGTGACCCCCCCCCCCTGGATCCGCCACTGCATGTAAAAGCTGTTTTTAGCCCTTCAGCTGCAAATATCTCCTTCAAGTAAATCAGGTCAAAGTTGCTAAATTATTACTCTAAGAACAGAATGGAAATATAACAGACAGACCTTAGGTGAAATTCTCTTATTACTAAAAGCTATCATTGGCAGTACAAATAAGACCAATCTGACTTTTTGAAAGTTACAGTCGATTATGTATGTATTTATGGATACTTCTGCACAATAATCGTAAATTAGTGTCCAATCGCACAATAGTACATTAGCCCTATCTCTCTATTATTTTATTGAAACAATATACAATAATCGTAAAACAGTTCAGTCTGATCTATGTTTTATAGAGCACTTCAATTGAGATATGAGTCAACTAAACTAAATGTTAAAATTTAATAAAACAGATTTAATGAAATAGCTCTATTTCAGTGAACTTATGAAACATATAATTCGATAAGATAAATAATTATAATATAAATATACAAGCAATAAAAACAAAATTTAATTATTGCATAAGCCAATGAATTGTTTTTGGGATAGTTCACTATAATAAAATAATAACTATATATTAAAATATTGATGAAATATTTGCGAAATATTTTCTTCAACAATTAAAGAAGGAATACATAATAACAAAGTGATTCATTGATACTTCTATGAGACGAGATATTCTTCGTTTATGACTTTTTGTAAATAATTTTTTGTTCGATTTTAAGACTGCCATAGCAAATTTTGAAGCAAAATTTATTTAGTAAAAATATTTACGTATCATTTTTCCACATTTTTTAATTTTCTTAAAATGTGAATAAAAATCTTTGAAATAAAGTTAAAAGTTCAGATTAAAAAAACTAAATTTTTTTGCAATAAATGTTTCTATATATTCTTCTGCATACTCTTACAAAAATAGCTAAATTTTATTTAGAGAAATAAGTTTATTAATTGTGACCCTCAGATCCAAATTGTGCCAATTTTAGTAAAACGCAACAAATGACAAATATATAAATAAACACCTTAATTCTGATGTAATAAGCAAAATAAAGTTATAGTTTTCCTTTTAGAATTTTGGATACATAAAAAATTATTTATAAAAATTAACACCTAGGTGCGATTGTAGCAAAACATGCCATTAGCACAATTGCATACTCAATGCAATTTTATATTACATCGAAGTTTATTTAAATTTTAAAAAAATTCAAGAACTCTGACAATTTATAATAATAAATAAAATTTTCCACATTCATCAGCAAAAGCTATAATAAATTTCAAAATTTAAGTAGGTATTCTGGCCAAGTATGAATTTTGAACATTTTTTTTAGTATTCTCGAATTTCTTAAAAATATTAATATCAAAATTTGCGTTTGAGTTCATACTGAAGAAAAGTCTATAAAGAAGACGTTGTAAAAAATCCAAGTAAATCTGTTTAGTAGAAATTGAGAAATGGTGGGTATCGTATAGTAAAAGACAGTTTGAAGTAAAACGCATTTATTTAAAAAAAGAGGAGGATTACCGTGGTCAAATAACTATAGGGTAGTGCAGGGCGTAAAGGTTCAATTTAACTTTGAGAAATTATATTGTGAAAAACTAAACAATTATACCACAACAAATAACCATATCAAACAAAAAACTATCTGACTATGTTCAGTAAAATTATCTGACTATGTCTTGTTTTCTCGGCTGTTTTTCAAAAATTAGTCACCTGGTCCTTTCAACCCCATAGGCAAAGTAAAATAGAAATTTTAAAAGGATTTACCGAAATCATATCTGCATTAATCAACCAATGCAAAATATAAATTTCATGAGTGCATTTTTTTACAGAGATAACATTGTCTATAACCTTGCCCTAGTATTTCGTCAAAAGAATTCATCAGCAGATATTTATTAAATTTTTCTCTTGTAAAATTGCTTTTTTACCTTATCTCCAAAAGTGATTTCAAAATTTAAACATACACTTGTGACTCTTGTGAACATATTCTTGAGTAGGGTAAAGCGGGGCTAGTAGAGCATAAAATTAATCCTAATATACAATATTGTACTGTTGATTCTCTAAGTTAAGTAAGTAAGTTTAAGGTAAGTTTTGTTTTCTCTCTCCATAAAAACTATAAATATAGAACTGATTATAAAACACTTATTTTCATTCATCACTAATCGACATTGAACCTATGGTCTCATTATATTTTCTTAGTGCTCAACTTGGCCCATCTTTGGGGTACATTGAGCATACTTGTCTTTTTGCAAAAACAGCTGTAGCTTTTAAATTTTACCTATTACCAAAAAATACTGTTGACGCTTTTGTTAAGCCATAAACAACAAATCCATCAAGCCGTATAACAATTTTTTGAGACTTATTATTGAGGAGCTACATCCGTTTAAGTTAAAATTTGCTCAACTAGCCTCACCCTACCCTAGTTGAACTTTGAAATTATGGAAAAAACAAAATGGATTTTTTTTAAATTCTAGAACAGAATAACCTTTTAACCAAGTATTAATGTCGACTTCTAGATTATGCAAAATGGTGCCGGTAGGAAAAGTTTCTAGAAC
>NW_020537758.1:39539210-39563219 GCF_003426905.1 Ctenocephalides felis | reverse complement strand
AATATTTGACTGGCATATATTCAGTTAATTGTGATGAACAACGTATTTATTTAATATTTAGAAAACGATATCTATTATATCTTTTTATATAATACATGTGTATGTTTGTTATTCACAGACGCGTTGATTAAGAATACATTAAACTTTCTCTTTTCTCGCACGAACAATATCTTACAGTTAACAAAATAATCCTAAGAACTTGTTATTTGTTGCCCAAACATTTTTACGGCGAAGTTAAAACATGAACATTACGTTTTGAAAAAAAACCAGCAATGATGGGAACTTGAATTTTAACTATGATCTTTGAATGTGGATTTTTTTATAAAATTATAAGGCATAGATACAAGTACCCTAGATACTAAAATCATCAAAGTGAAAATTATATTCTATAGTAGGTACGATGTATGGATATGATATTGACACAAAGTACCACAGTTTATCGACTGAATTACTGATAAAGTTGTATTACGCCCGAACTGTTCGTCATTCGCTCTCGATGAAATCATTTCTATACGGGTCGATTGTGATTAGTCGTCGTGTCGAGTGAATAGAGATCTTTCGTTGTATCGGCGTATGTTTTATGCGTTAACCGTGGAGCATTATATCGGAATGTCATTATTTTTAGGTAACATCGTAGTACAAATCTTGATTCATCAAAAAGTGCCTGAATCAGAAGATATTTTACGCTGCCTCCCTAAATTATTATAATGAGAATATAAAACAAATAAAACATTTGTGCTGTGTACGATACGTAAGTTTATTGAAATCATAATTTCCATATTATTTGTAGTTTCTATAAATCTTTAAAGTTATTGAAATTAAAAATATTTTTATCGACAAGACACATAATATAAAGCTGTAAGCCCCCGCTATCCTATTCCATATTTTTTCATAAAAACATGTTTATTGTTTATGAATAAGAACTCTTGCACTGAATAAATCTACGTCAATCAGTTTTTATGTGTTTAAATAACATAATTATCACTTATTATACAGCGTTCAAGAACTAATATATCTATTCAATTCATAACAAGTCATATTTAGCAGCCAAATCAATTTGAACCAGGAAGTGGATTTTTAGATCATTTTACATGAGTCATGTCCAGTCTTTTGTTAAATTTTTGAGCGTTCTCTTATGATCTGCAAAACATTTAAAGACCTTGAATTTGCGAATATTAAAGGCAGACCTTGATTATTATCTTGGCAGATCAATATGTTATATATTCAGTAATTATTCGATTATGTAATTATTTTTTTTTGTAACAAGACGGTAATTGAAATAAAATAGTTTGTATTAAAATCCCGGCGGTAACTCGGTCTTTATTCATACAACCACTTTTTATTCATCAATGTCTAATTTAATTTTATTTCATATGTGTTTAATCTCGTGAGGCTTTAGGGGCAGAGAGGGTTGACAAAAAATCTCGAAATTTTAGTGAGGGAACGAATTCAGCTGAATTTTAAATAAAATCCAAACATTTTCAAAAAAAAATAAAAAATTTAACGATTATTTTCATAACTAAAAACAGGAGAAGGGTGTAATTTTCAGTAAAACCACAATAACCAAGGGAAAGGGGGGGGGAGGTTCCAAATCCTCCTTAAAAAAATCGATCATGTGACTAAAGGACGCCTCCTTATTCAAATTTTTATTTTATTAAATTCATAAGCGCAATTAAAATAATGAGATATATCATTATTTCTTATTGTTAGTTAAATCCCATAAACTGCTTTAATGTATATCATTTTTAACATACTAGTTCTTTTATTAAAATGATTTTGGAGTCTTTACTACTATAATAATTATTGCTCCATTTTCTACTATAATTTGGCGTTTCACTTGCAGCAAATTTTTTCTAAAACCTTCAGGAAACCTATTTCTTGTCGTTTTCGAATGTTGTTTCTAACGAAAGCAAAACATTTTCCTCAGGAAATTGCGTCGTAGAAAATTATGCGATTCTATTCTGTATATGTTATGCTATTATTAACATAAATTACACCTGCTTGGTGTGATGATAATTTGCATGCTCTGTTTTTGTAACGGAAAAAGAGTTTTTGTAACAAATTATATCTAATACAAGAACCAATCTAGTTCAGTAGAACATCCGTTATGATTAGTGTACTACTCTTGTACTATGTCATATTTTGCTGGTGATTACTATGGTTTGAAATTTGCGAATTTTGTAGGTTCTAGATATTTAAAGATTAATTCTCTAATGTAACTAGGAATATTATATATTATTTATCCAGTGGCATCTAACCTTTTTGTACCGCCCTCCTCCCTGTTTCCCAAGAAAGCTATAAGCTTTGTCACAATCTGATTTTATAAATACTGCAACCGATATATAAAATAATTTATTTATTGAGCTTTTAGAACTTCGTTTAAAAACAGTAATGATAAATTTACCTTTTAATAAAAATCATATATTTAATTATAGTAAGTAAAAATTTTCATTACTGCTGCTTAAAGGAGTTTAATTGGAAAGTAATTTCAAGCAAAATCCTCCGTTATAAATCAGAGTTTTAAATCCACTATATATTTTGATTTTATAATTTGTGTATTGGGTTAATATATCTACATTGATATATTCCAAACCTCAATTTATTGTAATATGAGTTTATTATTAAAATGCATATATTTATATTTCTCATATATTACTGCGGTTATTTACCTCGAACCTACACACGTGATATACATTATGAGCGGTCAATATCATATAAATTCTCTACATTGTTATTTTATTGGCTATAATTTTCATAATTAACATCTATTAGAACTATGCATAGACTAAATAAAATCTGTTTACTGTTATTTTAAGTTGAAACGCATGAAAGATCACATATGGATCTCTTCTATTTACATATCCCACGGACCAAAACGTTCGACGAAATGCATTATATTGCATATAATGCATTTTTCTGAATTGGTAAAATTACTATAATGCCTTCTAATTCTATCAAAATGAAAATAATTCAATGCCTTTTAGGAGTTTTTTAAAGTATGGTGATCTAAACTGTCTATTTATTCATACCTCTGTCCAAGAGTTTAATCTCTGTCCACCAGTTTTAGCATTGAAAATTAGTTTTTTAAGAAAAATATTTTATTGGTATTCCTATAATGAGTTCAGATATATCATAAGTATTTAACAAATTCTAATTCTAATAAAATTATATCAAATACTGATAGGCCAAAATTGTTGGCTTGAATTCAAGAATACTACTCTATTATTTTGTCTCTAATCATACGAAGTTAAACTAATCAATTATCCTAAGACTTGGTTACAAATTAGCAGTAATCACTTCAATCAAGATTAAAACATATTTAAAGATAACTTAAATGATCTGCCATATCATATATACATATCTTTTTGGTCTGGCATTTTTTCCTAACTAAATTAATAGAGGTTTGAAAATATATAATATAAATTTGACTGTCTTTTTCGAATTTTGGAAATACATGAAGGAACTATGGATATTTTTATATTTGACATCACTTCTTATAACAAGTGCATAAATACGTGCTAATAAAGGAACTCTTCGTAGTAAAGAATTGCATATATAACTTTTCCTTAAACATGTAATTCATTGGTATCTATATTGAGACAAAGATTGATAATTTTGCTCATAAAGTATACGGTTTTGAAGATTTTGTGAAACTCATATTTGTTGATTTCATCATTATACACACAATAAGACTATATGCATAATATTGTTTAAAATAATAATTAATGAGTAACTACACACAAAGCAATTCATTTCATAAACAAATTTCTGCATTGTATTAATAAAGCCAACATTTATTTAAGCAAATAGATGTCCACATATGGAGAACCATGCAGTTGTGCTATAGAAACATTTTTCCAAGCAAGATGTGTCGACAGATTACAAAATACTGTATTAAATAGAAACAATTACTAATTATCCTGGTTGTTACGAGTGTTAGGAAACAATATTTTTAATACACTATCTTTTATATTCTTCGTATGAATCATTTGCTGGAATTATCCAAAAGCAAGCAATGAATGCATGCACGACCTGATTGTTCGCAATATGCCGATACAAATCTGAGTAGAAAGCGTGAAACTTCCAAGACAATATGAGTAAGAATTGAACCTACACCATGATATCATACTCCTCCACAGATAAATAAAGATCACCGAAGAAATAGAATAATATTCAGTATGGATATTTGCATCAGATTACGAATTTGGGAAAATCTTTCAGGCAATAAAAAATTACAATATTTGTTAGGACGTATTTTCGTTTTATTATATTGGCCATGAAGGTGACAATCTTCATGGCATTGAGCTTTCACACGGGATGGTTGCTACCCCTGGTAGAGCAGGTAGCGGATAGTTTAATGGGACTAATTGTTCACTTCTAATAGTAAAGTCCGCGAAACAACATGTATAATAAATAACCAATAAATTAATATATCTTCTTTCATTATAACTTTGTAACAAATCAGTGATTATAATAAGAACTGTAAGAATCAGAGTTTAATACAGTCTACAGCTACAAGAGTTAAATTATAACCCAACAACATGAGTTAATCCAAGGAGAGTTTTAATAAATCTCATAAGTACGTAACATAATTTATTTTATATTAAGACTAAGGATGAAGTACAAAATCATGCACAATACTCTTAAGCAAAATCTAAATAAGTAAAATAAATCGAAAATTTGAATTATTTATCCAATGTAAAAATACGTGGACTATTAGGTAAAAAAATATAACACAATGCACAAAATTGTTTCAGATCACAAAATTTTATTTATCGTTTACCAGGTGCCATCAATATAGATATAACCACAATTCCAATTCTCATTTTATTGATTTTATGTTGTAGCTTTTAATTTTTACTCATTATATTTATCTTCAAAATGTATAAGCTTTTGGACAATGTTTTCAAAACTCGACTCCAAACAAATATTTTTTGAACAATTTTTGTATTTTCAAACTAATTATGCAATTTATTTAAATTTTTGAAGTCGCAGCAAATTTTTCATTCACATATACACACATACAAACACAAGCACTTACTTATCAAATTTTTATATCAAACAATGTAGAATTTGTTACAAAGTTGATTATAAATATGTATAAGATAATATACATATTTATAATCAATCGTATGTTATATATAAGATAATTTAATGTTATAAACATTTCAAATATTTTATTGCATTTTTTAATATATTACAATCGAAAGTTTTTCATTTAAATTAATACTTTGATACCAAAAAACTATCAAGTGCATTATAGAAAAAATACAAAAATATTTTTTTACATTTTAGTTATACATATGTATTTTATTTTTGGTCATCATTTTGGTCATCATTTCATTTATGCCGATACCTATTATATTTATTCCGTTTATTACAATAACAATATTTGCGTGCTTCTATAACTTTCTTCATAAAATATTATTTACGATCATCACTTTCCCTAATAGTGAAATTATTAACAAAGCGTTTAATCATGTAAAAAGCCTTATTTTTCATCGAATAAAATAATTAATTTTCCAAACGTAATTAACATTAAAAATTAATTAATTTCAACATAAATTATTATAAATAAATACATTTATCAAATACCTGGAGAGTCTCGATATACGCTGAAAAAGCTTGGGGAAGAAAAAATTGTCCGACAAGGTGCAAATGTAAAAGTACTGCAAAAAGTAGGAGGGGTAAGAAGTCTACAGGAACAATTGTAAGAAGAACCGAGATTATTGGATTTTTCATATTGGAGAAGATTGCATTGAGTATGGTGTTAGTAAAATAAAGGGACTGAAAAGGCTGAGACTTAGAAAAATGCAAATCATAGACGACTTTCCCGAGATAAAGAATATGAAGCTGAGATCGGAATCACGTAGATATAAAGGTTTGAATGGATTTCTATAAAATGCATACAAAAAAAAATCTTTAAAAATTTTTACTTATATTCCTAATAATTCCATAATTTTTGCCTCAAGTGGTTTTTAAAAAACGACAAACTCTAATTCTAGAAGACCTAGGTCTTCGAAGAAGCAAGTAACCTTATAAATGTATAGTGATCATGTATAAGAGCGGAGTCTAAAAATGTTATTTTTATATAATTAATTTAGTTAGATCAATCTATAAACAATAGCTTAGATGGCACAATTAATGTCTCATTAATAATATAAGTGTAGGTGTATAAAAATAAAGAGTGGTATAGATTTTGTACCTAATCCAGGTATTCACTTAATCAGTAATAATTTTGTTTACATAAAAAACAAAGATAATAAATGCTTTTTGTTTGATAAATAAAATAACAACTTCTTAAAAATTTATTATCATATTAAAAGCCATCATACCTGGACGTCCAATCTCTGGATAGGTATTCGATTTGGTCATTCAAGTACTACCAAATATTTGCTGATGTTCCATATGAAATAAGAGCAGATATTAAAAAAATCGAAATTATTATCAATAAAAAAAAACTCAGATGAAGTGTTTATATCAAGAAGAAATAAAAATGCAAAAATTCAATAGGGTGAGACCACAAAATGCAACAGTGTCCAACTGTTCAATAAAATTACCGCGTCTTAAGACATTTTAAATATGGTTTATATATATATATATATATATATATATATCAGTGTGTTATTTATAATTATAGATATATAAACTTTATATCTCGACATACAAATCGTGAATCAGATTAAAATCTAGTCATGGCGATATCGTATTTCAAGCACTCCTCTGTGCGCGTAGCAATAGGTTTAGCATAAGTTTAACATAAATTCAGACCACATAATATATTATACCTACGATATGTTTCAATATCACAAATGCTGGGTCATTGTACCCGTAGTTCAAATTGAGATCTAATCTCCTCCATATAAGTCTTCGAAACGTATTCTTACAAAAAATTTGCATTTTGAATATCTGATGCGAAGTATATTGGCTCGAAGACGATTTAACTGCTCTTAGATAACGAAAATGAGTTTGCGAATTTAAATATTGATTTATTACATTTGTCTAGGCGCGTGAGAACTGAATGCTTATTTGTAGAAAAAAAACATTTGAAATATCTTTTTTACCTAACAGGAAGAAGATAATACCCATAAGTTTCGATAGATACGTTAGGTGTTACTTTTATCTTGGATTAAGCCGTTATCTTATTCCTGATGTCATCACTCTAGGTTTAGTTGAACTTTTTGACTATCATCCAGTAATATGGATTGAAATATTTATTGATATTGAAATTAATACACTCTTGCTGAAAATTACATTTTGATCAGAAATAAGATACAACTAAATTTATTTATTTATTTTATTATTTATTTATTTATTTATTATTTATTTAAATGTTTATAGAACTCGTTTATTAAAATTGAAAAGAAAGACCTATCAAATAACATATATGCCACGTTATGTATTAAATTACTTGTGAAAATAATACAGTGGCATGTGCTGAATTTGATATGTTCGTACATAATTCAATCATTATTTTTCATTGACTCATCAATTGTTGACTTTATGGTCAAATTTATTAATAATGATTCCAGCTTCTTCTTGACTTCATTGGAACTAGATATTCTATAAATTGATTTTAATATGACAAAAATTATCATTTCACATTTAATCCGATACTTCGATAAGACATTTCTTGCAGAGCTTCATCTGATTCTTGAGCTATCCTAAACTATAATTAATTATAATAGTTTGGACACGAGGAATCACTATTTCATTGTTCTTTAATGTGATAATGTTTAATATCTAGTATAATAACAACACTACTTGATCTAATCAGTTGTTGGAAAATTCAAAAATGGGAGCAAGCTCCTGAAATTGCAAATACTATTCATATTAGTCAAAAGTTAACTTTTGGATAATAAGATTAAAACACTATTTTGTTGGCAAATTAATTTTTAGATCAAGGAACCCATTTTTCTTACACTTATCAGCTCTCCTACGATGAAAATGTACAATACAAGTGTTCAAGTTTGTTCTTTAAGTGATCCCATTGCACTAGTAAGTTCAGCAGCGGATATTAAATATCAGATTACATTATTGCAAAATGCAATGCACGTACGAACATAGGCATTATAGAAAATGTGCATTTATAGGCGTGTCGTTTCGAAAAAATCATTGGAATTCTTGCATTATAGGAGATTGGCAAGAAAAATGAAATGATAACATTTGTAAAAATTTACATAAATATGTTTTTTTTCGACCATTTAATGAAACGTTTATTGGCCCAATGGTTGAATTTTCATCAATCTTCAACTATACTTCAACAAATGAATTTTTTGTTCTCATTAACGTTTCTAGCAACATTTTCATATGCCATCAATAAATACAAATTTAGGACATCCAATCAATTTATCTTAAGTAGACCAAAGTGCAGACACAAATTTTGGCAACCACAAAGTCATTTTGACCAGTTTTCATACGCATCTTGTGCAAAACTTAGAACCCGACAAGACTCTCTAGATTTTTCTCTAAGTGATACAAATTATAGAAGGTAATGTAATTTACAGTACAAAAAAATTATCCAATTTGAAAACTCAAATTATTTATTTCTTATCTGAACATTTTTGACCATAAAAATGAAGGCTGCCTGTATATCCTACTAAGAAATTAAAATTTTTTCAAAACGATTAATTCAAATATTCTAAAACTAAAATTTTTCATCAAAATGCTGTGAAATATTTTCAATTTAAACTGATAATTCTATCATCCTAGTAAATAAGAGGTTAAGTCCATTTTCACTATTTTGAAAAGCTTGATTTAAAAGTTCTATTACTTAAATTTGACTTAACCACTTATTCACTGGAATGGCAGAATTAATTATTTAATCCCAGTTTTTAACGTTGTTTATTTGATATTTATTTAAAACCGACAGGCCTTGAATTGATGATATTGAATGTGGTAAATGGCTTTTTATATTTAACATATTTTTAAAAAATATCATGGCACTATGACATATTATTTGATCAAAATGTAAGCTTTATCATGTGAGGAAAAAAAACATTGGGTGTTTCTATTAGTTTCTTTTAACCAAAAATCAAACATTTTCACATTCATGTCCATTTTGGGTGTTAGGGTTTATTTCAAGAAATTCTTTAAGGGCAATTGTGAAACTGCGAATGATTATAAATGGACATATATATGAATATGAAGTGTGAATTTGTAGATGTGTAGGAAGTCCATTAATATACATATGTGGGATTCTGCTAAGTAGGTAGGAATTTTTATGATCATATACGTATATGTTTATGATAAGCAACTATAATTAATTGGAAAAGAAGTAGACTTTGTAAGTGATAAAAGTTATTGGTTTTTGTGCCACGAGATAAACCTACATTTCAAATTTAAAAAATTTTATAAAGAGGTTAAAATTATTCCAAATTTTTACATGCTATGAATAAAATACTAAATATTATAAGTTAATATTATAAAAACGTTGCTAAAATCAATCAAAAATTTTTCATAAGTTAATTAAAATTAAGTAAAAAAATGTAATTGTTTTTAATCGTGGTGCATGTAGAGATCTAGAATGTATACCAAATCCTGATCAGTTTATAGATTGTTCAAAAACAAAGTTGTATACAGTATTGGAAAGTGAATGTTGTCTGTACCTAAAATCGATCGTGCCCATATACATATTTGTATCACCATTCTTTGGAAAGATCACGATTTTATTTTTTTGCAATTGACGGAAGTGTAATGTAAGGTCTCGTATACTTTCACCTCGTTATCTTTTTTTAAATAAAAAAAAATGTTGAGCAAAAAATAATTTTATAAAAATATTAGATTGCATAACTTGAAAGATGATATTTAGCGTTTGATAGATAATTATGGGAGTAACTCTCTAACTTCCACACGCACACACACACACATATATATATATATATATATATATATATTTTCAAATATTTCATCGACACAAGTAATTCAAATTACTATTCCTAATGATCAGCTTCTTTTGTGCCTTTAGACAAAAATCTTTAGATTTTTCTTTTAATGACAGAAAATAATGATAAGTAAATTGGAAACCCAAATTATTTATATTTTTTATTTGAACATTTTTGACTTTAAAAGATCAAAGGTTTCTAGTCTGAAGTTATTAATGCACTTGTTCTGCACTTTTGTTCAAAAATCTGGAGAAGATTCTTGAATTAACTATGTAACTATTCCTGATGTTCAGCTTTAGAGTTAACTTCTAAATTCATAATTTTTTTCAAAAATAGTTTTTATACAAGAAAGTTTAAAAGTAGTAATTGCTTATTTCCAATCAGTACAACTTTCAATACTGCTATTCTAGTAATTTATAGTTGCTTAGTAAAAAGGTATGGTTTGACCGGCTTCGATGTAGATCTTCAGAGAATAGTCCAGATCTCCAGAAAGAATTGCACTTTCTAACAAAACCTGGAAACGATTCTGTATATAATGATTTTGTGTTGTGACACTTCTGAAAGATATAGAGGAGTTTGTATCTTGTTTTAGGTCGTCGAAGCTTTGAAGCGGGCCGAAACATTCACTACAACTTTTGCTCCATAGATAGACAGGCTGTGGTTTTCAAAAGGTTTAGAAGAATAATTATTTTAATTAATTATAGCGTGTTTATCGATGTTATTTTTGCTGTGAACTAGATCTTGCCAATGTACACTAATAGTAAGGTCGCCTTCTGAACCCTGTCATCGGAACTTCCACTTCGTAAATTACTTGTTTCGCAACTTTTACTAGACTATATGTGGTTTTACTATACAAGTTAAGTTGTTACTTGATTTTGCACTTGTCCTAGATTATTCATTAACCTGCTGATGTAGATAGCTATTAAGTGACAATTTTGCAGTGTCATGCAAATGAAATGAAATTAAAAACCGCATTAATTGTCATTGACTTTGCTATAAAACTTTGCTTGATGGATTATAGAGAATTGATAGTTCAGTGCGGTACTCATGATTTTTTTTGGACAAAAATTTACTGCTTAGAAATTATTTAATATTTTGCAGTTAAAGTTCTTTATCTTTGATAATTCAATAATTCTCTGGTTTTAATTCACTCGTACTTCCGACATCAATACTGGTCAATCTCAATCCAAGTGAGCCTCAGGGATCACATATTGAAATTTGAATTTATCATAAATATATATTGCCTATATATTTTCTCGTTGAAAATGGGTCTTGTTGAGATCGTTAGACAGCAGATAATAAACTATTAAAGTTTTATGACTGAAAACTAGTAAAGTATATGTACTTTATAGGTACTGATAGTTTTTGCAAGGTCCATTCGAGTCAATCGACAGCTCAGGAAATGAGCATATTTTTAACATAGAGTACTGATATAACTATATATTTCCTATTTATTTCTTTTATCACGTGTCTAAGCTTAATTAAAAGACTTTACCATGTGTACAGTTTGAGAAGTAGCGTGAAATCTAGTTTTGTGGCACACATGGTAGTAAATCTAATGCCCACACAATGTGTTCTACTCCGACATACAACTACTGCGCCGTTCAACTTGGTTGGCAGATAAATCATTTCATATCTAAGCCAAGATGACAAAAAAAGTTAAATTACAGACAGACACACTGACACAAATGAAATGATCACGATTCACTCATTTGTAGCGCCTTGCAGACAATTTGTGCGAAACTTCTTTTGTATCGTCTGAGGAGAAAGAAAGTGAGGTTAAGGGGTTATAGAGTAAGGTGACTCGTGTACGAGGTATTAATATCTTTAAAAACATTATTTTTCAAAAATATTATTACGAATGATAGTTTGGGTCATAATTATTTTAGAGTTCACTGAGTTTAAAGTTTAGCTATCATAGTCAGAAGGCTACAATTAGTGCACAAGCTCCATGTTTCTCTTTCAAATTCTTGTTAACAAACAAACCAATATTTGTTTTGCAATTTAATGAATATGCCTTTAATTTCAAATATTTGCACATTTAACAAATATAACTATATATATTACATGCCCAAAAGTGATGGATCTACAAAAGTTCTTAAAGTTCTGCAAGTACATTCAAGATCCATATAATTCATACCTCCTCTGAAAATTATTAGTTATAAAATGTTTTTATTAATTATTAGCAATAATTAGGAATATCAGTTGTTTTTTTTATTTATGGAATTCAGAAATAAAAATTGATAACGTTATAATTAAATGAAGGAAGGCACATAGTTATATACTTGGACTTTTCAAAACTGTATTTTAAGTGCAGTTACACTTTAAATTTTACAGTTTTCAATTGAGCCATGATAATACTCAAAAGAATAATAATTCTCAAAAACGTTTTCTGCAAAGTATAAAAAAAATCATCAACTTTTGTATGTATTCTATTCAAATCTATATTCTCAAATTCGATATTGCAATAAGAATTTTCACACTACTTAGTTTCTTCTATATTATTATTAATTAAGAAATACTCATTCTAAATGCTCCAGAAAAATGCTCATTTAAGGATTTGAAATCAAAATAAGTGATTTCTAGAATTTTGTAATTGCTTACTATGAGATTAGTAGAAGAAGTTGTGGAAGTTGTATGAAGTATGAATTCCATTCCATTTTAATATTAGAGATCCAAAAGAAAACTCATTGGTGGTAAAAAAATATGGAAAGTGAGTTGAATGTATATTCTCACCGATTGTTTCATATATTAATTTTTTTTGAATTATTGAAAAAATTCTCAACATAAATAGTTATAACTTGAATATACTTCATTTTCTAGATATGTATTAGTGAAACTATTTGATAAAACAATATAAGAATTGAAGAACTAAAAACATATATATATATATATAGTATATCATTAGGATTCGAAGGATCTGTGGGGTTTTAGGAAGTTTCTTGCCTACTCGAGCATCGAGATCATTTTGAATTCATTTAAAAACTATAGTTCTTAGAATTAACTTTAATGAAACTACCCTATAAATTAAAATTTACAATGCAGTCTATATTAATTATACAGGTATCAATTATGCAGGTAAAGTTTATAATTAATTAAATTAAAAATCAATAAAATATTAATCTCTTATAAAGAGCAAACTCTTATAAAGAGATTTCGGGCCACATTACAAATTTATTTTTAATATATTTATAATTTTTCTAGAATTCACGTTATGATATTTTCACGGATTTCGAAGAACATACGTACATATATTATATGTATATAAATATAAATATGATGTAACAATATTTTCCAATGCATTAATGAATCTATAATATATTCAACCGTCAATTTGCATGAGATTCTGAAGTCAACAGCTCATCAAATGTAATTAATCAAATTATATAGTATTGTTGGTTTGAACTTTATACAAACATAAATAGAGAAACTACGCTATTAACCAGTTTTAACAAAAACATCACTTTCGCCAATGTCATTAATACCTTATAAAATCTCCATGTCGATTATATGATTTGATATGGATTTTTTTCCATAATCAGTGTATATCATCTCTTCTTAACTTGTACACATGTTAATTATGATTAGCAATTACTAAAACGCATGCAACTTTTCGTTCGACTAATTATTCCTATCGACTGAGAAATTACATATTAATTCTCATAGATAATTAGCTGAGAACGGAGTAATTAAAACTGAATAAGAAGCCTTTTTAAGAAATACATCATGTGCACGAACTTTATATATTCAATAGAAAAATATTCCATAATATTACACATAACGTGATGCCCAGAAATTTAGAAAATAAATAATCAAATGATCATTCTAATAAGAATTTAGACATAAATAGATATATAAGATTATAATAATATTTATCAGAATAATTTGAAGATATCGCAATGTTTTGTTTTCAATTTAATGAAAACTATACATACGTATTTCAAATTTAAGTGCGATGATAATTAATATATGCCAAATTTTAGCTAAATTTTGTATTAGGCGGAATATCTAAATAAATAAATGAATAGATAAGTATTGATAAAGTA
This sequence comes from Ctenocephalides felis, assembly GCF_003426905.1. Taxonomy (NCBI): domain Eukaryota; kingdom Metazoa; phylum Arthropoda; class Insecta; order Siphonaptera; family Pulicidae; genus Ctenocephalides; species Ctenocephalides felis. The sequence continues at coordinate 39,549,289 of NW_020537758.1, read as the reverse complement.
ATATAAAATATGATGTAAAATACTTAAAGTATTGGAAATATTAAAAATTATATTATGCACTGATGAAGACTTTGGACTTGAAAAGAACCGTTTATATTTTTTTTTGTTATGAAAGAAAAAGTATGCAGAACGTATAATATCTATTGTTAAACCACCATTATTAATTAATATGAAAAAAATTAAAATATAGAGATTTTTTTATTTATTTTTAATTTAGAACATAAATCGAAACTTATCTTATAAGTAAAGGAACATCACCTTCTATGTCGAACCCAATGGTTCACTTATTATCTGCATTTAATTTTTTTTATCATCAGAAATTGTGTAATACTGATGATAAAATTTGATTTTTTTATTAAAATACTTTTTTCTAAAGTATAAATGAAGTCTATATGTTTCTACCAATCTTTCTCTACAAATACAATCTTTCTCTAGAAATAGTTCAAAATCAATTGACTAATATTGATGATGTTAGGAAAACAATTTTTCCATAAACTTTTGATTCTAGAGACAGGATAATATAATATTTGGCTAAAAATAAGCCTGGGTTAGTGTTTGGCTTGAATAAAATCATTAAAATAATTAGTTTTTTAATAGCCATGTATAACGACCGTTAGTAATATTCAAATTATTAATTAATTAATTAATTTGATTTTTTTAAATAAATTGTCAATTATTAACTTTGAATAGATTCAAATTAAATTGCTACTATTATATCAATTTATAAAGTTATTAAATAATTTAATTTAAGGTATGAAAAACGTGACAATTAAATCGAGTTATATTTAGTGGCAACCTCTAACGTAAATATATTTCTATTTAAATTTTGTTCTTAAAGGTTTGAAATAAATGATGAATCTATTATGATTCTAAGTGATGAACTCACTTTATTTTAGATTCTGATTACTTTATAGATATCAAAGCGTTTAAAATTATTAAAAAAATAGTAGAGGGTATAGTAAACATGATAATTAAGAGAGAATTGAATTTAGCGGCAGCTTTTAACTTATTTAATATATTTCGATTTAAATTTTGTTGTTATAGGTTTGGAATAAATCTAAAACTTTATTTTATATTTTGATTATATTACTTATATCAATGTGAAAAAAAATATTAAAAAAATTTGTTTAGTGCGTGGAAAACTTGATATAATATTTAAAATCTACTAATTGCTGTAATTTGGTTTGTTTCTTATACAAAATTTTTATAAGTGAGTTCAATAATTCATAATTTTATTTATTTAACACGATAATATCAAATTTTTTTTTGAATGAGTCATGGTTTGATAGATATTTTGGTTAAAAGTGTATCAAAAAAACTTAATGTATGAAAGAATAATAACAGAAAACTATCGACATAAATTTTCCTGATAAAGATTGAAATAGCTTTGTTATTATTTTTAAGAAATTATTTATAAGTAAATATTTAAGATTATATCAACAACTATTGAATTATTTTTCCAACATGTCAATATAGTATTCAATGTACCTTTACGCCTGACAATTCTAAATTTCCCAATTTAACTAAATGTCCTTAACAGGACAGTTGTAAATAAAATAGAGAATAAAATAACGAATACATTTTTTTGACAGTTCTGGAAAAACACTATATGACTGGCATGGCTCTATATTAAAACTTTTTTCTGGGCAATCACGTATGTCAGCTCATGTAGAACTTGTTAGCGTCAGGCACATATGACTGACATGAAAACCGACGTAAATATAAAAGTGTTTGTTACAATTTTTCAATAAATATAACTCTATATGATATCCAACTCCTGATCAACAAAATTCTATAAGCCACTAATAATAACCTGCACCTCATCACAAAATCTCCAATAAATTACCTCAATTCCAGCCAACAAGCGCCTTTGTCCACAAATACCAACAGGTGTTAACACGCACAAACACTGTTTTGATGTCGCAAGTAATCCTTTTATCACCAATATCAGTTTAAAAACAATATATTTAATTTTTTACAATCACCAAAATATTATCAACACCGTGCTGTTCCACTAAAACAACATATGTATTATTTGCCTCATTCACAACACGGCCGGCTGTCTACTGCTGTTTGCCGTTGACTGCTCTCTGATATTTATGCTTTGCGTTTGTATGCAATCGGCTTGTCTCTTTCTGTATCACATATGAGTTCAGGTGGTCTTCTGCTTCTACCTGAATGTATATGATACATCATCTGAAATTCTGTTGTTACCTTTTAGTAGGAGAGCTGGACGGATCATTGATACCTCCACGTATTGGTATATCATCGACAGATGATATACTAATCTCCCTGCTTTTGAAATTTTTTGACAAAATACCAGATCGAGGTTATATACAGTGTTATCTCTGTATAAAATGCACCCATGAATTTTAGATTTTCAAATTGTTAAAAGGACCTGGTGATAAATTTTCGAAAAACAGCAGAAAAAACGTTTTGCCATTAGCTGGGAGTTTTACTGAACATAGTTTTTGTTTAATATGCAATGTCTGGTCCAGCACATTCTTGAAATTTCATCTAACTGCAGATTATTAGAAATAAGGTCTTCTGCTCTAGAATTTTTTAAAAAATCCTATTTGTTTTATCATATTTTCAAAGTTTTAACTACTCAAGAATATGTAGAGCATGTTTAAAAATTTAAAATTATTTTTGGGGATAGGGTAAATACGCAATTTTACAAGGATAAATTTAATTACATAATGTATATGATACATCGTCTGAAATTCTGTTGTTACCCTTTTATGGAGAGCTGGACATATTATTGATACCTCCACGTGTCGGTACACCATCGACAGATGTCTAGTCCAGCACATTCTTGAAACTGTCCTGCATCATTTTGGCATAATCAACAGAATACTTGGGTAGAGGGCCTTCTGATTTGGAATTTTAAAAAAATCCAATTTGTTTGTTCCATATTTTCAACTACTCAAGAATATGTAGAGAATGTTTAAAAATTTCAAATTATTTTGAAGATAGGGTTAAAAAGCAATTTTACAAGAGATAAATTAAATTATCGGAATGTATATTATACATCATCGAAATTCTTTCGTTACCTTTTAGTAAGAGAAACGGACAGATTTTGGATACCAACACGGTATTGGTATACCATAAAGATCTGAAATCTGGTCTAGGACATTCTTGTCGACAATAATATTTGGGTAGAAGGGTATTCTTGTTCTAGAATTTTAAAAATCCAATTTGTTTTTTTCCATATTTTTAAAGTTCTACTAGGGTAGGGCGGGCTAGTGAGCAAATTTTTACTTAAACGGATGTAGCTTCTCAATGATTAGTCTCAATAAATTGATATACGGCTTGATAAATTTGTTGTTTATCGCTTATAGTAGTTTTTGATAATAATTGAAAGAGACCTACAGCTGTTTTTAATTAATTAAGCAAAAAGTCAAGTATGTTCAATGTACCCCATAAGTGGGCCAAGTTGAGCACTAAGAAATTATAATGAAATCATAGGTTCAATGTCGATTCGTGATAAAATATAATAAGTGTTTAATAATCAGTTTTTATATTTATAGTCTTTTATGGACAGAGAAAACAAACTTACAGTAATGTTCTTCAAATAATTACCAAAAGTAGAATCAAAAAACAATATCGTATCTTAGGAATAATTTTGCTCTCTACTAGCCCCTCTCTACCCTGCTCAAATATATGTTCACAAGAGTATGTTTAAATTTTGAAATTATTATTTGAGGAGATAGGGTAAAAAAATATTTTACAGGAGACAAATTCAATAAATAGTTATTTCACTCTTCTGATGAATACTTCTGACGAAATACCCGAGAAAGGTAATAGATCGTATTATCTCTGTAAAAAATGCACCATGAAATTTATATGTAAACTGGTTAAATAATAAAACTATGATTTCGTAAATTTTCATTTTACCCTGCTTATGGGGGTTAAAAGGACCAGCTAAGTTTTGTTAGAAAAACTGCAAAACACAAATACCATGATGAATTAGCTGGGCGTTTTACTGAACATAGTCAGATATTTTGTATGTTCGATATGTGTTATTTGTTGGTTTGGTTTTCAACATAAATTCTCAAAGTCACATTGGACCTTGGTGTCCCGTCCTACCCTACAGCTATCTGACCACGATAATCTTCCTCTTCTTCCTTCTTCATTTTAAACGTTTAATTTAGGAATGAACTCACCCCCAATTTTTGATTTTAAATGTTTAAAAAAAAATCTATTATATAAAAAAATGTTCAAAAATCACATAATTCATACTTGACCAGAATACCTCCTTAAATACTGAAATTTATTATTCTCGCTGACGTATCAACAACAATTGTGGAAAATTTTATTTATTCAGCTCTTGCATTGACTGGTTTTAAAAGCGTTGTTTGATTTTCTTAAAAGTTGTCAGAGTTCTTGTAATTTTTTAAAACTTAAATACACTTTGAATAATATTGAATTGCATTGAGTATGCAATTGTGCTAATGGCATGTTTTGCTATAATCGCACAAGTGTTTAATTTTTGCAGATAATTTTTTTATGTATCCAAAATTATAATAGAAAACCGTACTTTATTTTGCTTATTATCAGAATTTAAGCATTTATTTATTTTATATATTTGTTTATTGTTAATTTCACTAAATTTGGCACAATTTTGATAAATTATTTTATTATATTCACATTAATAAACTATAATCTCTAGAGTATGTAAAAGATAAATAGAAACATTTACTGCAAAGAATTTAATTTTTTTTAATTTAAACTTTTAACTTTATTTCAAAGATTTTATTCAAATTTAAAGAAAATTAAAAAATTGTGGTAAGTAATCCGTTAACATTTTCACTGTAAATAAATTTTGCTCAAATTTGATATTTAGCATTTTTTAAATGAACAAATTAACATTTACAAATAGTCATAAATGAATAAAATCTCGTCTCATGTTAGTATCATAGATCACTTGATAATCACTTTGTTAAATTATAAGTGTTAATTGTTAAGAAAATATTTTATCAATATTTTAATGTATAGTTATTACTTTGATATAATGAACTATCCCAAAACATTGATTTATGCAAGGAATAAATTTATATAATGTATTTATTGTCTATACATTTTCACTGAAATAGCGCTGTTTTATTAAATCTGTTTCAATTTTACCATTTAGTTTGACTCATATCTCAATTAAAGTGCTCCATTATACATAGATCAGACAGAACTGTTTTACGATTATTGTATATTGTTTCAATAAAATATAGAGAGATAGGGCTAATGTACTATTGTGCGATAGGACACTAATTTAGATTATTGTGCAGAAGTATCCATAAATACATACACATCGACTGTAACTTTCAAAAGTCAGATTGGTCTTATTTGTACTGCCAATGATAGCTTTAGTATTAGTTAGCAATAAGAGATTTTCACCTAAAGTCTTTCTTTTATACTTCCATTCTGTTCTTAGAGAAATAATTTAGCAACTTTAACCTGCTTTCCTTGAAGGAGATATTTGCAGCTGAAGGCTAAAAACAGCTTTACATGACCAAAAATAAGTATTTTTATATGCAAACATTTTATCTGCTAAGTTGTAGATCTAGACCACTAAATAGAAATTTTCAAATTTTTATCCTATTTTTTTTTATAATTTTATATTTCATTTATATTTTGTGGCAAATTTAATTATGTCATTTTATACCTTCCGTTATATAACGTTTTTTGACCGGTTTCCTTTTTGACATAATTTCGGATTTTTGCATTGCAACATCAAAGTTCATAAAATGCAACTGTTCTTACTTAAACTTGTTATATGACATAATTTGCATCTGTATAATGAACGGTATCAAGAGATAAATTTGTCTTAATCCAGAAATAAATTCAATTGCAAGATTATAACATTATGAACCCAATTCGTTTATTCTGCTTTTATCATGCATGTGGAATTGGATGCACTTTTTTGAAATTATATTATTGCATTGAATGGTTACAGTTTTCATATTAATGCAACTCTATTTTGCATATAATTTTGAAGACCTTGACCAATAAGGATGATTGAGATATGTGATATATGATTTTTAGGTGTTTAAAATTTATAATTCAATTAACATAAAAAATACTAATTTATGTTTATATAATTAACTTCCCGAAGGAGAAGTTTGTTTTCATAAAAAATTTAATTCGCTAATTTTATGTTTTCTCGACGTTTCAAGCCATTCTGAATTGAATGGGACCAAATTTGGAAAAGGTATGTGTGTGTGCGTGTGTATGTAAACAGATTTTTTGCCGTAAATCGACGTTTTCTTAAGAACGGCTAAGCCGATTTTAAAAATTTAAAAGCCAACCGATGTAATTCGATGTGGATTATCTTTTCTAAGTTTTGTGAAGCGATCGGCTAAGCTGTTTCTCTGTAAATAGCAGGAAAGTAAAATAAAATCGTCTAAAACTGTTCAAAAGATATTTGTTGGGAATGATACTGATTAGTTTTAGGTAAAAATCTACACAGTCTGTTAACGCCTCATTCCCCAACCCTGGTCTAATTATTATATTTTATTATCTCCATGCAGGATAGCGACAATAAACCCTCATTCCTTTTATTATTACGCATCCTGTCGCAAAATCAGTAATCCATTTTTCCTAGAATTTTTATCACCTGTCCCTGACTACATCATACAATCATCCTTATATTTCCAAGAAATTCGCACTACCTGTATCCAGTTTAAATTCTCCGTATCATGCAATTTATCAACCAATACCTGATCGATTGATAAATGTAATAACCACTGATTGGTTCCAAAATTGTAATGGGTGTCCTTAACTCCACAAAAGGGCCAATCAGAAAAATATATAAAATTATAAAATCTACATAATTTAGTATCAACTTAAATTTCATATAGCTAAGATCAGTCGTAAATTAACACTCAAAACTATAACATGTATTCTAACTTCAACTATCTAATCATCTATAAGTCTTAATATTCTTCAAATATACAATAATCAAACATTTATTCAACATCTTTTATTCATATTATCTTTTCAAACGGTCTGATATAGCCACAACTAAATATATCTGGTCCTTCGGCAAGTGCAAGTGTTCAATAGAGTTCGGCAGCATCCAGATAGATCACGAACTTCTTAAACACTTTGAACCTATCTCAACAAATACTTTTTTGGCCATTCAAACCGAATGGTCAAATTTACTAAACATTTTTTGGTCCAATGCGAACCGGATTAACCAGTGAAAGTGGAAGAAAAAATCTAAATCTAAAACTAAAACCTAAAACTAAATCTAAAATCTAAAATCTAAAACTTAGTGCACAGTGTATTATTTAAATCTTCATCTTCTAGTGTAATACATTGCATCGCATATTAGTTAAAACCTTTATCTAAAATCTACAATCTAAAACTTAGTGCACAGTGTATTATTTAAATCTTCATCTTCTAGTGTAATACATTGCATCGCATATTAAGTTTAAAAACCTTTATCTAAAATCTAAATCTAAAACTTAGTGCACAGTGTATTATTTAAATCTTCATCTTCTAGTGTAATACATTGCATCGCATATTAAGTTAAAAACCTTTATCTAAAATCTAAAATCTAAAACTTAGTGCACAGTGTATTATTTAAATCTTCATCTTCTAGTGTAATACATTGCATCGCATATTAAGTTAAAAACCTTTATCTAAAATCTAAAATCTAAACTTAGTGCACAGTGTATTATTTAAATCTTTATCTTCTAGTGTAATACATTGCATCGCATATTAAGTTAAAACCTTTATCTAAAATCTAAAATCTAAAACTTAGTGCACAGTGTATTATTTAAATCTTCATCTTCTAGTGTAATACATTGCATCGCATATTAAGTTAAAAACCTTTATCTAAAATCTAAAATCTAAAACTTAGTGCACAGTGTATTATTTAAATCTTTATCTTCTAGTGTAATACATTGCATTGCTATTAAGTTAAAAACCTTTATCTAAAATCTAAAATCTAAAACTTAGTGCACAGTGTATTATTTAAATCTTCATCTTCTAGCGTGATACACTGCATCGCATATTAAGTTAAAACCTTCATCTAAATCTAAAATCTAAACTCATAGTGCACAGTGTAATTAGTTAAATCATCTTTTAACATAATACATTGCAACGCATGAACATAATCTAAAATCTAAAATCTAAAACTTATAGTGCACAGTGTAATTAGTTAAATCATCTTTTAACACAATACATTGCATCGCATGAACGTTAATCTAAAATCAAATTTAAACAACGATTATATCAACAACAATTCAAACAATTAAATCAAACTAACATCAACATTAACAATAAATCTCAGTGTAAGTGCATTGTGTATTATCGTGAAACAACAAGAAGCAGCATAATTATAAATAATAAAGCTGCAGCCCATTATCAAGGAAACAACAGCTGAATCCAATCAGCTCATGAGGAACAATTGCGGACACATGACGCGACAACACAAAGGTCAGTCTAATTTAAGCACTCCTTTTTCTTAATCCTTCCTATTCATTATCTTTACCTATCGTTATTTGAATTTTGCGTAGTAGATCTGTGTTAATATGGATTCTTTAGAAAATTTTAATATCAAAAAAGAGTTTATGAAATTTCGTTTGACGCAAATCCATAGCTTTTGTAAAAGAATAAGAGAAATGAGAGTAGCAAGTTAGATATATCAGAGCTTAAACAAATATTAGAAATACTAAAACCTTCTTTGGATACTTTTCAAGAATTAATAATTCAAATTGCAAATCATTTTGATGACGAAGAGTACATTGACTTTTTGATAGATACAGAATTTTACGATTTCAATGATACTTATACTAAATGCTGTTCAATTTTACATACAACTATTAAAACATTTAAAACAGATCCTAGCTCAAATAGTGGCCTTGGTGACAAATCATATCAAACAACAATAATAAATTTGCTGTAATTAATTTACCTCATTTCGACGGTACAGATATTAACTGGTTACAGTTTCTATAATTCATTCTATTCAATTCATATTGACCCAAATATTAGCAATTCTCAAAAATATTCTTACCTAAAATCTTGCTTGAAAGGCGAAGCAGGTAACATAATCGATTCTCTACCTGCTACGCGGACAACTATATAAGTGTTTGGGAATTGCTAAAATCGCGGTACGAAAGTAAAAACTATTATAGTAAACAATCATACAAAAACATTAAACAACTATATTTCGATTCCGTCCGAATCAATAACTCTCAATGAATCTAATAATAATAAATCTAAAAACGTTGCGCATCTTGAACTATAAAACGTCATTAAATCACATACGCAAAAAGAGGAACTACCTCGGTACTATTATTAGATTCTAATAATCAAATAACAAATCAATTAACAAATGAGAATATTACTCAAATCAAAAAAGCAATGTTATTAAAAACGTCTTCTGTAATCATAACTTATCAACTAAAGCTAATACGACAGAAGAACTAGTTTTAAATAAACAAATTCTAACAATTAACTTAAATCAAGTTAATTATAACGCTGCACATCTTGAACCTAACAACAACATAAATCAAATACGGTAATAAGAGACACTACCTCAGCACCATTATTAAAATTCAATAATCAAATAAAACAAGTAACAAATAAGAATCTTACTCAAATCCAAAAAGCGATATTATTAAAACATCTTCTGACGTTGACTTATCAAATAAAGTCAATGCAACAGAAAAACTTATTTTAAATAAACAAAACTAACTACTAAACATAATCAAGCAAAGTACAACGTAAATTATTTAATGCTAACTATCAAATCTTTTAAACAATCAGAATACTTGGCTTAATATCGGCGATAAAACAATTACAACTTTAGCCAAGACAGAGTTTGAATTTAATTCTGAAAATATCACTATAAATCAAAAATTAACAAAAATCAATCTTAGCTGCCACAGTGCAAATATTCAATCTTATGATATTAAGAGATCGCCATAACTTGTCCATAAAAAGTATAAAGCATATACATATTGGGTTTGTGTGTTTTGTCACTAAAGCTATCGACATCGAAGTAATATACGATTTGATCGCGGAATCTTTTATATCAGCTTTAAAACAATTTACCGCAAACTCTAGCAAAT
>NW_020537758.1:39511691-39538210 GCF_003426905.1 Ctenocephalides felis | reverse complement strand
TATTGACAATGAATCAACAATTTACATATTAATACAAACTTTTACTCATTGCCATGACTGCGAATAAACAATATGCAAATATTACGTAATGTAATTTATTTAAATAGTGGGAAAGTATTATATTCGATGAATAGAATCAGTTTCAACTTTCACCGCATAAATTATTGATCGCTTTAAAAAAGAACTAATACTGTGAGTAAGCAAACAAACGATGGCGCCAGATATCAATATTGAAAAAAAAAGTTAAAAAAATGGTCTTCAGTTTTTAATGTAACCGTAATAGTAATATTAATCCAATGCGCATAATCATCTTAATTACATATATTCTTATTTAAGGTGAAGATAAATTCTTAAATTTGCAAATAAAATGGGATTCAGTTGCTCCTTCTGGAATATCTAACTAAATCAACACTAACAACACTATACTCTAATCTATTTTTAAGATAACGATAATTTCTTAAATTTGCAGATAAAATGCGATTCAATTGCTATAGAGCACATAAATAAATGACAAATGAATGAGTCATTATAGTAAAAAAATTCTGCTGTAAATAAATTTTTTTAAGAAAAATGCAACTGATACTTACATCTTCCTCAGCTTTCTTCAATTATTTCTTTTATATCAGTAAAGTCTAGCGGAAAAGATAATTCTGAATTCATTTGGAACAGAAATAATTAAGTCTTTAGAATATCGTCTACAAACGAGATTGTCGTTCACGGAAACAAAAGCAATTTGATAAAAAATCTGAATTCACAATGCACAATACAATTTGCTTTAGTAAAAAACAATAATAGAAATAACAAGATTCCGATACGGAATCGCCGATACGTGAAGCAATTATATAACGGTAAAATAAATTGAATAGATTGAGATATCAAACTGATCAGAGAAAAACAAAGAAAATGAGGTTGAATCTGTTTTATTCTAATGCAAATTAGAATGGATCAGTAATTATGCTTAAGGATTAATGGTTAGTGAGACAATATTAAGCTGAGGTAATATGAAGTACAAATTCAGATTTTCTGCAAAGAACTGTCCATATTTATGTCGAATCAACACTATGCTTTGTGAAACTTTCCTTGAAGTTTTGTAGCTATTATTTAATTATTATCCATTAGAGCATGTAAATAACATAGTTGGTAAACAATAAAGTTTTATGCAAGCTAAAAAATAGTCTCAGTTATTTATATGTAAGGCAAAATTTGACCTTTCATCGACTTATTTCGAAAACCGCTGTACCTACTGATTTCAAAAATTTAAAAGAACTTGGTTGAAACTCGATATACAGACTGGATTCTAGTATTTAATTAGTTAATTAGTTTAATAAGCAAATATTTGAAACATTTCTCGTCAACGATTTCGTCAAAAATATTGCAAATGATCAAGCAGGTGAAAAAATGATTATGGCTTCCTTATGGATTATGTATGAGAGTACCACAAAAAAGAATGATTTTCTAGCCTCCCTTGTTTAGTATTACCGTTTTATTTAATATTATTTAATGACCATTGATCACTTTATTTTTTATTGATTTTCCTTCCCAAACTTGTTCTTCCTTGCTTCCTAGTGCTGTGCTTTGGCTTTCAGTTCTCTGCATTTTCTCTGCTCGCGTAAGTCATCAACCATCTGCATTCTTCTTCCCAATCCTTTTAGTCCTAGTATTTTGCCTTTGACGACGTCGTGTAGGAGGCACTCTTTTTGCAGAATGGGCCCGATTCAGTTTCCTTTTCTTTTCAGGGATCGTGCTTATAGTAGAGTTTTTTTTTCCGCCCATTCTTCTCAGGACTTCTTCATTTGTTACCTGTCAGCCCACTTTATGTTCTCCATTCGCCCCCAGCACCACTTTTCATGTTTTCAAAACTCTTCACAGAGTTCTTATCAGCTCTTCTTAGAGTCCATGTCTCCAATCCGTACAGAACAATGCTCCAAACATAGCACATTATCAGTGTCTTCCGCAAGTTTATATTACTTATTTTACAAAATTTTCATTACTCAAATTATAGCAAGTCTATATTAATTTTCGAAATTCTAATATATCATGTTCTGCAATTGCAAGTCGATGACAAAACATTAACAAAGTATGCTACTAAAATATGCAAATGCTGACAAATTGATATTATCGTAACAACCATGAACACAAACGATCAAAGATCAAACATATGCCTAATAACTCATGACAGGTTTACCGTAACTTTTTCTAAGTAAAAGAATTAAAATTTTGTCCCATGGCTGATTCACACTATTAATGAACAAAACTTCCTGGATTGCCCACACGATTAATGTGTTATGCCATTTGTAATACTCACAATAACCAGTTTGCTCTTGGAAATGTTTTGATGTTTGTTTGAATAATTATTATTGATTCTGTTAATCACTTACACATGCTGCAGGTTGAAAGAAGGTTTTAGAAATGATTATATTTTTCGAAAAACATTATGTATGTACGTCATTCCTATTCTATTTCGTGAATTCCAAATTCCTGTAACATATTTGGTTAAGGCCGAAAATTGTTTTTAAACGTTCAGACTTTTGCAAACATTGCAATTATAATTCTAAATATTTAGAAATCATTTTAAAAGAATAGGAATAACAATATTATAAAGATTTTCTCATCGACCTGATGCTTTCACCAGTCATTATGAATAAAAGATAAGATATGTTATGAAGTATGGAAAATATTGGACAGTTTTGCGATTTCCAAATTATATTATGTAAGAGCGTATAAATCATAATTTAAAAAAAAATTAAAAAACTCTATAATAATATTATAAAATAGCCTCTAGATTTTTTTTTTAAATCTATAGTTTCATTTTTCTCTGAAAAAGATATCGAAGCATACCTCAAAATCATATTTCTCAGTATAAAATCAGTTTGAAGCATCACGATGCACTAATTATAAAAATACATGGATAATATTTGCGGAAAACACACGCACAAATGTTTCCAAAGAAATTTTCAAATATTAAAATAAAAGCTTTTTGCTTTTATGGCAACTCTTCATGCACTATATGTGTATAACTAATACATTTTTATATAAAAGAAAAATAAAATTGTCAGCAAAAAAATGTAATGGAAAAAATATTGCAGAACTCATAGACTTACACATTAAAATGATAAGACAGATTTCCACTAATTTATTTCGAATTTCGAACTACTTTAGTTATAATTTTTTGATACAGTAAGTCATATTCAATATCTAAATGCCGAAAATGTGTAAAAAATTTTCAAGATTATAATATAAAAGGTGCGACTTCACCAGTCCATTGATGATTGAGGTCATGCAGTACAAAAAGTAACCACAATGAAAGTGAATTTAAATATATTTTTACGTTCTGAGAATTGCATTCGAATTCAGTGCTAATTATTAACAGTTATCAGGTTCTATAGTTAGAACCAAAACCAGAAGTAATTTTATTGCTAAAGGCTGCATAATATGAAACCTTCTTAATCTTCAAAGTTTCAAAACGTTGAAAATCTCTAGATTAGATCAAGGAGATCTTGCTATCAGTCATTGAATAAAAGTGAAAGATCATATGCGCAAGCATAATATTAACATTTTTAATAATCAACTTTTCTCGACCTTACTTAGATGTTGTTCTACATATTATCTGAGGTGAACGTAAAAGTGATAGAGCTACTTTGAAAACACGATCGATCTATTTTCACGTTTACTTCAATTACATACTTTATGTATATATATATATGTTTATATATATATATTTATATGTATATATATATATATATATATATATATTATAATATAGTATTATATGATATGAATCAAATAGTACCACATGTTTCACCTTTACCACATTTACCGCTTCAACAACCATGTAAGTTTTGGAATACATTTGCAAATCTAGAGCACATTTATAACAAAATATTTCATGTTATATCCATTACATTTATAACAAAATATTTTATGAAACATTACGTTTAATTGAAATAATAATGCAAAACTAGTTCAAAGTGGCATTTAGCCTTAAGGCAAGTTGCATGAACTTCCCGAAATGTGTAAGAATTGACTTAATAAATCAAAATTAAAATTAAGATATTTAGATAAAATGTTCAACTGTTTATTTCAAAACTGATGTTATTGTTTCCAGTTAAAGTTAAACATTGCAATTTTGAATATAATTTATAACACATTGAATTCATCTGTAATTATATTAATTATATTGCACAGACACGTGCTTGTATGCCCTAAAACTGTAATTTATCATTTTAAATTTATGAATGATAGTTTTACTCATCACAACACAAGAACACCCTTTGACACAATTTTGACACTAAATTATAATATTTGTCGTAAGGCTGTAATATTTCAGTAAGTTCTATAAGACCATGATATATATCGCCAAAAAAGTTGCATAAAAATCGAATTAATTTTTTTTTCAACAGTTAATTTTAAGAAAACGACTGTGTAGATTTTTACCTAAAACTAAGAGTATCATCCCAAAAATATTTGAACAGTGTTAGACGATTTTTTTTTACTTTCCTGCTATTTACAGAGAAACAGCTTAGCCGATCGCTTCACAAAACTGAGAGAAGATAATCCACATCGAATTACATCGGTTGGCTTTTAAATTTTTTAAATCGGTTAGCCGTTTTTGAGAAAACGTTCGATTTACATTAAAAAAATCTGCTTTACATACACACGCACACACACATACTTTTTCCAAATTTGGTCTCATTCAATTCAGAATAGCTCGAAACGTCGAGAGAAAACATAAAATTAGCGAATCAGATTTTTTTATGAAAACATAAACTTCTCCTTCGGGAAGTTAATTATACAAAATTATATAAACATAAATTAGTATTTTTTATGTTAATTGAATTATAAATTTTAAACACCTAAAAATCATATATCTCAATCATCCTTATTGGTCAAAGTTCTTCAAAATTATATGCAAAATAGAGTTGCATTAATATGAAACTGTAACCATTCAATGCAATAATATAATTTCAAAAAAGTGCATCCAATTCCACATGCATGATAAAAGCAGAATAAACGAATTGGGTTCATATAATGTTATAATCTTGCAATTGAATTTATTTCTGGATTAAGACAAATTTATCTCTTGATACCGTTCATTATACAGATGCAAATTATGTCATATAAACAAGTTTAAGTAAGAACAGTTGCATTTTATGAACTTTGATGTTGCAATGCAAAAATCCGAAATTATGTCAAAAAGGAACCGGTCAAAAAACGTTATATAACGGAAGGTATAAAATGACATAATTAAATTTGCACAAAAATATAAATGAAATATAAAATTATAAAAAAATAGGATAAAAATTTGAAAATTTCTATTTAGTGGTCTAGATCTACAACTTATCAGATAAAATGTTTGCATATAAAAATACTTATTTTTGGTCATGTAAAAGCTGTTTTTAGCCCTTCAGCTGCAAATATCTCCTTCAAGGAAAGCAGGTTAAAGTTGCTAAATTATTTCTCTAAGAACAGAATGGAAGTATAACAGACAGACTTTAGGTGAATATCTCTTATTGCTAACCTAATACTAAAAGCTATCATTGGCAGTACAAATAAGACCAATCTGACTTTTTGAAAGTTACAGTCGATTGTGTATGTATTTATGGATACTTCTGCACAATAATCGTAAATTAGTGTCCTATCGCACAATAGTACATTAGCCCTATCTCTCTATTATTTTATTGAAACAATATACAATAATCGTAAAACAGTTCTGTCTGATCTATGTATAATGGAGCACTTTAATTGAGATATGAGTCAACTAAATGGTAAAATTGAAACAGATTTAATAAAACAGCGCTATTTCAGTGAAAATGTATAGACAATAAATACATTAATATAAATTTATTCCTTGCATAAATCAATGTTTTTGGGATAGTTCATTATATCAAAGTAATAACTATACATTAAAATATTGATAAAATATTTTCTTGAACAATTAACAACTTATAATTTAACAAAGTGATTATCAAGTGATCTATGATACTAACATGAGACGAGATTTTATTCATTTATGACTATTTGTAAATGTTAATTTGTTCAATTTAAAAAATGCTAAATATCAAATTTTGAGCAAAATTTATTTACAGGGAAAATGTTAACGTATTACTCTACCACAATTTTTAATTTCTTTTAAATTTGAATAAAAATCTTTGAAATAAAGTTAAAAGTTTAAATTAAAAAAAAATAAATTCTTTGCAGTAAATGTTTCTATTTATTCTTTTACATACTCTAGAGATTATAATTTAAAATAATTTATCTAAATTGTGCCAAATTTAGTGAAACTTAACAATAAACAAATATATAAAATAAATAAATGCTTAAATTCTAATATAATAAGCAAAATAAAGTTACGGTTTTCCTATTATAATTTTGGATACATAAAAAATTATCTGCAAAAATTAACACTTACGTGCGATTATAGCAAAACATGCCATTAGCACAATTGCATACTCAATGCAATTCAATATTATTTCAAAGTGTATTTAAGTTTTAAAAAATTTCAAGAACTCTGACAACTTTTAAGAAAATCAAACAACGCTTTTAAAACAAGTCAGTGCAAGAGCTGAATAAATAAAATTTTCCACAATTGTTGTTGATACGTCAGCGAGAATAATAAATTTCAGTATTTAAGGAGGTATTCTGGTCAAGTATGAATTTATGTGATTTTTTAACATTTTTTTATATAATAGATTTTTTTTTAAACATTTAAAATCAAAATTTGGGGTTGAGTTCATTCCTAAATTAAACGTTAAACTGAAGAAGGAAGAAGAGAAAGATTATCGTGGTCAGATAGCTGTAGGGTAGGACGGGACACCAAGGTCCAATGTGACTTTGAGAAATTATATTGTGAAAACCAAACCAACAAATAACACATATCGAACATACAACTATCTGACTATGTTCAGTAAAACGCCCAGCTAATTCATCATGGTACAAATGTATTTGTTTTGCAGTTTTTCTAACAAAACTTAGCTGGTCCTTTTAACCCCATAGGGAGGGTAAAATGAAAATTTACGAAATCATAGTTTTATTATTTAACCAGTTTACATATAAATTTCATGGGTGCATTTTTTACAGAGATAATACGATCTATTACCTTTCTCGGGTATTTCGTCAGAAGTATTCATCAGAAGAGTGAAATAACTATTTATTGAATTTGTCTCCTGTAAAATTATTTTTTTACCCTATCTCCTCAAATAATAATTTCAAAATTTAAACATACTCTTGTGAACATATATTTGAGCAGGGTAGAGAGGCGCTAGTAGAGCATAAAATTATTCCTAAGATACGATATTGTTTCTTGATTCTACTTTTGGTAAATTATTTGAAGAACATTACTGTAAGTGTTGTTTTCTCTGTCCATAAAGACTATAAATATAAAACTGATTATTAAACACTTATTATATTTTATCACGAATCGACATTGAACCTATGATTTCATTATAATTTCTTAGTGCTCAACTTGGCCCACTTATGGGGTACATTGAACATACTTGACTTTTTGCTTAATTAATTAAAACAGCTGTAGGTCTCAATTTCAATTATTATCAAAAAATACTATAAGCGATAAACAACAAATTTATCAAGCCGTATATCAATTTATTGAGACTAATCATTGAGAAGCTACATCCGTTTAAGTAAAAATTTGATCAACTAGCCCCGCCCTACCCTAGTAGAACTTTAAAAATATGGAAAAAACAAATTGGATTTTTAAAAAAATCTAGACCAGAATACCTTCTAACTAGAGTATTAATGTCGGTTTCTAGATAATACCAAAATGGTGTAGGTAGGAGAAGTTTCTAGAATGTGCTACACTAGACATCTATCTATCGTAGCAGATTTCAATAATTTATGGTAATCCTATAAGTCGGGGTATCAATAATCTGCCCAGCACTCCTATTAAAAGTAACAGCAAAATTTAAGATGACGTATCATATACATTCAGGTAATTAAATTTATCTCTTGTAAAATTGCTTTTTACCCTATCTTCAAAAATAATTTAATTTGTTAAACATTCTCTATATATTCTTGACCAGAAAACCCTCCTACCCAAGTATTAATGTTGATTTCAAGATTATGCCAAAATGATGCAGATAGAAAAAATATCAAGAATGTGCTGACTAGACATCTGTCGATATCTAGTCTAATACGTAGAGGTATCAATAATCCGTTCTTACCCTATCTCCAAAAATAACTTAAATTTTTAAGCATCCTCTACATAAACTTGAATAGTTGAACTTTGAAAATATGAAAAAAATGGATTTTTAAAAAAAATCCACATCAAAAGACCCTCCTACCCAAGTGCAAATGTCGATTTCTAGATTAGATCAAACTGGTGCCGGTAGAAGATGTTTCAAGAATGTACTGGACTAGACATCTGTCGATGGTATACCAATACGTGGAGGTATCAATAATCCGTCCAGCTCTCTTATTAAAAGGTAACAACAGAATTTTAGATGATGTATCATATACATTCAGGTAGAAGCAAGACCACCTGAACTCATATGTGATACAGAAAGAGACAAGCCGATTGCATACAAACGCAAAGCATAAATATCAGAGAGCAGTCAACGGCAAACAGCAGTAGACAGCCGGCCGTGTTGTGAATGAGGCAAAATAATACATATGTTGTTTATAGTGGAACAGCACGGTGTTGATAATATTTTGGTGATTGTAAAAAAACTAAATATATTGTTTTTAAACTGATATTGGTGATAAAAGGATTACTTGCGACATCAAAACAGTGTTTGTGCGTGTTAACACCTGTTGGTATTTGTGGACACAGGCGCTTCTGGCTAGAATTGAGGTAATTTATTGGAGATTTTATGATGAGGTTCAGATTGTTATTGGTGGCTTATAGAATTTTGTTGATCAGGAGTTGGATATCATATAGAGTTCAAAATTATATTCATCAAAAAATTGTAACAAGCATTTTATTTTCACGTTGGTTAACATGTCAGTCATATGTATCCGACGCTAAGAAGTTCTACATGAGCCAAGTCTGACATACGTGATTGCCAAAAAAAAGTTTTAATATAGGGCCATGCCAGTCATACAGTGTTTTTCCAGGAATACTGTCAAAAAATATTTTTTTTATTCTCTATTTTATTTACAACTGTCCAGTTAAGGACATTTAGTAAATTTGGGGAATTCACAATTATCAGCCATAAGGGATTTCTCTGTTATTATTCTTTGATACATTAAGTTTTCTTGATACATTTTCAACTAAAATATCTAACAAAGTTACCATGACCATGTAAAAAAAATATATGAATGATATTATCGTGTTAAATAAATATAATAAGAGAATTATTGAACCCACATGTGAACTTTGTATAGAGAACAAACCAAATTACAGCAATTAGCTGATTTCAAATAATTATGTTTTTCACACACTGAACTATTTTTTTTTAACATTTTTTTTGCATTGATATAAGTAATACAATCAAAATCTGAAATAAAGTTTTAGATTTATTTCAAACCTAAAACAACAAAATTTAAATCGAAATATATTAACAAGTTAAAACCTACCACTAAATTTAATTTTCTTTTAATTATCATGTTTTTCATACTCTTTACTCATTTTTTTAAGTAATTTTAATTGCATTGATATCTATAATGCAATCAGAATCTAAAATAAAATTAGTTCATCATTTAGATATTAGTTTCATCATTTATTTCAAACCTATAAGAACAAAGTTTCAATAGAAATATATTAGGTATATTAGGAGCTGCCATTAAATATAAATCGATTTAAATATCACATTTTTCATATCCTGAAATCAAATTATTTAATACCTTTATAAATTGATATAATAGTAGCAATTTAATTTAAATCTGTTCAAAGTTAATAATTGACAATTTATTTAAAAAAAATCAAATTAATTAATTAATTAATATTTTGTATATTACTAACGGTCGTTATACATGACTATTAAAAAACTGATTATTTTAATGATTTTATTCAAGCAAAATACTATACCATGCTTATTTTTAGCCAAATATTATATTATCCTCTTTCTAAATTATATGAAAAAATTGTTTTCCTAACATAATCAAATTATCAATTGATTTTGAACAATTTAAATTGGGTATTGTATTTGTAGAGAAGGATTGGCAGAAACATATAGACTTTATTTGGGATTAATAAAGCAATAAGCAAAATTTAAAAAAGCATTTTAATAAAAAAAACAAAAATTTATCATTAATATTACACAATTTTTATAATAAAAAAAATCAAATGCAGACAGATGAACCCTTGTTCGACATAGAAGTAGATGTTTCTTTACTTATAAAACTGATAAGTTCTGATTGATGTTCTAAATTGAGAATAAATAGAAAAATATCTATATTTTGATATTAGTTTCACATTAATTGTGCTTTAATAATACGATCTACATATTTTTCCTTTTTTTAAAAAATTATAAACGGTTCCCTCCAAGCCCACAAAATTTTCAGTGCCTAATGTATTTTTTAATATTTCCAATATTCATTTATTCATTTATTAATTGTTATATATTAATTCAATTTAGCTAAAATTGGCATATATATTAATTATCATCGCACTTAAATTTGAAATATATTATTATAATCTTATCTATTTGTTTATGTCTAAATTCTTATTAGAATGATCATTTGATTATTTATTTTCTAAATTTCTGGGCATCACGTTATGTGTAATATTATGGAATATTTTTCTATTGAATATATAAAGTTCGTGCACATGATGTATTTCTTAAAAAGGCTTCTTATTCAGTTTTAATTACTCCGTTCTCAGCTAATTATCTATGAGAATTAATATGTAATTTCTCAGTCGATAGGAATAATTAGTCAAACGAAAAGTTGCATGCGTTTTAGTAATTGCTAATCATAATTAACATGTGTACAAGTTAAGAAGAGATGATATACACTGATTATGGAAAAAAATCCATATCAAATCATATAATCGATATGGAGATTCATAAAGTATTAATGACATTGGCGAAAGTGATGTTTTTGTTAAAACTGGTTAATGGCGTAGTTTCTCTATTTAGGTTCTTATAAAGTTCAAACCAACAATACTATAAAATTTGATTAATTACATTTGATGAGCTGTTGACTTCAGAATCTTATGCAAATTGACGGTTGAATATATTACAGATTCATTAATGCATTGGAAAATATTGTTACATCATATTTATATTTATATACATATAATATATGTACGTATATACTTTGATATCAGTGAAAATATCATAAGGTGAATTCTAGAAAAATTACAAATATATTAAAAATAAATTTATAATATGGCCCCAAATCTATTTATTAGAGTTTTCATTACTATTTTATTAATTTTAGTTTAATAAATTTATAAGCCCTAACTGCATAATTGATACCTGTATAATTAATATAGACTGTAGTGTAAATTTTAATTTATAGGATAGTTCCATTAAATTTGATTTAGAATTAGAGTCTTTGAATGAATTCTAAGAAACTTCCTAAAGCTTCACAAATCTTTCAAATCCAAATGATAAACCATTATATGTTTAAAGTTACAAATATATTATAAAATTTTTTTTAAAGTGACACTAAATCTTTAGTTGATAATTTTCATTACTGTTTTATTGGTGGTTAAAAATTTATAAGCTTAACCTTAATAACTCATATTTGGAATAATTAATTCAGAATGTAGTGTAAATTTTAATTTATAGAGTAGTTCCATTAAAGTTGATTTAGAAATATAGTCTTTAAATGAATCCAAAATGACCTCAATGCTAGAGTAGGCAAGAAACTTCCTAAAGCTCCACAAATCCTTCGAAACCAAATGATAAACCTTATATATGGTTTTAGTTCTTCAATTTCAATATTATTTTATCAAATAGTTTTACTAATAAATATCTAGAAAATGAAGTATATTCAAGTTATAACTATTTACATTAAGAAGTTTTTCAATAATTCAAAGAAAATTAATATAGAAACAATCGGTGAGAATATATTTTCAATTTGCTTTTCATATTTTTTTACCATAAATGAGTTTTCTTTTGGATCAATCGGTTTCCAATAGATTCTTTATACTTCTTTATTTAAATAGAGATTTTTTTAAATATTAAAATGAAAGGTTTTTCATACTTTCTACCTACATTGAATGGATCAAATGCTCTCTAACACTTCTTTCACTAATCTCATTGAAAGCAATTACAAAATTCTAGAAAGCACTTATTTTGACTTTAAAACCTAAAAAAATAAGCATTTTTCTGAAGCACTTTGAAAAATTGATTCTGTCAAATAAACATTTCCTAAAAATTAATAATAATATGTAAGAAACTAAATAGTGTGTAAATACTTATTGCAATATCGACTTTGAGAATAAAGATTTGAATACAATACTAACAAAATTTAGTGAAAAATTTACTGCATAATAGAAAACATTTTCAAGATTGTTGTTTATACAAGTATTTCCACTAAAAACTGTAAAATTTGAAGTGTAACTGCACTTAAAATATGATTTTAAAAAGACCAAGTATATAACTATGTGTCTTTTTTCATTTAAATATTACCTTATCAATTTTTCTTTCTGAATGCCATAATTAAAATAATAACTCATATACCTTATTATTGCTAATAATTAATAAACAAATTTTATAATTAATACCTTCCAGAGGTGGTATGAGTTATGGATCTTGAATGTGTTTGTATAAGTACAAGAACTTGTGTAGATCCATAATTTTCGATCCACTGAACTGGTATTATATTGAATATAAATTATATATGACTATAGTTGTAATAATGTTCAATTTTACAAAATTTAACGCATATTATTTAAACTGCAAACCAAATATTGATTTGTTCGTTTTGTATGTCAACAAGAATTTGAGAGAGAAACATGAAGTTAGTGCACTAATTGTAGCCTTCTGACTATGATGGCTAAACTTTGAACTCAGTGAACTGTAAAGTTATTATGACCCAAACTATCATTTGTAATAATATCTTCGAAAAATAATGTTTATAAAGATATTATTACCTCGTACACGAGTCACCTTACTCTGTAACCCCTTAACCTCACTTTCTTTCTCCTCAGACCATACAAAAGAAGTTTCGCACAAATTGTCTGCAAGGCGCTACAAATGAGTGAATCGTGATCATTTCATTTGTGTCAGTGTGCCTGTCTGTAATTTAACTTTTTTTGTCATCTTGGCTTAGATATGAAATGATTTATCTGCCAACCAAGTTGAACGGCGCAGTAGTTGTATGCCGGAGTAGAACACATTGTGTGGGCATTAGATTTACTACCATGTGTGCCACAAAACTAGATTTCACGCTACTTCTCAAACTGTACACATGGTAAAGTCTTTTAATTAAGCTTAGGCACGTGATAAAAAAAATAAATAGAAAATATATTGTTTTATAAGAATCCTATGATAAGAATATACTTAGTTCCTGAGCTGACCACTGATTCGAATGTACTTTGCAAAAACTATCAGTACCTACAAAAAGTGCATATATTTCACTATTTTTCAGTCATAGAACTCTAATAGTTTATTATATGCTCCCTGAGGATCTCAACAAGATCCATTTTCAATGACAAAATATACTGGCAATATATATTTATGATAAATTCAAATTTCAATATGTGATCCCTGAGGCTCATTTGGATTGAGATTGACCAGTATCGAGATCGGAAGTACAAGTAAATTAGAACCAGACAATTATTGAATTATCAAAGGTAAACAACCTTAACTACAAAATATTGAAGAAGTTCTAAGAAGTATATTTCATAGGTACAGCACTGAACTAACCATTCTCCATAATCCATCAAGCAAAGTTTTATAGCAAAGTCAATGACAATTAATGCGGTTTTTTATTTCATTTCATTTGCATGACACTGCAAAATTGTCATTTTAATAGCTATCTACATCAGCAGGTTAATGAATAATCTAGGACAAGTGCAAAATCAAGTAACAACATAACTTGTCTAGTAAAACCACACATAGACTAGTAAAAGTAGCAAAACAAGTAATTTTTGAAGTGGAAGTTTCGATGACAGGGTTCAGAAGGCGACCTTACCATTAGTGTCCATAGGCAAGATCTAGTTCAGAGAAAATAAAATAAATTTAAAAAACACGCAGCCTATAATTAATTACAATGATTATTCTTCTAAACCTTTTGAAAACCATAGCCTGTCTATCTATGGAGCAAAAGTTGTAGTGAATGTTTCGGCCCGCTTCAAAGCTTCGACGACCTAAAACAAGATACAAACTCCTCTATATCTTTCAAAAGTGTCACAACACAAAATCATTATATACAGAATCGTTTCCAGGTTTTTGTTAGAAAGTGCAATTCTTTTGGAAGATCTGGATTATTCGCTGAAGATCTACATCGAAGCCGGTCAAACCGTGCTTTTTTACTAAGCAACTATAAATTACTAGAATAGCAGTATTGAAAGTTGTATTGATTGGAAATAAGCAATTACTACTTTTAAACGTTCTTGTATAAAAACTATTTTTGAAAAAAAAATGAATTTAGAAGTTAACTCTAAAGCTGAACATCAGGAATAGTTACATAGTTAATTCAAGAATCTGTTTCAGATTTTTGAACAAAAAGCAGAACACTACTGGTGCACTATTTATAATTTTTTTTGTTAATCAAGATTTTAATATCTTATAATCAATTTTTAGTAGGATATATAGAAACCTTTCATCTTTTAAAGTCGAAAATGTTCAAATCAAATATATAAATAATTTGGATTTCCAATTTACATGAAATTCGTTTGTACTATAAACCACAGTGCTTACAAATAATTTCTGTTATTAAAAGAAAAATCTAAAGATTTTTGTCGGGCTTTAAATACAAAAGAACATTAGGAATATGAATTACTTGTGTAGATGAAATATTTGATATATATATATATATATATATATATATATATATGCGTGTGTGTATATGTGTGTGCGTGTGGGAGTTAGAGAGTTACTTACATGCACTATAATTATCTATCAAACGCTAAATATCATCTTTCAAATTATGCAATCTAATATTTGTATAAAATTATTTTTTGCTCAACAATTCTTTTTCATTTGAAAAAAAGATAACGAGGTGAAAGTATAAGAGACCTTACATTACACTTCCGTCAATTGCAAACAAATAAAATCGTGATCTTTCCAAAGAGTGGTGATACAAATATGTATATGGGCACGATCGATTTTAGGTACAGACAACATTCACTTTCCAATACTGTGTACAACTTTGTTTTTAAACAATCTATTAATTGTTCAGGAATTGGTATACATTCTAGATCTCTACATGCACCACGATTAAAAACAACTACATTTAATTGTTAATTTAATTAATTAAAATTAAACTTAATTTTAATTAACTTATGAAAAATTTTTGATTGATTTTAGCAACGTTTTTATAATATTAACTTATAATATTTAGTATTTTATTCATAGCATGTAAAAATTTGGAATAATTTTAACCTCTTTATAAAATTTTAAAATTTGAAATGTAGGTTTATCTCGTGGCACAAAAACCAATAACTTTTATCACTTACAAAGTCTACTTCTTTTCCAATTAATTATAGTTGCTTATCATAAACATATACGTATATGATCATAAAAATTCCTACCGACTTAGCAGAATCCCACATATGTATATTAATGGACTTCCTACACATCTACAAATTCACACTTCATATTCATATATATGTCCATTTATAATCATTCGCAGTTTCACAATTGCCCTTAAAGAATTTCTTGAAATAACCCTAACACCCAAAATGGACATGAATGTGAAAATGTTTGATTTTTGGTTAAAAGAAACTAATAGAAACACCCAATGTTTTTTTCCTCACATGATAAAGCTTACATTTTGATCAAATAATATGTCATAGTGCCATGATATTTTTTAAAAATATGTTAAACTAGCAGGCCCGACAGACTTCGTCCTGTCAAAAAAAATTGTAATGTGGCGGTGTTTTGTGCCTACCTTTTTTCTATTCTTTGTAAAAAATTATCCTCCACAGAACCGTCACCCTGGTAATATTCGGTGTGAATTAAAAATAATTAAATAAAACACTATAAGAATTTAAAAGTAAGTAATTTTAATAATGTAAATCATAATTCAAAAATCAGTTCAATTTTCATTGTAGTGCTTTGTGATAAACGATGTTTTTGTTTGATTACCTGGCGCATAGACAAACAAATCTGATGGTTTTCCAATACGGGAACAAACAACATACAATTTTCCATGTGAGAAACATGGGTTTTCTAAATTAATACCACAAACACTTAATGATACCATAAACGCACTGGAAACGCATTGGGATGCATGGTGCGAGAACATCTTCTGCTTTATACTATCCTTTGAATATAGTTGGTCGATATTTCGCAACATTATAATTACCGATCCAACCTTTAATTGAAGATTGTGAGGTGACTATCCTAGCAAATCCAGCGAGTTTAAAAACTCCGGTGGATCGTCTTGGTTAGTTGCCGAATCAACTGATTCGCCTGTAATTGTTCTTGAATTTTGAAATTTAATTAATTTACATCAATGTTTGGCTGCCAATATAGCTTGATTAATAGAAAGATATTTCTATGTTTATAAAATATATTCAAAATTAGATATCAAAAACTACACAAAATGTCATGACATAGATCATTGTTTTTTTTACAAATTGCGTGCCTACTCGATTAAAGAAGAAAAGGGCTGTTTTAGGTTTTCCCGGCAATTATTCGTTTTTTTCTTGCCGAACAACCATCTTGGACTTACGAACATTTTAGAAAAAGAATTGGCCAAATTGGTCTAGGCGTTGTTGAGTTATGCGCTTACCAACACATTTGCGATCCATTTTTATATATAAGATATAAAAAAGCCAGTTACACATCAATATCATCAATTCAAGGCCTGTCGGTTTTAAAAAATATCAAATAAACAACGTTAAAAACTGGGATTAAATAATTAATTCTGCCATTCCAGTGAATAAGTGGTTAAGTCAATTCAAGTAATAGAACTTTTAAATCAAGCTTTTCAAAATAGTGAAAATGGACTTAACCTCTTATTTACTAGGATGATAGAATTATCAGTTTAAATTGAAAAATATTTCACAGCATTTTGATGAAAAATTTTAGTTTTAGAATATTTGAATTAATCGTTTTGAAAAAATTTTAATTTCTTAGTAGGATATACAGGCAGCCTTCATCTTTTATGGTCAAAAATGTTCAGATAAGAAATAAATAATTTGAGTTTTCAAATTGGATAATTTTTTTTGTACTGTAAATTACATTACCTTCTATAATTTTGTATCACTTAGAGAAAAATCTAGCGAGTCTTGTCGGGTTCTAAGTTTTGCACAAGATGCGTATGAATAACTTGGTCAAAATGACTTTGTGGTTGCCAAAATTTGTGTCTGCACTTTGGTCATACTTAAGATAAATTGATTGGATGTCCTAAATTTGTATTTATTGATGGCATAGGAAAATGTTGCTAGAAACGTTAATGAGAACAAAAACTTCATTTGTTGAAGTATAGTTAAAGGTTGATAAAAGTTCAACCATTGGGCAAATAAACGTTTCATTAAATAGTTGAAAAAAACGGGTTTATGTAAATTTTTACAAATGGTTTCATTTCATTTTTCTTGCCAATCTCCTATAATGCAAGAATTCCAATGATTTTTTCGAAACGACACGCCTATAAATGCACATTTTCTATAATGCCTATGTTCGTACGTGCATTGCATTTTGCAATAATGTAATCTGATATTTAATATCCGCTGCTGAACTTACTAGTGCAATGGGATCACTTAAAGAACAAACTTGAACACTTGTATTGTACATTTTCATCGTAGGAGAGCTGATAAGTGTAAGAAAAATGGGTTCCTTGATCTAAAAATTAATTTGCCAACAAAATAGTGTTTTAATCTTATTATCCAAAAGTAACTTTTGACTAATATGAATAGTATTTGCAATTGCAGGAGCTTGCTCCCATTTTTGAATTTTCCAACAACTGATTAGATCAAGTAGAGTTCTTATTATACTAGATATTAAACATTATCACATTAAGGAGAATGAAATAGTGATTCCTCGTGTCCAAACTATTATAATATATTATAGTTTAGGATAGCTCAAGAATCAGATCAAGCTCTGCAAGAAATTTCTTATCGAAGTATCGGATTAAATGTGAAATGATAATTTTGTCATATTAAAATCAATTTATAGAATATCTAGTTCCAATGAAGTCAAGAAGAAGCTGGAATCATTATTAATAAATTTGACCATAAGTCAACAATTGATGAGTCAATGAAAAATAATGATTGAATTATGTACGAACATATCAAATTCAGCACATGCCACTGTATTATTTTCACAAGTAATTTAATACATAACGTGGCATATATGTTATTTGATAGGTCTTTCTTTTCAATTTAATAAACGAGTTCTATAAACATTTAAATAAATAATAAATAAATAAATAAATAAATAAAATAAATAAATAAATTTAGTTGTATCTTATTTCTGATCAAAATGTAATTTTCAGCAAGAGTGTATTAATTTCAATATCAATAAATATTTCAATCCATATTACTGGATGATAGTCAAAAAGTTCAACTAAACCTAGAGTGATGACATCAGGAAATAGATAACGGCTTAATCCAAGATAAAAGTAACACCTAACGTATCTATCGAAACTTATGGGTATTATCTTCTTCCTGTTAGGTAAAAAAGATATTTCAAATGTTTTTTTTCTACAAATAAGCATTCAGTTCTCACGCGCCTAGACAAATGTAATAAATCAATATTTAAATTCGCAAACTCATTTTCGTTATCTAAGAGCAGTTAAATCGTCTTCGAGCCAATATACTTCGCATCAGATATTCAAAATGCAAATTTTTGTAAGAATACGTTTCGAAGACTTATATGGAGGAGATTAGATCTCAATTTGAACTACGGGTACAATGACCCAGCATTTGATATTGAAACATATCGTAGGTATAATATATTATGTGGTCTGAATTTATGTTAAACTTATGCTAAACCTATTGCTACGCGCACAGAGGAGTGCTTGAAATACGATATCGCCATGACTAGATTTTATCTGATTCAATTTGTATGTCAAGATATAAAGTTTATATATCTATAATTATAAATAACACACTGATATATATATATATATATATATATATATAAACCATATTTAAAATGTCTTAAGACGCGGTAATTTTATTGAACAGTTGGACACTGTTGCATTTTGTGGTCTCACCCTATTGAATTTTTGCATTTTTATTTTTTTTTTATATTCTTCTTGATATAAACACTTCATCTGAGTTTTTTTTTATTGATAACTGCCGGCCCGACAGACTTCGTCCTGTCAAAAAAAATTGTAATGTGACGGTGTCTTGTGCCTACCTTTTTTCTATTCTTTGCAAAAAATTATTCTGAACAGAACCCTCACCCTGGTAATAATTCGTGTGAATTAAAAATAATAATAAAAGACTATAAGCATTTAAAAGTAAGTAATTTAAAATGTAAACATAATTCAAAAATCAGTTCAATTTTCATTGTAGTGCTTTGTGATAAACGATGTTTTTTGTTTGATTTACTGGCGCATAGACAAACAAATCTGATGGTTTTCCCATACGGGAACAAACAACATACGATTTTCCATGTGAGAAACATGGGTTTTCTAAATTAATACACAAACACTTAATGATAACGCACTGGAAACGCATTGGGATGCATGGTGCGAGAACATCTTCTGCTTTATACTATCCTTTGAATATAGTTAGTCGATATTTCGCAACATTATAATTGCCGATCCAACCCTTAATTGAAGAGCGAGTTAAAAAACTCCGGTGGATCGTCTTGGTTAGTGCGAATCAACTGATTCGCCTGTAATTTGTTCTTGAATTTTGAAATTTAATTAATTTACATCAATATTTTTGGCTGCAAATATAGCTTGATTAATAGAAAGATATTTCTACGTTTATATAAATATATTCAAATTAGATTATCAAAAACCACACAAAAATGTCATGACATAGATCATTGTTTTTTTTACAAATGCGTTGCCTTCTCGATTAAGAAGAAAAGGGCTGTTTTTAGGGTTTTCCCGGCAATTATTCGTTTTTTTCTCGCCGTAACAACCATCCTTGGACTTAAACGAACATTTTAAAAAAAGAATTGGCCAAATTGGTCCAGGCGTTGTTGAGTTATGCGCTTATAAAACACATTTTCGATCCATTTTTATATATAAGATAATTTCGATTTTTTTAATATCTGCTCTTATTTCATATGGAACATCAGCAAATATTTGGTAGTACTTGAATGACCAAATCGAATACCTATCCAGAGATTGGACGTCCAGGTATGATGGCTTTTAATATGATAATAAATTTTTAAGAAGTTGTTATTTTATTTATCAAACAAAAAGCATTTATTATCTTTGTTTTTTATGTAAACAAAATTATTACTGATTAAGTGAATACCTGGATTAGGTACAAAATCTATACCACTCTTTATTTTTATACACCTACACTTATATTATTAATGAGACATTAATTGTGCCATCTAAGCTATTGTTTATAGATTGATCTAACTAAATTAATTATATAAAAATAACATTTTTAGACTCCGCTCTTATACATGATCACTATACATTTATAAGGTTACTTGCTTCTTCGAAGACGTAGGTCTTCTAGAATTAGAGTTTGTCGTTTTTAAAAACCACTTGAGGCAAAAATTATGGAATTATTAGGAATATAAGTAAAAATTTTTAAAGATTTTTTTTTGTATGCATTTTATAGAAATCCATTCAAACCTTTATATCTACGTGATTCCGATCTCAGCTTCATATTCTTTATCTTGGGAAAGTCGTCTATGATTTGCATTTTTCTAAGTCTCAGCCTTTTCAGTCCCTTTATTTTACTAACACCATACTCAATGCAATCTTCTCCAATATGAAAAATCCAATAATCTCGGTTCTTCTTACAATTGTTCCTGTAGACTTCTTACCCCTCCTACTTTTTGCAGTACTTTTACATTTGCACCTTGTCGGACAATTTTTTCTTCCCCAAGCTTTTTCAGCGTATATCGAGACTCTCCAGGTATTTGATAAATGTATTTATTTATAATAATTTATGTTGAAATTAATTAATTTTTAATGTTAATTACGTTTGGAAAATTAATTATTTTATTCGATGAAAAATAAGGCTTTTTACATGATTAAACGCTTTGTTAATAATTTCACTATTAGGGAAAGTGATGATCGTAAATAATATTTTATGAAGAAAGTTATAGAAGCACGCAAATATTGTTATTGTAATAAACGGAATAAATATAATAGGTATCGGCATAAATGAAATGATGACCAAAATGATGACCAAAAATAAAATACATATGTATAACTAAAATGTAAAAATAAATATTTTTGTATTTTTTCTATAATGCACTTGATAGTTTTTTGGTATCAAAGTATTAATTTAAATGAAAAACTTTCGATTGTAATATATTAAAAAATGCAATAAAATATTTGAAATGTTTATAACATTAAATTATCTTATATATAACATACGATTGATTATAAATATGTATATTATCTTATACATATTTATAATCAACTTTGTAACAAATTCTACATTGTTTGATATAAAAATTTGATAAGTAAGTGCTTGTGTTTGTATGTGTGTATATGTGAATGAAAAATTTGCTGCGACTTCAAAAATTTAAATAAATTGCATAATTAGTTTGAAAATACAAAAATTGTTCAAAAATATTTGTTTGGAGTCGAGTTTGAAAACATTGTCCAAAAGCTTATACATTTTGAAGATAAATATAATGAGTAAAAATTAAAAGCTACAACATAAAATCAATAAAATGAGAATTGGAATTGTGGTTATATCTATATTGATGGCACCTGGTAAACGATAAATAAAATTTGTGATCTGAAACAATTTTGTGCATTGTGTTATATTTTTTTACCTAATAGTCCACGTATTTTTACATTGGATAAATAATTCAAATTTTCGATTTATTTTACTTATTTAGATTTTGCTTAAGAGTATTGTGCATGATTTTGTACTTCATCCTTAGTCTTAATATAAAATAAATTATGGTACGTACTTATGAGATTTATTAAAACTCTCCTTGGATTAACTCATGTTGTTGGGTTATAATTTAACTCTTGTAGCTGTAGACTGTATTAAACTCTGATTCTTACAGTTCTTATTATAATCACTGATTTGTTACAAAGTTATAATGAAAGAAGATATATTAATTTATTGGTTATTTATTATACATGTTGTTTCGCGGACTTTACTATTAGAAGTGAACAATTAGTCCCATTAAACTATCCGCTACCTGCTCTACCAGGGGTAGCAACCATCCCGTGTGAAAGCTCAATGCCATGAAGATTGTCACCTTCATGGACAATATAATAAAACGAAAATACGTCCTAACAAATATTGTAATTTTTATTGCCTGAAAGATTTTCCCAAATTCGTAATCTGATGCAAATATCCATACTGAATATTATTCTATTTCTTCGGTGATCTTTATTTATCTGTGGAGGAGTATGATATCATGGTGTAGGTTCAATTCTTACTCATATGTCTTGGAAGTTTCACGCTTTCTACTCAGATTTGTATCGGCATATTGCGAACAATCAGGTCGTGCATGCATTCATTGCTTGCTTTTGGATAATTCCAGCAAATGATTCATACGAAGAATATAAAAGATAGTGTATTAAAAATATTGTTTCCTAACACTCGTAACAACCAGGATAATTAGTAATTGTTTCTATTTAATACAGTATTTTGTAATCTGTCGACACATCTTGCTTGGAAAAATGTTTCTATAGCACAACTGCATGGTTCTCCATATGTGGACATCTATTTGCTTAAATAAATGTTGGCTTTATTAATACAATGCAGAAATTTGTTTATGAAATGAATTGCTTTGGTGTGTTTTACTCATTAATTATTATTTTAAACAATATTATGCATATAGTCTTATTGTGTGTATAATGATGAAATCAACAAATATGAGTTTCACAAAATCTTCAAAACCGTATACTTTATGAGCAAAATTATCAATCTTTGTCTCAATATAGATACCAATGAATTACATGTTTAAGGAAAAGTTATATATGCAATTCTTTACTACGAAGAGTTCCTTTATTAGCACGTATTTATGCACTTGTTATAAGAAGTGATGTCAAATATAAAATATCCATAGTTCCTTCATGTATTTCCAAAATTCGAAAAAGACAGTCAAATTTATATTATATATTTTCAAACTCTATTAATTTAGTTAGGAAAAAATGCCAGACCAAAAAGATATGTATATATGATATGGCAGATCATTTAAGTTATCTTTAAATATGTTTTAATCTTGATTGAAGTGATTACTGCTAATTTGTAACCAAGTCTTAGGATAATTGATTAGTTTAACTTCGTATGATTAGAGACAAAATAATAGAGTAGTATTCTTGAATTCAAGCCAACAATTTTGGCCTATCAGTATTTGATATAATTTTATTAGAATTAGAATTTGTTAAATACTTATGATATATCTGAACTCATTATAGGAATACCAATAAAATATTTTCTTAAAAAACTAATTTTCAATGCTAAAACTGGTGGACAGAGATTAAACTCTTGGACAGAGGTATGAATAAATAGACAGTTTAGATCACCATACTTAAAAAACTCCTAAAGGCATTGAATTATTTTCATTTTGATAGAATTAGAAGGCATTATAGTAATTTACCAATTCAGAAAAATGCATTATATGCAATATAATGCATTTCGTCGAACGTTTTGGTCCGTGGGATATGTAAATAGAAGAGATCCATATGTGATCTTTCATGCGTTTCAACTTTAAAATAACAGTAAACAGATTTTATTTAGTCTATGCATAGTTCTAATAGATGTTAATTATGAAAATTATAGCCAATAAAATAACAATGTAGAGAATTTATATGATATTGACCGCTCATAATGTATATCACGTGTGTAGGTTCGAGGTAAATAACCGCAGTAATATATGAGAAATATAAATATATGCATTTTAATAATAAACTCATATTACAATAAATTGAGGTTTGGAATATATCAATGTAGATATATTAACCCAATACACAAATTATAAAATCAAAATATATAGTGGATTTAAAACTCTGATTTATAACGGAGGATTTTGCTTGAAATTACTTTCCAATTAAACTCCTTTAAGCAGCAGTAATGAAAATTTTTACTTACTATAATTAAATATATGATTTTTATTAAAAGGTAAATTTATCATTACTGTTTTTAAACGAAGTTCTAAAAGCTCAATAAATAAATTATTTTATATATCGGTTGCAGTATTTATAAAATCAGATTGTGACAAAGCTTATAGCTTTCTTGGGAACAGGGAGGAGGGCGGTACAAAAAGGTTAGATGCCACTGGATAAATAATATATAATATTCCTAGTTACATTAGAGAATTAATCTTTAAATATCTAGAACCTACAAAATTCGCAAATTTCAAACCATAGTAATCACCAGCAAAATATGACATAGTACAAGAGTAGTACACTAATCATAACGGATGTTCTACTGAACTATTGGTTCTTGTATTAGATATAATTTGTTACAAAAACTCTTTTTCCGTTACAAAAACAGAGCATGCAAATTATCATCACACCAAGCAGGTGTAATTTATGTTAATAATAGCATAATATACAGAATAGAATCGCATAATTTTCTACGACGCAATTTCCTGAGGAAAATGTTTTGCTTTCGTTAGAAACAACATTCGAAAACGACAAGAAATAGGTTTCCTGAAGGTTTTAGAAAAAATTTGCTGCAAGTGAAACGCCAAATTAATAGTAGAAAATGGAGCAATAATTATTATAGTAGTAAAGACTCCAAAATCATTTTAATA
The DNA here is from genome assembly GCF_003426905.1 of Ctenocephalides felis. Classification (NCBI taxonomy): domain Eukaryota; kingdom Metazoa; phylum Arthropoda; class Insecta; order Siphonaptera; family Pulicidae; genus Ctenocephalides; species Ctenocephalides felis. Next base: position 39,513,311 of record NW_020537758.1, on the reverse strand, counting down.
AAAGAACTAGTATTTGTTAAAAATGATACATTAAAGCAGTTTATGGGATTTAACTAACAATAAGAAATAATGATATATCTCATTATTTTTAATTGCGCTTATGAATTTAATAAAATAAAAATTTGAATAAGGAGGCGTCCTTTAGTCACATGATCGATTTTTTAAGGATTTTGGAACCTCCCCCCCCCCTTTCCCTGGGTTATATGTGGTTTTACTGAAAATTACACCCTTCTCCTGTGTTTTTAGTTATGAAAATAATCGTAAAATTTTTTATTTTTTTTGAAAATGTTTGGATTTTATTTAAAATTCAGCTGAATTCGTTCCCTCACGTAAAATTTCGAGATTTTTTGTCAAACCCTCTCTGCCCCTAAAAGCCTCACGAGATTAAACACATATGAAATAAAATTAAATTAGACATTGATGAATAAAAAGTGGTTGTATGAATAAAGACCGAGTACCGCAGGGATTTTAATACAAACTATTTTATTTCAATTACCGTCTTGTTACAAAAAAAAATAATTACATAATCGAATAATTACTGAATATATAACATATTGATCTGCCAAGAATAATAATCAAGGTCTGCCTTTAATAATTCGCAAATTCAAGGTCTTTAAATGTTTTGCAGATCATAAGAGAACGCTCAAAAATTTAACAAAAGACTGGACATGACTCATGTAAAATGATCTAAAAATCCACTTCCTGGTTCAAATTGATTTGGCTGCTAAATATGACTTGTTATGAATTGAATAGAATATATTAGTTCTTGAACGCTGTATAATAAGTGATAATTATGTTATTTAAACACATAAAAACTGATTGACGTAGATTTATTCAGTGCAAGAGTTCTTATTCATTAAACAATAAACATGTTTTTATGAAATAATATGGAATAGGATAGCTGGGGGCTTACAGCTTATATATGTGTCTTGTCGATAAAAATATTTTTAATTTCAATAACTTTAAAGATTTATAGAAACTACAAATAATATGGAAATTATGTATTTCAATAAACTTACGTATCGTACACAGCACAAATGTTTTATTTGTTTTATTATTCTCATTATAATAATTTAGGGGAGGCAGCGTAAAATATTCTTCTGATTCAGGCACTTTTTGATGAATCAAGATTTGTACTACGATGTTACCCTAAAAATTAATGACATTCCGATATAATGCTCCACGGTAACGCATAAAACATACGCCGATACAACGAAAGATCTCTATTCACTCGACACGACGACTAATCACAATCGACCCGTATAGAAATGATTTCATCGAGAGCGAATGACGAACAGTTCGGGCGTAATACAACTTTATCAGTAATTCAGTCGATAAACTGTGGTACTTTGTGTCAATATCATATCCATACATCGTACCTACTATAGAATATAATTTTCACTTTGATGATTTTAGTATCTAGGGTACTTTGTATCTATGCCTTTATAACTTTTATAAAAAATCGACATTCAAAGATCATAGTTAAAATTCAAGTTCCCATCATTGCTGGTTTTTTTTCAAAACGTAATGTTCATGTTTTTAACTTCCGCCGTAAAAATGTTTGGGCAACAAATAAAAAGTTCTTAGGATTATTTTTTGTTAACTGTAAGATATTGTTCG
>NW_020537758.1:39481112-39510691 GCF_003426905.1 Ctenocephalides felis | reverse complement strand
AAATGCATACACCTGAATCCCTACATTAAAGTAAAACGGCGTTACACCCGTTTAAAACTTTTAATTTCTAATTTTTCTAATTCTGCCACCTTGTTATTATGGAGCTCATAATGTTTATGGAAATGTTTGCAACTCAGTCTCACCACTTAAAAGTAGCCACATGTGTATATAATTTTAATTTAACACAAATGGTGGTAGTTTTTGAAATTGCTGGAACATTCTAATTTTTATTAAAATTTTATATACAATGGATATAATGTTACTAAACTATCATTTATTCCACCATTGTGGTGTCAGCTACTCCATTATTCGTTTGTCGTGCATTTAACAATCAGTTTGTCTCAATTTATTTTCATCTTATTTGAGATGTTATTAGTTTTAACGACATAGGCCGTCGGTTTGAGATTTAAAGTAGAGATTATAAGCATGAAATCTTAGAGCTAATGTTATATTGATACTGAAAGCCATTATCAAATAGTAAACTACAAGAAAATTCCTTTTTTTTGGATATTTTCGTACCCCACATGATCAATAAAGATCATGTTTTGTTGATGTTCATTTTGTCCAGTTCTCAACAAATAAGCGTATTTCGAAGAATTCTGATCTTCAGTATTGCATTTTAAAATCTATCAAGCAATATAAACAAAATACTCCACTAACACTTCATGCATTATAAAAATCCCAGAGACCACGTAATTTTTTTCGTTTTTCGACATCATTACTATTCCAGTCATTTTTAAAACAGTCTCTTGTCAAAAAATGTTATACTTTGAGTAGATTCACGGAAACTTCGCACAGATATTTTTAAATCTATGGACAATATTCGCAGATTTTGCTAAAATAATTGGTTCAGAGTCTTCTTCATGAATAAGTTCTAAAAATTTTGTTGGACAAATGCGGAATCCTAGATTTTGTAAAATTATTTTTTTGCTTGGCAAACATACACCTTTTGTTTTTTTTTAATATTTTTCCTAAAAATCGTGTCCAGAAAATTATATTTAAACATCAGATTATTTATATACAGGGCTATATCTATTCCTTAGATAGATCAAAAAATCTGGAACGTAAAAATATGGAAAAAATTACTTTCAATTTCTAGATAATCTCAATAAATCATTCCACTTGAAGTGCATGTTCATGTGTATCAACTACGATTACAGAAAAACTAATACTAGTAATACAATTAATGATTAATTATACAAAATAATAATTGAAAATTATACAATTTTTCAATTCATAAAATGTACTATGTATGTAGTGTATGGCATCGTGCCTTAAAGCAAATTAGTAACAAAATATTCGAGAAGTATTAAATGTTTTTAAATAGATTATTATAAATACAGTAACATTGTCTAATATTTATAAGAATTATATAAACTGAATTGCAAATTTAAAATTATTTATTTAAATTATATAAGTTGGCTTTAGAACTTTAGCTAGAATTAAAATTAAAATCCGAATTGTTGTCGATATATATAAAAAATCGTAAAAGCAACTCTTTCGTCAACACTAGAAGATAGTTTTTTGAATCATCCAAATTGGAGGCTTAGCTCTCTCAAAAACTGCCATTTTTGCACATTTAGCTCAGTATCTTCAAAATAGCTGGACCTGTCTTTGCTGAAAGTTAATTACCACTTCTTCCCATCATTACTAATTGAATTTTTTTGAATCATTCCAATCGGATGTTCCGTTCTTTCAAAAACTCGATTTCTATTTTCTGCACTCTTTGCTCCGTAACTCCAAAACGACTAGACCGACATTTACAAAATACTAATCAGCACATTTTCCTATCAATAGGAATCGATTGCTTTTTCAATCATTCAAACCGGTTGAGCGGTACTCCCAAAAACGTCGACAACAAATTGTATTCACAGATACATACACACCTGTATGCACAGATGGCATACAATATTTGCCAAAAATATTGTTTTCAGATGAATTTGTACTTTTCTTAATCGATTGACTATGAGCAATTATGAATGTCTTTTATTAACGTCTTGATAAAATAATTAATTGAAATATAGATAGAACCAAATGATTATTTCAAACTAATTCTAAGACTTGATATACTGTATCTAATTATATTCTTCTCTAAATAATGCAAGCATGAGTGCGTTCTATGATAATTGATAGGGTGGTCCTTAACATGGATGTTTTCGAATTTCCTCCCAGGGGCTTAACGCTTCCAAATTGATAAAAAATCATCTCTGAAATCAAACGAAAAGTTTCTATGGAAATAACATGAATAAAATTTCATTTCTTATATAACTTAGCGACAAGTGAATCTTGTGAAAATTTTGAGAATAACATTGTATTTACTTATTTTGATCATAAATTAAAAAATACAATAAAAATTTGATAAATTTAATAAAATAAGTATTTACTTATGTAGAAGAACCAAGAGACCTTGGTTGTAGTGCGGACTATGTTGGTGTTAATATTAAGAGCTAAAGCTTTCAAAGAACTTTTTTCATCAATTTGGAAGCATTTGAGATTCGAAAACATCCATATATATTAAGGATGTATATTACATAAAATAGATATAAATGTATAATATTCACATGTGTTTGTAAATCATTTATCCAAATGTAATGTGTTGTACTTATTGTATTGTGTTGTGATGTGATTTCAGTGTGGTTACTTGGAGGGACTCCGATCACAGCTGGGCGGGTGGACGCAAAGAGTTAAATCTTGGTACTGGGGAAGACCTTTAGTAAGTGCAAAATGACATTGTGCGTGTGCGCGTTGTCATGACCTCCTATTCAAATTTCATTTTGTCTGCACAAATTTTAATATCAATTAAAACCAATCATATAGAATTGAACCAATATTTTAGATGGTAAAGGATTGAGTACCTACTACGATGGCTAAATTTAATTAGTTAATGATGCGAAAGAAAATCATACCACGGCTGTTCATTTTCATGCCGAATTGTGCTAGTCTAACATTTTATCTTCATCGCTCTATCTATTCTATCTATTTTTTTCATATCCATATACAATTAATGGATAATACATGCAATAATAAGAATAAGGCAGACTTTGAATTTTTAATAACATACATTTAACACAGTATCACAATAGAAAATTGTATACCGATTTCTCTCTATAAAGTAAAATTATTAATTGAATATTTTGTCGCCTAGCTAGTTTATCTTCAATGAGAAGTTTTAGAAAAAATATACGGAATAATCTCATCTTTATAAAACCAGATATTTGGTTATCTTTAGCACTTATTTTATAGCATTTTCATAAAATTGGATTAATTTTTTTTTTCTGTATCAATAGAATGCACTTTTTTGTGTGAGTAGTCTGCAAATCTAAAATTCTGCCATCTTTGTAGTCTGCCAAAATTTGAAATCTTAGAAATTTTTTCTACATTTTACTACAATACCGCAATGAGAATTCTTTAAATTAACTTTTAATAATAAACGGTAGTCTGACCGAAGGCAGGTCCATCATGTCAGAGCACCACAAATCAAAGATTTCCTTGTCCTTCCCTATTTAGGTTTGAATCAACTTGTTTAGAAATAAATGTCTACATTATGAAAACATTTTTAATATTTGATAAATATGATACTATTAACAAATTTATAAATAAAATACCTAGTTTGCCTATCCAAATCAAAAAATATTTATGTTTTACTAATGAAAGCCATCGTATTGAATCAAGCTACTAAATATAAAAATAAAATCTACGTATTTGATAGATAATTTCATATAATTTAAATATTATTATTGGTTCTTTTCTCTTTATGGTCATGACTTCTAAAAAACATCTTCAATATATTTCATAACGTTAGTTTCGTCTATGTGTGCATCAACTAACAATCAAATTAGTTATCTGCATTCTAATAGCTCAATTTTTATCTAACATTTTTCATCTTTTCCAAAGCATGTTGATGCTTACGGATTTTCTCAGCCTGATTATTAAAAAAATCATTGAAAGGGAATGTTAGCACTCTTTTATTTCTCTAAATGTTTAAATTCATTCATGGATCACTTCGGTAGTCGTGTTTCACTATAGATCAGTAGTAATTGGCACTAGTAGATATGTAATTCACTATGAAAAAAATTATTTTTCAAAATTTATTTTAACTAAATTAGTAATTAAACATGTGTTTTATCAAATAGAATTACTTTGAGTATTTAAACTTTTTTTTAATTATTTGGTTTTGGTTTAAATTAATTATTTCCAGGTATAATGTATGAGTTTTGATGATATTAAATTGTATGATTTTTATATAATTTGTATATATTATATGTGGTAAATTAATTATTTGAACAACTCCAGATATTAGCGATAAATCAAATCTTTGGCTTTGGTCTTTTGGCTCTATTTTTATTACTAAAAATTGGTGCGCCATGATAATTGGCCAATGATCGAATTACAATCATTGCAGAAATTTGCTTGAAATTTTTATGATATTTAAGATTAATCCATTTAAGTGTAATTGGCTTTCTAAATGTAATTTCTTCTAGAATTGGGTTTTAGAAGCTTTTAAAATTGTAACGATATAAATTTGGAATTCTGACAAAACTCATTCTTTTAAACTTTAATGAATTTTTATAATTATTTATTATTCCTTCTAAATGTATTAATTTTATTATACATTCATTGTTAGTTCCAAAAATTCCGTCGGTATTATAGTCCTAAATTATAATTTTGAGCAAATTTTTTCTTCGAATTGTAAGTTTTGATATTGGAATTATAATAATTTTATGATTGCAATTAGGTATTGAATATAATATACAATATTTGAATATTTCTGGCAATGGAAAATCTAATAGAAAATACAATATTTTTATTTGACTAATAATACAGAATATTACTAAGAAGTAAATCAAAATTCTTGTAAATATTAGTCTCATCTATGGAGAAGGTCCTTAGTTTTTGTTATAAAATTTTTATCAATTATTTATTTTGATAATAGAAATATGAACCACATTTAATTTTGCTAAATTCATAAATATTTTAAAATCATTCAAAGTATTTGTAAATATAACTAAATTATAATTTTTATGATAAATTCTGTAAAGATTACCACCTGGTTAGTTTTTCGTGATTATAGAATATGTTTCAAACAATAACCAGCAGGTTATAAAATAATGATTATTTCATGATAACAAATAAAAAAATGTGATAAGTTTAGTCGATATTCTTTTACAACCAATAATCAGACAAAGCTTTTCTAAAAAATTTAATTTCTAGATGGATTTAATTGAAAATATAGCCAAAAGACGAGCCAAATACATCTAATTAATTTTTTTTTTATTTTATTTACTTTCAAATAATTTTTACCACATATCAAATATTATATTAAATTTTCTTATATCGTTCAATTATTATTATTATTATTTAAGACAAAGCTTTTCCAAAAAATTAAATTTTTAGATGGATTTGATTGAAAATATAGCCAAAAGACAAGCCAAATAAACCAAATTAAAAATCTTTTCATTTTATTTATTTGCAAATAATTTTTATCACATATCAACTATTATATTACATTTTTTTATATCGTTCAATTATTATTATTATTTATATTTCATTAGAGCATGCTAATTATGTTATATTATAGATTTCACTAGAACCATCTGTGGCCTTAAACAAAAGTAGAAGTAGTGATATGTATTTTATAGAATTATTTTTTTCTAAAATTATTTTACATGGTGTAATTAATTCGTTTTTGTATTTATTTGCAAAATTATCCATAGTACGAATATTTATTAATTAAAACGATTAATAATATTTGTGCTAGTGGTAACTTAGTTGTAGGTACAAACATAATAACAAATTGATTACATCATGTAAATACAACGTATCTTGTCATAAAAAAATACTATATCATAAAAAAATAATTCATAACAAAATTTCTCCTACAAAACTAATAACCATGATAGTAATATTTCAACATGTAGACGAAAACATACCATTATCTCATAAGATCACTAATTCTGACTTCTATATACTTTTTAATTATTTTATTTACAAAAATTAATTTATAAGCAATGCTTTATTTGCTGATATTAAATAATTTATTGTAAATTAATGGCTGGAAATTATAGTCTTACATATTTTTTTATATTTGACGAAATTTTCTTGAAAGTTTTTGAGTTATCACGATAAAAATTTCATTCTCCTACAATGAAAAAAAATGCAGTTTTGAATTGACAGTGTGAACATTTTGATACAAACTTAAAAATAAATAAATTTCGCTAAGAACAATATGATTTTTTATAAGGGACAAGTTACAATATAGTTCTTGCTTTCTTTATATTAAAAACCACTACAATTTTTCATGTTATAGTTAATTTCTTCTATTACTCCACATAACCAAGATATGATTTGATTAAATTTACTTATAGAATTGATTCAGTTTATGTGATTTAATTTACGCTGATTAATGTAAACATTATCAGTTTTATTTATATTTAGAAAATTAAAATATTGATATACATGTTTTGAATCAGTTTGATCACTTTTTTGCAATTCTGATGCATTCAGCTAAAATCTCTCGATTAATTTACTCATCCATTATTTTATTTAGATACCTAATACTAGTTTTTGAATACTAATTAGTTCTTAGAAACATATTACTTCTAAAACGATTGACATGCTGTATAGACAATCTATCCAATCTAAATAGTTAAAAATCATCATTTTCTTTATTAATAAAATATACTTACCTAGAAAAGCACACATCGAATATACTGAACTTTATTTATATCTAATTCACACACATTTTTTCAATTTACGCACCGCACAATGTTATTTTGCATGCTTTTGCCAATATTTCCATCAGATATCATATTATGATAAATTGAAGAAACTGAATTTATTTAAAATTGATTTTTCTCGATACACAAAGTCAGTTCTTTCATATTTATCAAAATGATATCTGCTATGTATAAGATTTACTAATGTGCATTTTATATTAAAGTCCATTCAGCGTATCAATAATAAAACATGAATATTTTTATCACCAAAAATTAATGTCATTATTAAATCTTATGCAAATTTAGTTAACTGTTTTTTGCAAATGTGATTTTCATGTATTTTGCGTTACTAGTTCACAATTTTAGTAAATATTATTGAATCAATGATAATATTTACTCTATTAAAGCTCATATATATTAGGGTGGTCATTAATGTAAATGTTTTTGAATTTTCTTGCTGTCAGGAGCTCAGATGCTTCCTTATTTGTAAAGAAAATTCTCTGAAAGTGTTAGCTCTTAATAATATTAACTTTAAGATAGTCCACACTCCAACCGAAGGTTCTATGGAAATAACATGGGTAAAATTTCATTTGTTTTATAACTTAGCGACAAGTTAATCAAAATTTTGAGAATAACATTTTATATGCTTATTTTGATCATAAATTGAAAATTTATTACAAAAATTTGATATATTTCAAAAATAAGTATTTACTCAGGAAGAAGAACCAAGAAACTTCCTTGGAGTGCGGACTATCTTAGAGTTAAAATTAAGAGCTAAAACTTTCAGAGATTTTTTTTTATCAATCAGCAAGGAATTTCAAAAATATCCATATTAGGGACTACACTAATATATATATATATATATATATATAATGTTTAGTTAAGTTTTGCGTGATCAAGGTGCAACATGTGTAAAATGTTCTCTAAGATTTTTTTTATTTGAATTGAATTATAATTAATAATTGTAAAATTAAAATATTTTTCTTGCTCCTGCAACAAAATTATCTGCAAAATCCTGCAGCAAAACTTGCTGCAAACTTTGAACGGTTATTTAGGATAGTACTGTTATTAGCCAATTTTTAGATTTACTTTTGCAATATATCATATATATCGTTTTCCATAATTATTTGGAAACCGTTCTGATTTTTCCGTAATGTAAATACAGATTAGTAATCTGATTTTTCTGTAACTAGTTTACTTTTTCTGTCTTCCAATAATGCATCATAAAGAATCATGTGTTAAATTAATTGGATAACAATGATTTCATAAAACAAACAAAAATTATGTGAATTTTGAATGAATTTCACAACAATTCACAATTTACTCTCATTTATTGATTTCCCCCAACAAATGTTTTGGAATAAATACTACTCTATGGACCGACGTGAAAAATGTATATAATAGCTATATCATAAATTCCATAGTTAGGGTTGAAAAATTTAAATATATTTTGATGTTTTTTTAAGGTTAAATAAAAATAATATTCTCTGCGAGTATTTTTTTAATGTTCGTGTGTTCTGCTAAAAGGAAACAAATTGACAACTAAATAAAACTTTCGTTTATGACTCAACAATGTAAACAAGTACTTTCGCTTTGGACTGAATCTTATGAATGAATCATAAATTTATTCACACATTTCAAAATTCAGGACGTTTAAATATTTGCTAATAATTATATAGATGTACCACTTTAGAAAGGATTCAAGAACTTTGGCATATATCGAACCATTTATGATTCATTTGTCTTGAATCATATATTTTAAATAATTCAATACACATTCAGGAGATGTAGAGTTAGAAGATGCAAATGACTTCAAGTTATTAGAGATAATTTAATAAAATAGAGATAGATTTTGCAATTAAAAAATTAGTTCTGTGATTTGATTTGATTTGATTCATACTGATAAAATAGACCTTAGAAAAAAAATGATAATGTTATGCCTGGTGCAGCGAAACTAAACTAACTAAAATCAAATCAAATAAAATGGTACTCTGAAAATCCCGAAATAAATAAAAGCATTAAAGAACAAAGATGTATCTGAAACTAATAATTGATAAGGAACGGTCAATTCCAGTTCGGAAAATGAAGGTTTAAGACATTTTCCATCTCTGGATTTTCATAAATTTTTCGGAGAACCACGAATATTGCGATGTACTAGTTAGAAATTTTATCAAGGTTTGAGAAAAATTGTGTATTATGTAAATATGAATCCTATTTATAAAAAAATCTCTAAACGTTGTAGCTCTAAATATTAACATTTAGATAGTCCGCAATTCTATTAAAAGTTTTGTATATTCATTAATTACATATGTCATTCAGTAAATTCTTGCGCCATCTGTGATAACAGCCATATGGTTCTGATGGCAACTTATTCCTGATAATTTGTGTGTCTACATCACCAATTAAATTAATATTTTGCTGCAAAATTAATTTTTACGCCATGATGGGTACATATTTGGTTAAGCAGTCCACATGGATTTAATTATAGAGGTTAAGTGATGAATTTAAGCAAGAATTTAGTTGACATATAGTAATAATGAATATACTAAATTTTTGATTTCGAGATTTTTTTGTTAATTTGGAAGCATTTTAGCCCTTGGGAGCAAAGAAATTCGAAAATGTCCATATTGAGGACCACTCTAATATATATGTATATACTTATTTGTTGAAAAAACGTTACTAGTAGAATGCCCTTCGTGTGAATTGAAACTATTATTTTCGGAAGTATTATTATAGTAAAATCTACTATATGAGGGTATCGGAAAACCTGCACTAATTCTTTACTATTGATTTACTTATACCGAATACAATTATCATTATATCAGTCCATGAATTTGCTCATAATCAATCATTTCCCTTATTACCTACATGTTGAATATTTTCTCGCTAGGAATTGGCCCATAAACTTTCACGAAGTTTCGATATGAAAGAAGACACGGCTTTGCTTGGTCCAAATAATAGTGCAGGTCCAAATGGAGGACCTGTTCGAAGGCACCAGTCAATGTCCCGGCTCGGAGGCGCACCTGCTTCTGGTGAAGCAGGCGGTACTCCCAGGGCAGTTTCTGATCAGCAAGGAAATCTTCATGTTGCTGTGAAGAAGAGCAAACCCATTTGGGAATCGCCATTGAAGGAGGTGCCAATACAAAACATCCCTTGCCCAGAATTATCAATATTCATGTAAGTGGAACTTGCTAAAATATAAATATAAATTAGTTGTAAGTGAAATTCTGTCTTACGGCAATTAGGGCATCGTGCCTTAAGGCAAATTTCTGAAACTTCCCGTACCGCAATTCAAAATTCGAGTAATTAAAAATAATTGTAAATAATTGGTACGGAACCCATAGGAATGTAAACAAAATTTATACTTATTGTTAAAATCTCTATAAAATATCTGATAATTTGATGTGCATATGTCTAATGTTCATTTTGACCGCCAAATGGCTCATTTTTTTACTTTTTTCTTCATATCTCCAAAGTCGTTGGACCTGCCTTTCCAAAAATTTGAACAGTTCTTCATTTAGTCAATACAAATAAATTTTTTGAATTATTCAAATCGGACGCTCCGTTCTCTTAAAACCTGAGTTACCGTTTTCGACACTTTTTGCCCCGTATCTTCGGAACGGCTAGACCTGCCTTCGCCAAAAACTAATCAGCACGTCTCCTTATCAATACGAATCAAATGTTTTTTGAATTATTCAAATCGGTTGATCCGTGTTCCCGAAATCGTCGACGAAAATTTGTATCCGCACATACATACATACACGCACACACACACATACATCCATTTTTGCCAAACAAGGTATGCCAAAATATTCAAAAACTTCTGAAACGTAAAGATCTATAAAAATTTTCATTTTCGATTTTTTGCGGTTACTATAACTTTCCCTACGGGAAGTTAATAAATATAAAATTTTAGTTATTTTAGAGTCTTTTTATACTGAAGCCATAAGAGTCATATGATATATTTTTCTCTCTTTGTTGAAGTTAACGCTCTTTTAAAATAGAAGTTCTTCACATTTGTATATATATTTTTTTCAGTGATCAATAATGCGATCGGTTAAATGTTTTAATTAGTACTAAAAAAAGATATTAATATTTAAAAACAACAGCAGAATTTTATATGCAAATTTAATCATTTTTTCCAAATAATTTTATAGAGTTGTATACAAATATATATATATATATATATATATATATATATATATATATATATATATATATCATTTACACACAAATTCAACTCTCATTCTATGACATTATTATCGGTTATATCGACAATCAAAAAACAATCATCATTGCATTAAAAGCATTCGTCAATATATTTTCAAACTTTTTAAAAGTGCATTTATATCTATTTGTTACATAAAAACAGAGTATCTAACTCAAAAAAATCCTAGAACTTCTCAACTCAATAAGGAAAAATCATTAGCAATTTTTTTTACAATTTTTATATCACCTGTTGGAAAGTTGAAATCGATTTTAACTTCCCGTAGGGCAAGTTATAGTAATTTCTCTTTATTTTTATATGTGCATAATTTAAATAAATTTTTTGTCTAGAATATTATTAGCGTTGTTAGAAAATTAGTCCAAAAAATTTTAGGGCAAGCTTCAAATAACTGTTGTGGAAAAAATCATTACTAAGATAATTTATTTAATGTATCCATAAAATTTATACACTGTGTAAACGTTTTCTAAACCAATATTTTTATGATATTATTTGAACAAGATGAAGCGCTAATTTAATCGATTATTATCGTTAAATAAATTTCCACAAGTAACTTACAAATTTTATTGTTTTTTGCTACTATTAGTTAATGAACTTGTTACCGTTATGTATCTATTAATGTCCTATTTATTAGGAAAACGGTGCTGCATTTAGTGCCGGTGGTCTGGAAGTTGGCCAGTTGATACTAGAGGTGGACGGCAGATCAGTGGAAGGAATGCCTCATCAAGATGTTGCTCGTTTGATTGCAGAATGTTTTGCTCGACGAGATACACCTGATATAAATTTCGTAGTTGTGGAAGCAAAGAAATCCAATTTGGAACCTAAACCCACAGCATTAATATTTTTGGAAGCATAACATTTGCTCTGCCTGCCCGCTTCGGAGCCCGATCCAGACGCCCCCGAACCAGGGGTTGATCTCACCGACAAAGCAACGCTCGAAAACGACCAAAAGTAATTTAATAATGGGATTTTTATATAAGAGAATGGTGATGGTAGATTTTAAAACTAATGAAAATCTAAAAGTATGCCACACATCACAATATTTTCATATCTATAACTTAATTATGAAACAATTACATTTCTTAACAATGATGAAAATGTTGTACTAATGTGTGGCACGGTTAAAATACGAATTGATCGCATGAAATAAATTATTTTATAAAATTAATAATTTGAATGCTTCAAATTATTAAAAAATTTAGTTTTTAAATTATTTATTATTAAAATTAATTGCATTAAATAACACCTAAAAATTTAATTACATTTAATATCAAGTAATTATTATAAGTTTTATGGGTTTACGATTCAAGAAATTGGCATCATATCGACGTATATTTACTAATTAATTTACTCAAATTCTATTTTACATTAAAAATAATTTTTGATGACTTATTTTTATTTATGAATTATCCTTTAATATTAATGGTATTTTGCTATAATATTATTTTTAGTACTAAATGCTTGAATAATGAATTCAAATCATTTCTAAATGCCTTATGTTCTCATATAATACTAATAAATTTAGTATATATCAAAATTGTAAATGAGCTTAAAAATCATTTCATATTAGTATAATGCGCAAGTAACTAAATATTTGAAATCGTTATTTTCAAGCGATCAGATTATCATCAGAAATTAAAGCAATGATTATCATCTCAAAAATAGAGTCATGATTACATCACCTCATTCCATTAGGACCAGTTTGGTATAATTTTGTTATTCTATTATAATTTATCATATTACTTATACTATTTTAGTATCATATTAGTATTTTCGATCAAAATTTGTGTCATAAGTAAACTTAAATGGTTTCAGGCAAGGATGCGTCCATTAATCATGTAATAGACTTTTTAAGGATTTTTGGACCTCTTTTTCTCTTGATGATACGTGGTAATATTTAAAATTACTCCCCCTCCCTCACCAAACATTAGGTGTATTTTTAGTTACGAGTAAAAATTTTAATTTTTTTGAATTTTTTTTGAAAATGTCTGGATTTTTTTAAAAATCTCAGGTAAAAAATAAATACACGTGATATTTCACTGTACCCCTCCCTCTCCACGGAATATTTTGTGATTTTTCGTCAACTCCCCTTTTTCTTAAAATCCTCAAGTGATTAATGGACGCCCCTTAATCTACGTTTTAGAGAGAAATGATCAATATTTTTTGCAGTTCATCAATAGGATAAATTTACGAACAGAAAATATTAATGAACCAAACCATTCAGTATTTACAATATTTAAAAATTTATAATATTTTTTTTAAATGGTTGCTTTTTTATTTGAATCATTCAGTAAAATAAAATCAAGTTTTGAGATTTTGATATTCATTATGGATAAAATAATATATTTTTATGTAATTGAATTTCTCACAATTAATTGAAGAAACCAAACTATAATAAATATATCATTCTATAATATCAATTTTACCATGAAAGTTATCTGATGACACAATGCCAAATTTAAAAACATAGATTTTAACTCTTTTTGAAGGCAATTTTTCGTTATTTACTTCATCGTTGGTTATGATATTATTTTTTAAATCAACGAATTGCTACTATTAGATTATATGTTAAGAAAGTTGATTATTTTATTATAAATAGAATAATGATTTTATTACAAACTGGAGACGTAGCTTTGAATCATTATCGAAACAAAAATATTATATCGGGAGGGCAGGCGATATACAATCAGAACAAAATATCTGAAAATCTCACATCTGTATGTATATGCATAAAATTCATCTATGAAAACGTACATTATTTTTGTAAATATATTAATCCGAAGCTAAGGCAGCTTTTTGATCAATATTAAATTGAACCAAGGCAAATTTTAAAAGCTTTAATTTACATATGCACCGCAAATAAAATTTTGAATTCTATATATAAAGCAAATCATAATATTCACAGTATATAAAATATATCTTCGCATAAGCACAATAACTATTAATATTAAACAATTTTTTGAACCGGGCTGTTTATGGATAGAATATATGGATGTGGATAAAGAGTGTTAAATATTATTTTAAATAAACAAGTCAACACCAGTTACCAAACAAAAAAGCGAATTATTTAATCAACTGATTCAGATTAAATTATTACATGTTCCACATAGAGTTGGGCGAAGCTCTTCAAATAAATATTATATATTAATTAATTAAAAACATCTATGTATATAATAGCTTATCTAAAATGTTAAATTGATGAAAAAGCGGTCTTAGCTATTCTATTGCATAAATTGTTTGTATCATAAACAGCCGACGATCACTAGTCAATGGAACCACTTTTCTCTAGTAAAATAAATAAAATTAATTAATATTATATTTATCTTTATTATTTTTTTAGAACGTAAGCTCTTTTTATAATGTAGGAGATTATAAAAAAATATGTGTGATGATTTAAGTTGGTAATTAGCTAGCTTTCTATAAAACCCAGTAAACCACAAACGTTCAATTAAGTTGAAATAACGTAGCACCTAAGTCGTTGATGGTGATGGTTACGTTATTAAAACGTAAATTTTACGTATAGATGTAACCTTTAATCAGCCTCAACGTAGATACTTCGAACTGTCGAAGAACTTTTGTAGATGGATTTGTTTGTTTGAACCAATAGGGAGAGACAGTATTTGGTCTTGTGATTTATAATATTTGATAATCTAGCAAGCCAAAACAAATCACACTCATAAATCGACCAATCTAAAACAAATCACACTTAAAAATCAAGCATGCTATGTAGCCAGCCCAGAAAACAAAGAAGTCGATGATATGCAAGCGCCACAAAAATAGCGCACGTTCTGATATCAAAATTTTGATTGCTAGAAATAAATGGAAATCAAAACGACGTCATTTTGTCTATTTGATAACCAACCTGGCAGCCAGCCGACCAAAAAGCAGCAAAACAAGCGTCGTGTGAACAGGCCTTTAAATAATATGTGCTTGCATTATATAAGATTTTTTTTTCAAATTATTAGGGCAATTTATTTAGAGGTATTAATTATTTCTTTATAATCGTAATGATTCTAGTCCATTTACATGATCGTCGGCTAATGATAAGTTAAAACATTTACCCACACACACCAGTATGTGCCAAAGAAATTAATACTTTAAGTGGACGAAAAACTATCGACCTATGGTACCTTTTAATAAAAAAACTTATAAATATGTGTAAATTAAAGTGATGTGCAGATATAATGTAATCAAACTGAATATTTAAGTAATCTATATAAATATTAATATAATGTTAAGTACACTATGAAGCTGATCTGAAACAAAACTGCGTTTTCACTTATGAATATCGTATTTCTACGATTTAATTTAACAATGAAAACGTTGTTAAGTATAAGATCGGCAAAAATTGTTATATTGTTTGTTATTGATCGTTATTGAAAGAAAATCCATTTCTTGGATTTTCTTTGTACGTATTATATATACATGCTTACATATTATGGCATTTGTAATATTGTGTCGCTTGAAATATTTTGATAGTGATGTTATTTAAAAATATTTTTTTTAACTTCTATTTTTTTCAAAATTACTGGTATTGTATTTGAGAATTGATAGTATTTGTCCTAATGCCATTTCTATATATAGAAAGACATATTTTTTATTTCATGTAGTTTAAATTTTGTATCTTGTTTTTTTTTAATACCGTACTGCAAAAAAACTTTACCAAAAAATCTCTGATATGCTCTCAAAATTAGTCATATGATATATTACTGAAGGTTTAAATATGAATATCCAATATTAGCAAATAATTTGTGTTCAAAATGCAACAAAACTAATCAAAATATGTTCTAATTTAAATTTTATCGTTTGGACTACTATGAAAATATACGATTTGCAGTGTTGTTTTCAAAATAGACTTCGAGCTTAATTTTAAAATTAAAGTTGATTTCTTATTGTGAACATTTCACAGAAATCAAATAATAGTAATCTCTATAAAGCTTCTTTTGATTATGTTTTAATGTTCGAAAGCAAATAATTATGAAGAATAGTATTGATAAATATTCAATATATACTTTAATTTTACTTAGAATTGAGTTATTGAAAATATTGAATTATGAGGCATTTTTTTACATCAAATAAGATCACTGTCAAATTATGTATTAAAATAATTAATGTAAATAAATTATACAATTGTATTATTATTTGTTGAAATACTTCAATCAAAAGCATTGATATGATATTTAAAAACAAAAACATGCTGTTGTGGATACTACAAAACAAATAATATATGAAAGTTAAAATTTAATAATAACTCGTATTTTCATTATTTGTTCTTGAACAAAATTCTCTTTTAAAAAGATATAGAAGTGTAGTCGTTGTCGTTTTCATAAAATATAACTCTTTTCAATTCATTTTCGATATATAGGCTATATACAAATTGTGTTAAAAATATTTTATATTATATAAAATATCATGTTTTGACTCCTTCCAAAATATTAAACAACATTTTTACCTAAGTTCTTCGGTTTCCATTAATTCATTGGATGCAATTTTGAATTTGGCATTGAATTCATATACTGTTTATATACTATTCGACATTTCAAGAACTTGAAATTTCGAAAAGTATATAAGCAGTATGGCATTAAATTTAGAAAGTAAAATCAGAAAGTTTACGAAAAATTAATTTCTCAAAAACGGCTACACCGATTAGTTTTGTTAAACTAATCGTAGCATGTTGATGATAGTGCTACGATTGTCCTAGCCGTTACTTTAGAATTAAATGATAATATCAAAATTTTTTGTCTACGTTGTCAACCAAAATACCTGAATCAATTTTATAAATTCAGAAATTGTTCTGAAAATATTAATTAGCAATCATGCTGATTAGTTTGAAGTAAGAATTACTAATTTATTATTGACAAAAAAATTATGATTTTCTTGAAACTTTATCGTAATAGAGTTGGTGGCATCCTAAAATATCAGAAGTCTACAAGAAGTGGTTTATCTAGCTTTAATTTATAAAAGTTTGGAATAAAAGTAATTTTCTTTTAATTTATTAATATTTTACAAATTTGTTTCATCGATATAAAATCAATTGGAAATTCGAGTAATTAGTTTGAAGTGAAAATGAAAGTCGATTTAAGCTTCATTTATATATCAAGTAAGGTCAATAATTAATCGAAAAACTATAAATTTCTAAAATAAACTAATAAAAACAGTCGATCTTAAATTTGAGACGTCTACTAGCATATACTCTTCTTTTATCTATGTATAGTAGGGAGTTAGTTCGCTGTCCGTCCGCCATGAGCGCTCAAACCGTATCAGATGACAGTTTAATGGACTCGCCCTTTATGTCTATGTACATCTATATTATAGACTCTGTGTTTTTTTATGTAGTGACGAAATCGATACAAGTTTAGTTGATTTACCTGGAATCTGGCTTATTGACGTTAGTATAACCTCGTTTCTAATTCATACTGAATTTCTCAATTTATCAGTATAATTAAAGATATTGTTCATCTGCTTTCCAGGTGTACGTCTTCAGATCTGTAAGTAAAAATATTTTACAAGCCGTCCGAGTTCATTGTGTTCATTCGAGCTGTGTTAGCATTGCACTTCAATTCCTCAAGTTTCATACATAATTCAAAATGGCTCGTACTAAGCAAACTGCTCGTAAGTCAACCGGAGGAAAAGCTCCACGAAAACAATTAGCCACAAAGGCTGCGCGTAAAAGTGCTCCATCCACTGGAGGCGTCAAGAAACCCCATCGTTATCGTCCAGGTACTGTCGCCCTTCGTGAAATCCGTCGTTATCAGAAATCTACTGAATTGTTGATCCGTAAATTACCTTTCCAACGGTTGGTGAGAGAAATTGCCCAGGATTTCAAGACAGATTTGCGTTTTCAATCAGCTGCTATTGGCGCTCTGCAGGAAGCCAGTGAAGCTTACCTCGTAGGCTTGTTTGAAGACACCAATTTGTGTGCCATTCATGCTAAGAGGGTAACTATTATGCCTAAGGATATCCAGTTGGCTCGGCGAATCCGTGGTGAACGTGCTTAAAATTTTATTTGCATAATAACCACATATTTCATATACATAACATTTAAACTTGTATCTTACTATATATTATTGTTAGGAATTCATGGCATTTATGTGTAATCATTCACCTTTTAAAACATCTTTACACTGTAGGACGTGGTCTGAATGTTGTCATTTGAATAAGAAATATTAGACTTAATTATATTTTTAATTTTATATCCATACTTAGTAATTTTGAGAACCGACTATGTATTACATTTTTTTATAGTTGTGTTATCAATAATCATTTCAAAATTAGAAAAGTTACATTTAAACTAGTATATTAAAAAACTTATTGTATTCATTTACTTTATTGTACTAATCATTGAACAAAATAAATTTTATCGTGTATATTATTTTTTTAACAACTTATATATTACATTTTATTGAAGTTAATACAAAAATAACTGAGTTTTCACAAATAGTATTAAACAGCTTAATTAAATACTTATTATACACCACGTTTGTTGAAAATTTTGCATTCAATACAGACTAAAAATTTAATTTATTTGAGATAATTGTATGCAGTCTATTAATTTTGAAATAATTGTTTCAAAGTTGTGTATGATCTATCAAATTTACTTCTATTGAACCTGGGTATATAATCAGATCTGTTATTCATATATATTGCCATTAACCTTTCTTTTACAGCTCTCATTTAAATTTATTTTTCTTGCTTATACAAATATCATAGAGAATATTGACTGTTTAATGAGGGTTTAATAAATAAACATCATTAAAATACCATTTTCAAATGACATTAATAAATATAAGTTTATGTCTCGAGATAAACATGCACAACGTGTGTAATCTTTGAGAAGAGGTATATATGGTTGCTTTATTTTAATTTTTTGACTTTCAAAGTAGATCAGTTATCAGTTAGTAGACTATAGGGGGGTTCTACGCGACGAACACCCCTGGATCGCCCCGGTTGAAAAACTGGGTGCATCACATGGAGGGTCAGTGTACGAGTCCCAGGAGCACCCTCGGGTGCGATGAAGGTGTGGTGAAATGAGGAAAATGGTGTGGGAAGGGAGAGAGAGTTGTCTTGAGTTCAATTTGAGCAAATACACCAAGGAACAAGTGAAATTGCTGAATATTATACATGGGCTGACGAAAAGGTAAGATTATAAAAGATTAATATGGTAGATTTAAGGTGTGTTTGAAAATTTGGTTTTGTGGGCCTGGCATGTTTTTGTTGTTTGTGCCAGGGTGTTGAAACTTCAGTATTTGTTTGTTGATACGTTAATTAAATTAAAAAAAATATAAACTCGGATATTTTTCTAATAAAGTTAGCAAAAAATCAGCTACTTACTACACAAGTAGCGCGAGGCATGTTTGTACTCAAGTTTAACTGACTTTTGGGCCAATTTTGAAAGTTTGTTGAAATTTATAAATTTTGAGTTAGTTGTTATTCTTTAATATATACTGTACATGAAAAATATAAAATTGCATACAGTTTTAACAAAATTACCTAGAAATTAGCAATTTGTATTTGTGAAGCACGTGCACTATTGCTTTCGTCTTCCAGGCTCTAATATGCGTAAAGTACCATTCTTAATATTTTGTCGTGTCTATACAATTAATACTTAAGGTACATAAAATTTACCTGGTTATTCCTTAGTATATGTATTAAATTTAAAAAATACAAACAAGGATTTGTTGCTAGTAAAATCGGAATTTACTATAGTACCGCGCTCACATGCACCTTGCAATATTATTCCTAATTCATACACAAGAATTCATGAAGTATTTACAATTTATTTATAAACAAAATATATTTGTTTATATTATTATAAACAAATTCTATTTTAAGTATTTTAAAATGCATAATATACAAATTTTGTCCTGAAAGTGAATGTGAAAGTAATTTATATAATATGATAATCAAAATTCACTAATTTATACATTTCTTGGTTTTTGTTTAGATTTTTTGTTTGAAGTTCTACTTAAATATATGTATATACAACACTCAGATTTTTAACACACACTTTATTCAATAATTACAGATGTTTTGAGACTATGGTATGCCTCATATTCATTGTAATTTCAAAAACAGTTACTTATATACTACACATTTTTTAATATTTTATTTAATTACATTTAATTTTTGATATACAAAAAAACACCAACTAATCTTTGCAATGCTTGACTCAGTAATGAAAAACGTCTGTAATTATCAAAGTGTTGTTTTGTTCATATTTAACATTTAATATTCGTTCCACTCTTATCACAAAATTATATATATATATATATATATATATATTTGATTTATATAATATATATATATATATATATATTTATATTAATACATATTTATTTTTTTCCAGTCTCCCAAAACAGTTTACTTCTTAAGTAAAATATCACCAGACATCAGCTCGGTCATCAACAGTACATGGCCATATCCAATTTATTCATCGGAACCAAATTTAAGAGCAGTTGCATGTTTCACCAAAGTAAATCATAATATATATAACAATTAATTAATAATTAATATTGAATAATATTAATATGAACTATAAATATTAACTATTTGTTAGATAAATAAGGATTTACTACGACCACTCACATATAGAAAAAAAAACTCTGATCATTGTAAGCGATTTCCAGTTTTATGTCACAGCGATCGATACTCAGAGTTTGACTGGAACTGTGATGTATCATTTTACATATAAGTGATAATAATAATAAATTTATATATATATATATATATTTATTTCTTTTGAAGGTAATGATCATGATTATTTATACACTGGAAAATTGTGCATAACGTCCAATATTTTAAACAGTTCATACATCAAAGATTTAGGGGAGAAAGAACAGATTGATACTTTAATTTGTGACAGTTCTATTATTGATGTTCCTGTTGATTTTAATGTGCAAAATGCTGCTGATAAGATTGAAAGTATCATCAGGTACAAAATAAAATTTAGTGAAAATTAATTAGAATTGTGGTCTTGAATCTTATTAGCTACTAAAATTTGGTATAATTTTTAACTGCTTTTAACTGCGAAATTGTGTCTGTCCACATTTTATCAAACAACTTGAAAATTTTGTTCTAGACACTTTAATTTATTTATATTAGTAAACAATAGATAAAATTTACTAAATTTTAGTAAAAACTTTTATATACACTTGAAAATAAATAGATATTTTTATCACATTTAAAAAAAAACAATTACAACTATACAGTGTGTTATAATATATCATTATAATAACATAAGGCATTTCGTTATTTTAAAACATGAAGGGATATTCTTAAATACATTGATAAAATAAATTAATGAGAATTGATTTAAATATTTATTTGAATTTATTATAATTTTTTTATTTATTTATGAAAAACTTGTTTGATATAAATATATACTATTGATATTAAACACTAAAATTTGATATACTTGGATATACTTTGATATACTGATGATTACTTGTAACAATTTAAGTAGTTTCAAATTGTATAAAAAAGTACCTCAAAATGCTATTTGATACATAAATAAAAAATATCTTCGTAATTTAATACTAATGTTAGTAACAAATTATTTAAAAGTCTCAACTGTATAAAAAAAACGAATAATTGACTGACTGATTGATTTAATATGATAAATTAATTAAGAAATGCTTAAATATTGAATTATTCATTTTATCCATACATTCTTTTCAATATTTACAATTTTGTATTTTACAAGTATTTATTCTTATATATTGTATAAGAAATAGTCAAAGATGAAATAAATATCCAAATATATTGAAAATATAAACTGAAATGTTTCTAACAAATTTGTAATTAAAATTTTGATTTTAGGAATTATTCAAACATGAAAATAGTTATTAGCATGGATACTTTTGGAATGGAAGATTTGCTATTTGAAATAGCCTGTCGAGGATACTCTGTATACACTGGGTGTTCCAGAAATGCTTTTTTGAGAATCCAAAATGCTGATTCATATTTTACAACTTCTAGAGATGCTGTTTTAAGAGTTGTCAATAAAGCATTTTGTGTGAACATCGATGATTGTTACAGGTAATAGAAATATGAATAATATTATATATATATATATATATATATATATATATATATATATGTATGTATGTATGTATGTATTAGGGTGGTCCTTAATATGGACAATTTCGAATTTCTTTTCTCCCAAGGGGTCAAATGCTTCTAAATTAATTTTAACAAAATCTTTCGTCATGTTTTTGTTCCAAAAGTTGAAAATCGTTATATGCAATTATGTAGAGAGTTTTATAAGCTTTTTAATGATATAAAGCAAAATTTATGTGCTGTAACAAGTTTTTCCACATTTTAAACAGATGTCACAAAATGTATAAAGCATTTGAGTTATACGAGTTCAAAGTTTGACGACTTTTTCCGTCATGTTTTTGTTCCAAAAGTTGAAAATCGTTATATGCAGTTATGTAGAGAATTTTATAAGCTTTTCATACATGTAAAATAAAATGTATGCGCTTGAACAAGTTTTTGCACAATTTAAATAAATGTCGAAAAATGTGCTTGCAAATCAATTCTTGTCGATTAAGCTGAACCACCATTCTGGAATTATATAATAAATTAATACACAAAAGTACTCTTCATTTAGTAATTGTGATACTTACGTTTATATGTTCAATATCTTTTTCGGAAAATTTCTCTCGTGGACCTCCTAAAATGAATATTTTTGCTCTTGTTAAATTTCTCTCGTTCATTTCGTCCTTGTTACTGAGGAAATAAATTTCATACATTAATTCGCGAGTATATTAACAAATTTGTAGAATGCTGTTCTGCGACCAATAACAATGCTCGAAAATTGGCTAATTAATTTCGTTTGTTTTCGTTTCCTTTCGTTTCCTTTCGCCCTTTTCGCGTAGGTTATAAATAGGAGTGCGCAAAGGAATACGTGGCAGTCGTCGGCCGCGGCCGGCGCCAGCGTCACCTAGGGTGGCGCTGAAAGCCCCCGGGGCGCCAGACCGGCAGCTCCCTTTGGAGCTGGAGTGGTCAGGAACCCCGGGGCATCCGCCGGAGACTCCCGGCCGCGGAGACTCCGAGCCACGGAGAATCCGAGGCACGAAGACTTCGTGCCACGGAGACTTCGTGCCTCGGAGACTCCGAGGCACGGAATCTTCTTGGCTCGGAGTCTCCGTGCCACGGAATCTCCGTGGTACGGAGTCCCCGTGGCACGAAGTCTCCGTGCCACGGAGACTTCGGGTCACGGAGATTCCGTGCCACGGAGACTCCGTGCCTCGGGGACTCCGTGTCACGGAGACTTCGGGCCACGGGGACTCCGTGCCACGGGGACTTCGTGCCTCGGGGACTCCGTGCCACGGAGACTTCGGGTCACGGGGACTTCGTGCCCGTGAATCTCCGTGGTACGGAGTCCCTGTGGCACGGAGACTTCGTGCGTCGGGGACTCCGTGCCACGGAGTCTCCGTGGCACGGAGAATAAAATCTAATTTCGACACCATAAAAATACAATTTGAATCGACTTCGCCGCAGTCCCGCAGTTTCCGTGGCCCGGGGTCTCCATGGCACGGTGTCTCCGAGGCTCGAAGTCCCCGTGTCTCGGAGTCTCCGAGGCACGGAGTTTCCGTGACCCGAAGTCTCCGTGACACGGAGTCCCCGAGACACGGAATCTCCGTGACCCGAAGTCTCCGTGGCACGGAGTCCCCGAGGCACGAAGTCTCCGTGGCACGGAATCTCCGTGACCCGAAGTCTCCGTGGCACGGAGTCCCCGAGGCACGAAGTCTCCGTGGCACGGAGACTCCGAGCCAAGAAGATTCCGTGCCTCGGAGTCTCCGAGGCACGAAGTCTCCGTGGCACGAAGTCTCCGTGGCACGAAGTCTTCGTGCCTCGGATTCTCCGTGGCTCGGAGTCTCCGTGGCTCGGAGTCTCCGTGGCTCGGAGTCTCCGCAGCCGGGAGTCTCCGGCGGATGCCCCGGGGTTCCTGACCACTCCAGCTCCAAAGGGAGCTGCCGGTCTGGCGCCCCGGGGGCTTTCAGCGCCACCCTAGGTGACGCTGGCGCCGGCCGCGGCCGACGACTGCCACGAATTCCTTCGCGCACTCCTATTTATAACCTACGCGAAAGGGGCGAAAGGAAACGAAAAAAAACGAACGAACAATATTAACTAATAACATACGTCATTTTCGAGCATTGTGATTGGTCGCAGAACAACATTCTATAAATTTGTTAATATACTCGCGAATTAATGTATAAAATTTATCTCCTCAGTAACAAGGACGAAATATACGAGAGAAGTTTATCAGCAGCAAAAATATGTATTTTACGAGGTCCCCGAGAGAAATTTTCCGAAAAAGAAATTGAACACATAAAAGTAAATATTACAATCACTAAATAAATACTTTTGTGTATTAATTTATTATCCAATTCCAGAATTATATCAACAATGGTGGTTCAGCTTAATCGATAAAAATTGATTTGCGAGCATATTTTTCGACATTTATTTAAATTGTGCAAAAACTTGTTCAAGCACATACATTTTATTTTACATGTATGAAAAGCTTATAAAATTCTCTACATAACTGCATATAACGATTTTCAACTTTTGGAACAAAAACATGACGGAAAAAGTCGTCAAAAGTTTAATAAAATTGCAAACATTAATGAAAATGGTTATACATTTTCTCACATTTGTTTGAATTGCGCAAAAACTTGTCAAAACACATAAATTTTATATTATATAGATAAAAAGCTTATAAAATTCTCTATATAAGTGCATATAACGATTTTCAACTTTTGGAATGAAAATATTACGAAAAAAATCATCAAACTTTGAATTCGTATAACTCAGCAAACAAATGTTTTATACATTTTGTGGCATCTGTTTAAAATGTGCAAAAACTTATTAAAACACATTAATTGTGTTTTATATGAATGAAACGTTTATAAAATTCTCTACATAACTGTATATAACGATTTTCAACTTTTGGAACAAAAACATGACGAAAAAAGTCGTCAAACTTTAATAAAATGGCAATCATAAATGAAAATGGTTATACATTTTCTCACATTTGTTTGAATTGCGCAAAAACTTGTTACAGCACATAAACTTTGTTTTATAAAGATAAAAAGCTCATACAATTCTCTACACAACTGCATTTACCAATTTTCAACTTTTAGAACAAATACATATATGGGTCACCCTAATATATATATATATATATATATATATATATATATATATATATATAAACAATGTGATTTTATTTGTTTCAGGCGTTATATGAATAAAAACATAATAACAATAATACCATCAGCAATGTATTCTGTTAAAGAAATGTTGGACTTGAGAAAAGTTGGTGTACACATTGTTAACTATGAAGATCGGTCAACTGCACAAGCTTTGTAACATTTGATCAAATTGGTTAAACCGATTCGTCTAAAAAGTTCTACCAAAGGTGAAAGTTTTAAATTGAAAACTTATGGACGGTTATGTAGAAGACCAAAAGTATTCCCAAGACTGTCTGAGACTTCAATACATTGTAATGATGATCAGAAGGAGTTACAAAGTGATGTTTTGTTAAATGAAATTGCTGAAGAGAAAACTCAATTGCTGAACCAGTTAAGCAAGAAGATGTCAAAGTACCAGGCGTCCTGGTAAAAATCAGCAGCTCGAGCGATCTTAATTTAGATTCCCTTACATCATACTTCAACCACCAACAACCTGGTCCAAACGATCCCTACATATCACTATCAAATGATATTCTTTTAAAAAGTAAACCTGAAGAAGTTCTTTCTAATCGTCAAAAGATGGTAAAAGCCAACAACAAAAAGGCTGCAGATAGTTTAGCAGCTTTAGCAATTGCAGCTTTGGAGCCTTTTCAAAAAATGCATTTGTTTACGAAGCATAAATTGCAATTCATGGATGATAATTTTATTGATCCTGTAGAGATGAGTAAAAATTTATACAGGTTTCATATACAGCACCATTTGGATTGTATAAAAAAATTGAAGGAAGAGATGGGTAAAATTGGCGGTAAGAGGACAAGAACTGGGTAGTAGATATATGTTTATTTATTTATTTATTTATTGAGATTGTAAAAAAGTGTTTGAAAGATTTTTATTATATTGTAGTATACAGTGCAAATATTTTATATATGTATAAATTTTATATATTTTATATGTGCAGTAATATAAAAATATTGATGAAAGTAATAAAGAATAATTACAACATTATTAATGATGCTGAAGGGTTTTTAAATTAAATTAAATTTATTTATAATATATATATATATATATATATATAGATGTATATTTTTAAAAATAGAATACACACAAATATTGAAAATTATTTATTGGTTTTATTATTATTATAACAACTATGTTACCAGTCTATAAATATATATTTTATAACCTATGTTTAATTTTTGGGTAAGAATTATTAAAATAAATTATTCAGTCTGTGCTGAGACTTGCTTGGACAAGTTTCTTTATAATAATAATAAATTTACAAATCACAAATTTAAATAGATTTAAAGTTAAAGTGTGCTTTGTGTGAAAATATGTTTTAAGTAAGTGCCCAATAATGTTTTATATATTAAAAGTGGTTTAGGCTTATTCATAAATATTTTGACAAACTGTTGGCATAATTCTAATTAAATATATTTTTTGCTTACATTGTAATATTTATTCAAGTCCAAAACACTTTTTAATACATGAATTAATCACTTTAAACATTAAATTTAAATTATATTGTTTTGAGGTTAGAATTGTTAAACATCAAACTTGACAGTTGTTTTTAGATTAAAAATGTCTGTTGTGACAGGTTTATTTTTAAATGTGTTTCAAAATAGTTAATTAATTAAATAAATGTTTAATAATCAAGTAGAATAGTTCCAATTTTATGCGTTTTTTCTTACTTTATTATTATTATTCAAAATCAGAAATATTTCAAAAGAGTGAAGTAATTTTTGTTATTGTTCAAACAAAAGGTGTGTTATTTATACAAAGAAATTAGTTTTTAGATGATGTTCTTTGAAAAATATATTAGTATATTTTCTTTTGTGTTAATAATAGTTATTATAAGTGCAGTTGTTATTAATAATTCAATATTTACATCATAAATGGGTCGAAAAATATTTATATGCTCTTTGTAAGTAATGGTTTTCTTTTAAATCCTAAGTGCCATTACTAATTAATAATTGATAAAATTAAAATTATTTGTATTATATATTGAATTAATTTTAATATAACGAGTTTGATGTATTCTAGTAGTTTGTCTGCTTTAGGACCAACATTTTTCAATAAAATCGCCATTTTAAGAACAAAAATATTCTTGAATTTTTACAAAAACCACTTTCTTCCCATAATATTTATGAAAGACACGTAAAAAGTATATTGATAGAATAATTGTCATAATTATTATAATTATAGAATGATAGATGGCTTTTTCGTTTGTAACTTTTAAATAGTGTATCTAATGTCAATGAAATATTTAAGAAATTTACACAAAATTAAATTACCTATATTTTTTATAAAGCAACTCTGTATACTTTAAAATGTTATTCAAAAGAAGAATAATGATTTTAGCTAACAGTACAATTATGTTTTATAATATTTATAAATCATCAACCATATTGAATCCATGGACAGATTTTTTCTAACACATTTTACTCAATTTGAATAACTTTTTTACATTTTTCCAAAGAATTTCGAAATTTTGTTTTAGAAAATTTACTAAAATTTCGTATAAATTATTATATGCACTTGTATATCAAAATTTTGAATAATTTGTAGTTGAAGCGCAGATTTGAGTTTGATAGCAATATGTGGATTCGGGACATTTTTTTACATTTCTTCAAATAAGTTAGAAATTTTGTATCGAATATTTTTGTTTATTTATTTTAATGGAAAATAGATAAAATTTACTAACAAATAGTATAAATTGTTATATATACTTGGATATCAACATTTTGAATAATTTGTAGTTGAAATGCGAATTTTCGTTTCCGTTGAGATTTGAGTCGATTGAATAATTGGCTATAGGTGGATTTTGGACGTTTTTTTACATTTTGTTAAATAACTTTAAAATTGTGCCCTGAATATTTTTATTTGTATAAATCAGTATAAACTAGATAAAATTGACTAACAAATAGTATAAATTGTTTTATATACTTGCATATCAAAATTTTGAATAATTTTCAGTTGAAACTCAAATTTAAACATAATATATAGATTTGGGACTTTTTCTACTTTTCTTCAAATAGCTCTTAATTTTCTTTTCGGACAATTTAATTTATTTACATTAGTAAAAACTATATAAAATTTACTAGAGCTTAGTACAAACTAGTATATATACTTGGATACTAAAATTTCGTATCATTTTTAACTATAACACGAATTTGTGTCTGTGTACATTTTATCAAACAACTTGAAAATTTTGTTCTAGGCATTTTAATTTATTTATATAAGTAAAAAATAGATAAAATTTAGATTTATAAATC
Organism: Ctenocephalides felis; assembly: GCF_003426905.1. NCBI lineage: Eukaryota > Metazoa > Arthropoda > Insecta > Siphonaptera > Pulicidae > Ctenocephalides > Ctenocephalides felis. The sequence goes on along the minus strand of NW_020537758.1, from coordinate 39,482,280 downwards.
ATAAACCATATTAAAAGCAAAGACTGCTATTCATGCTTTTGTTGAAACTACATTGATGATATCAAATTATTCGATTATAATAAATGATTTATTTGAAGTTGAACCCATGAATACTATCTATGGATTGTTTTAAGAGCTTTTTTTTAACTTTGGAAATGATACGAGTATTAGTTTTCGATTAACATAAATGATATGTACCAATTATTCAAATGTTTTTATTTTTTTCACCGAGTTTTTGTGGTTTTACTTTCAAATAAATATTCAAAGCTTACTTATTGTTACTAGTCTGGTATTAAGTAACAAATAATCTTATTTTAAAGTATATCCTTAGAATGAATATTTATTCTTATTACAGGTACTTATGCACTTATGGAACAGAACCATAAATCTGGGTCTCCCCTATACTAAAGGAAATTTATGATCAAAACTTATTGACAAAGTTTTTGGATGATTTTTATTAGGCCAAGGAACGAAATTATCCTGTTTGATGAGCTTTCAGGGCGTGTACCACTAAAAAAACAACAAACTTTGGTTGCAACATCGGAATTTTAGCAAAAAAATAGATTTGTTTTCGCTATTTTGGAAATTTTTTACTGATTCCAAAAGATTTCGGACGCTGATTTCAGAAATGCTATCTATTTTTGGGATAAACCCACACACCCCGCGAAAAATCGAAATCTTTGGTTGCAAAATCGATTTTTTTTTAAAAAATCGGCTTTTTTTTCGCGATTTTCAAAATGTTTTGATTGGTTTTGATTGATTTTGGGACGCTGATTTCGAAAATATTATCCGTTTTTGGATAAATCCACATACACCCCCCGAAAATCGAAATCTTTGGTTGCAAAATCAAAATTTTACTAATGAAATTAAATTTTTTTTTCGCGATTTTCAAAATGTTTGACCGATTCTGATAGTTTTCGAGGCGCTGATTCCGAATATGAAATCAGTTTTTGGAAAAAAATTCTTCTGCCCTTGGTACCAAATTGAAGTTTGAAAAATTGCCAACTTTGAAGCTGATTTTAACTATGAAACGATGATAAATTTGTATTTTTTTTGGTTTGGTATAAAGATTGTACTTTAGTCTACACAAAGCATTAATTAAAATTATTAATTTCATTCATTAAGTGCCTTAAAATTGCATTTGAAAGTCACGATTTTGGCCAATTTG
>NW_020537758.1:39457642-39481012 GCF_003426905.1 Ctenocephalides felis | reverse complement strand
AAAAAGAAAGTTCTTTTCATATACAATGATATGTATCTTCCATAATGAAGTTCATCAAAACTATGAATGAGAAAAGTTATTTTTTTTACCAATAATGATTATTAATTCACTTTCATTACAAACTTACACTATGTGATTTGGCTCAACCAACTTGTACAACCTTGTTGCAATTGAAATAACAAATAATAATACAAAGACAATATCAAGTTCAATTACTACTGAAACAGGACTAGTATCTTCTATTATATTCAATTCGCGAATGGAGTTACAATCTTCATTTTCCTGCACAGGTTTTTTGAATTAGATGTTCGTAGTTTTGTTCTCCATTCTTGATGACACAATAAGTACAAGAACGGTGTCCATTAACAATAAATATTAATATGCATTTGCTTCACATATTTCCAAATTAATTGTCAAATCACATATTATTGAGCATTAAAATAAAAATGCAACGTTTAACCTGTTATTATGACATGTCTTAAAACTAACGGTAAAAATAGTGACGTCAAATATTTTCGTAGTAGAAAAATGAACCTTCAAAAATTTTAAAGGTGCGTTCATGCTTTTTTCGGATACAGATGGTACCACTGATAACTCCTTTATGCGCATAGTTCACTCCTTTATATTGATAAATTTACTTGTTCCGTCCAGTATTATATTGCCTAGGGTTCCGTCTATTTTGCTTGTTATAAAATCAAAAGTTGTTGGAGAAATTGTTTAGTATATAATACTTATTTGAAATTCTATAATATTCTTGAATTTCTCCTGATTCAAATAGTAATTCAAACCAATTAGGCATTCCAACTAAAGACAAATAAGAGCTAAACAATGTCAAGTTATTGGCCTTATTGACTCCTGAACAATATCAACTCATTAAGTAAATGAGATATAAATTAATTATAAAATCTTTAGAATCTAATTCACATATTTTAAGTGACTCGTTTATATTTGTCAAAATTTGTTCAAAATAGTCTTGATGCAGAATAATAACTTTAATTAAAACTGTATTTTAAGAATTTATAAAATAACATGAAAATATACTTTTCATAAAGTTTATTGTATCAAGCATATATTCCACATTTTAAAAAATCAGCATATTCAAGAAGAGACTTCCATATCTTGATCTACTAAATGTTGCACGGTTTCTTCTACTTCTAATAATGAAACTGATGTTTTAAGAACAGCAGTTGTACCACGAGCGTATCTGCAACAAAATTTGTAGGTCAATACCAAAAGTTGTAACTACTAAATACAGTAAAATATTTACTCTATATTAAACAAAAACATTAATGCAGTAAATGAAACAAATATTTACAATCATATTAAATGATCATGATATCAAATCTTAAAAATTATGGATAACTAATGTTCCCAAATAAATGTAGATAACATGAAATATGAGTCTTAAAGCTTATCTTATATTCAGTCCATGAATGTATAAAAATGCTTATTCTTAGAGTAAACGAATGAAATTGAAAATAAATATTTAAACTTTTTCTACATTTTAAAATCCACTGTATTTAAAGAAGAAAAGATAAAATTAACTGATGAAATTAATGATTTCTATATAAAATAAGGGTTCAAGAATATAATATTAAGATTGATCATTTCATAAACTATGTGACTTGTAAGTCATTAATTCGAATTGTTAGGATCAGTTGAAAGATAAAAAAGCAAAATAAACCTTTCACAAATGACATACTTTTTTATGTAAAAAACATTTTCCAAAAAAATATTTGTTTTACAAATATTTAACCAACAAACAAGAAATACTCACTTGTAGCTTGCATGACGTTGACCTTTTGCATTGGCTTCCTCATAAGTTCTAAGATAATCTACACCATTCTGTCTGATAACACATAAATCTACATTGCTTCCTGAACCAAGATCATTAAAAATACCAGCAGCAATAGCATCACGAGCCAGTTTTTTCCCTTCTTCTTCATCCATATCCGGTCTCCAGCGAGACTCAAAAACAGACATAGCTGCTAATGAACCAGAGCCTACACAAAAAAGTGCAATTAAAATATATCAAACATATTAATATCTCTAAGCTAAAAGTATCAATTAATATTAATATATAATCATTCTAAATGGACTACTCTTCAACTGTTTATTTCAACAAAATTACTTAATTTCATTATAAACTGAAATGCATTCTGAATTATCAAAATTATTTAAACAATTGTGATATAGAATATAATGCATGATTGCTTTATCTTCCCCTATAATAAAGGAAAATATACAAACCCATAGTGCAATAAGGCAATTTATCTGTAGAACCATGTGGATATATACAATAAAGATGAGGCCCTGTTGGATCAACACCTCCCAAAACAAGAGCAGCTGAAATGTTACCCATATAACGGAACAACATTTGTTTCAATAAAGTATTAGCAGTTACAACAGGTACAACACGGCCGGTGTTCAAGCGATGTAATTCCAATTGAGATGATATCATGTCAGATGTCATTTCAGTATCAGCTGCCGTACCAGCGCCACAACAACTATAAACAGAAAAAAGAAGTGTATTCATGATGTAAAATATCAAAACTCGTAAGCGTTGTATATTATACAATGAAATAATATCTAAATACTAGAAATCAATTTGTTTATCAAACGTATGTAAAAGCAGAAATATATAGATTCACAAAATCATTTAATTCTATTATATATACAAAAAAGTGTAAAATGTTTTTTAAATGTTCTGATAAAATAGGTTTAATATTTATAGTTTAACTAAGAAAAGGAAAAAACAAAATATAATAATTTTCTCATTTCTTCACTTCAATCACTGCAATAACCACTGAACAAATTCTAGTATATAATTAACATAATTCTAGTGTATTTAAAAATTTTAAATGTAATTAGTCATAAATCAAGATATACGCAAGGACTACAGTAGACAACACAAAAATTATGACATTGAACATAATAGAAACACGAAAATGAGAGAAAATGACATATAGAGTGCAAGTAAAATATATAATAAACTTCTGATCGAAATCAAGATGACCTGTGGCAATAACTTCAAAAGAAAAATGGATAAATATTATAAACTAAATGAAGACGAAAGAGATTGAAGAGATATAAAGATATTTAAATTTAAAGCTTATAAATGTAAAATGAAATAGACATAAGTGATATGTATATGTATAATATAAAACTTGTGTCATAATCTCTTATACCAGGCATCCCCTGCCTGATAGATATGAAAATAATATCTCAATAAAAAAAAATTATAATTATAATACTTACTACATATTTTTAGCTAAGTAATGAATTTTGCTACAATTTTTATCAGCAACAATTGTATCCTCTGTAGCTCTAGTATCAGCACCTAATATTACGCCATCCTTGTAAATTATGCCCACAATCGTAGTGCCTGTTTTTGTAGCTTTTGGCAAAGCATAACCTTTCTGTTTAAGCATTTCATTTCTATAAAATTTTCAAGAAATTTAGAGTTAAACTCGGGGATGACGATGCGCTTTTAGGTTAGAATCAAACAAACATTGCGTTACCTGTAACAATTATCAAAAGAAAATCCACCCGGATGAATTTCTGGAGCCAATGCAGAACTCATGTTTAAAAATTTCTTAATTTGTGTTATAGAAAATAGTTTCACAAAATATGTCACTACACAAATACTAAAATATACTTAATCACAGTATAGCAAATTGTTCAACGGCAGAGAAAAAATTGACGTATCATGGCGTCCTGAGATTAGTGTTGCCATATGACATTATTAATCCTCGTGTACCAACAGTGGCAGCATGAAAAAATTTCAGCGCGAAAATTGGGGAAAAACAAACTGTAATGTCAAACCAAAGGGAACAAATACAGATCGACATTTTCAAAATAGTTGTCAACAGTTTTATAATCTGATTTAATTAATTATACTATTTACATATGTGAATTTATTTAAATTTGTGTCGATGAGGTGTTGTATGGTTTGTTTTAAAATAAATAATCATTTCACTTATCTCTTTTTACGTTTACGTAAAATAGAAAAGTATACATCCATAGATAAAAGAAGACCCATCCTTCGGTTTTTCAAATTATTATTTTTTTAACGAAACTTATTAATTATGCATTTACACGAAAATAAATAAACATTAAACTTTAATTTAGAAAGTTACAAATTCTTAGAAATTGATGTATATGGGATCGTTCAAGTATTACGTGAGCAGATTTATTACAATTATTTACCACCCCCCCTTTGTTAGCAAAAGTAAGCAAATTTCTTACCGAAAATAAGCAAAATAAGCAAATCAATAACCCCCGCCCCCCTATAGTGCTTACGTAATACTTGAACGGCCCCTATGCTGAAAATATATAAGATGAGAAGTCCCCGTTTTATGATCAAAACTAAGTTTTATGAGTGTATAAGATAGTTTGTTTGTAAAACCAAAACAAAATGCATCATTGGATTTAATTAGTGCTTACATATATAATTGAAAACAAGAGAGTAAAAAAAGTTATATCTTTACAATCCAAAATTTAAACTTTGGATTTAATTGTTTACAAACCTAAAATTGGAAATTTCATTAATATTCTTATAAATTATGAAATGTTTTTGATATTAAATATATAAATATTTATTTTTTGTTCAATGAGGTCGTTATTCATCATACTAAAAGGGCGTCCAATAATCGATTAATGTGATCAATTTTTTAAAGATTTTTGGAACCTCCTCCTGCTTGGTGATACATGGTGATATTAAAAATACCCCCCCCCTTCCCCACCAAGGAGCACGTGTATTTTTAGTTGCGTGAAAAAATTGTAAATATTTTGATTTTTTTGAAAATGTTTGGATTAAAAAAAAAATCCGGTAAAAATGCACATGGTATCTTACCATACCCCTCTCTCCCCCACGTGATATTTTATGATTTTTTGTCAAACCACCCCTTTCCCGTAAAAAACTGAAAAGTGTTTTTTTATAGTGATTTTTGTTTAGCACGGTTCATTCTTATTAGAGTTAAATTTTCAAGTTTCATGGTTATTTACCTCTCTTCAGTGCAAAGCAGGGGATAGGTGTAATCTGTATAGTAATATGAAATTAATAATAATATCATAGTCCAGTCATTATAGTAAGTTCACCTCGGAATTCGAGATACCTAGCTGTAAATACTTGTATAGTGACACCCTAAAGTTGTCTCAAAACCTACATATGGTATTGACACCCTACCATATTTAGGTTTTGAGAAAACTTTAGGGTGTCAATATGCAAGTATTTACAGACTTACAGCTGGGTATCTCGAATTCCGAGATTCTTACTTAATTTAAGGACGAAGTCTAGTCATTTAAGGACTATTAATATAAAAGCCAATTAGAATTAAGTTACTCATTTTCTAGGACATTGTATTTTGGACAATAGAAGTTCATTTATTGGTTGCTTTTTTAATATTTGACTCTAGTACTGACTCAATAAGAATAAATTTGATTGAATGAGTGAACATCATATTGCTATGAGCAAGTGCATTCTTTACCAGCTCGAAGAGCTAAATTTTGTATGTTGTTCAAATTACATACAGAAGAAGAGTCGTTCAAAGTTAGTACATTATTATAACCTAAAATTATGTATACAATTATAACATATATTTTTTTTTATTTTATTTGAATTTTAATATAAATTTTATACATCTCAGACAGACAGACAAGTGCCTGGTATAAGAGATCGTACAAATTATCTATACAAAGTGTATATATAAATAATTATTAAAATATAAATTATTTATATTTTATTATTTTTCGGTGCGCCCCTGAAGAATGTATTGCCATATTGAATGTTGTGCAAGGTATATGCGACAGGTGTTCAGGTTGAACAGGTAATACTTTTTCCGCAGTAAGCTTTTTGTGTTAATGGCAGTTGTATGTGTTGGTCCTCGTTGCGAGTTCATGGTTTCATAGCAAATTCTGTGTGAATTTTAAATCGAAGACTTATGTTGATCAGTTAAAAATATTATTTATAATAATTTTTTAAAAAAATGTGATTTTACCCATTAAAATGGGTTAATGAATATAATGTTTACCATAACATTTTCTTACGAAATACATTCACCTTTGACAGATTCATTGAAGAAATGACGAAGACGCTTCAGAAAGCATTGAAAATGTGTTAAATGAATATAATTAAATTAATTATTAGCAAAAACCGAGTGCAAAATATTGTGGTACAGTTATGTTTTGTGTCTGATGTATTCACAATTTGGATTTAATCCGGATTTAGAGATTCGTCATGCTGTTTAGACTATGAACCTGGATGCTGAAAGCTTGGTAATGTTTTATATTTAATATTAATCATCATATATTAATCATCATATATTTATCATCATATATTTATCATCATATTGTTTCATTAATAGAATATGGTAAACATTTGTTTTATTACGATAGAATCTTATAAGAAACCCATAACGATCTCTTCGTTTCTAATATGGTAAACATTGGGCTACTTTCTTTTTGTATATATATATATATATATATATATATATATATATATAAATTTCAAATATCTGTAACTAAGAACAGAAATTGCAACAACAACCAAAATTTTCTAGCAAATTAAATAATAGAGCATGTTTTCATACTGTATTACAGTTTGCCAATCAAATATATAAGGTTTTAATGGCATTTTACCTTAAGGAAACTTCCTTAAAATTTACGATACTTTTTTGATAATAATTTATTTGATCAATATGAGTTTATTAAATTGTTACCAGTAGTAATTACAATTAGAAAAATAATTGAACAACTAATCATGAAGAAAGCTGACCCATATTTGTGAAAAAACGGATCGGCACGATTCTCAATTGATATCTTTCGAAAGTTCGGGATTGTTTGCAAAAACCTTAAAAATTTCTTTCATTTAAATGTTAGCTACAGAGAAACTGCTTGACCTGACCATGAAAGTAAACGGATGGCTTTGAAGCCAATTCATATTTTGAAGAATCTGTAAATTGACCAAAATATTTTTAAAATTTCTTAACAATTCCCAAACCTTGACGTCAAACTAAAACGGGGTACCTTAACTGTCCTGAAAAAAATTTGGAAAAAAATCACGTTTGTAAATTATGAGCCTTTAAGATTAACCAAGAACTTTGATAAAATTATGACTATTTTTTTGTGCAATCTAGAGCTTTGGTGAAATCATGACCATTTTTCGGTTATTGTGGTTAACGTTTATTAACCATTTTGTTCATTTAAACTTTGATAATGTAACCGTGAATAACATTTTTAGGACCACAGTAAAAATATACCAAAATTGCCCCGAATTTTTGAGAAATAAAGCTTTTTGTTGAATTTTGGCCCTCCCTTAAAAAAGTACTGAAGGGTGTAGGCAAGTTTCATCAAAAGTTCAAGTGTTTAATCAGGACTAACATTTAATCAGGTTGAAGTGTTTAATCAGTAAAGTGGTAAAATACTTGATAATTTCATAATTAAGAAAATTTCCAGTAAAAAAATAAAATTCTATCATTTTCTCATATGATCTCCAAACTCTTAATTTTTGATATAACAAATCACATGTGTCTTTCTTCGCAAAAACATAATTGCCTATTATTACGAATACATATTAGCTGACTAATTCACGGATTTGTGTTCAACCAAATATAAACATGAAATGCATATTTGCATATTATCACATATTAACTAGATTTAAATACCAGAAATTAAACAAATAGATCAGTTATCAATATACGATAATTTTGTTTACACAAGCTTTATCAAATTTTTGCTCACGTTTCTGTTTCTCTGTTTTGAATTGATATGAGTAATGTTATCACAAAGCATGAAATACTTATATAAGATGATTAATCATTACAAGCATTTATAATACTAATATGTTTGTTGTATATATTGAAAATTGTTATTAATAATCAAGTAAATTGATTACTAATGTTAATAATTCGCAATGAATGCGTATACATACGAATATAATTAGTAAACATATACTAACCATTGTTGTAGATGGTGAATCCCCACTTTGGGGGCGACAACTGCCTTTTGGTCACCTAAATGTCCTTTACTCGCCCTTTAAAGTATCAGTTTTTCTCTTTATAAAATTATGTATATGGGTTTCTAGCAGAATGAATAAACAAGGTTTCACTTTCTGGCGGTTATTATTTAATTATCATTAATATATACATCTTGTTGTAGAGAATTGTCGTTTTTATTCCTAACTATTGATAGTAATCACTACCCTTGCAATGTAGGTCAAACAATTTTTGCTAAAAATTCACTTATTAACTTCCTGTAGGGTACGTTATAGTAATCGCAAAATAATCGAAAATGGAAATTTTTATATTTTAATCTTTACGTTTCAAAGGTTTCTGAATATTTTGGCATACCTTAGAAAAAATGGATATATGTGTGTGTGCGTGCGGATACAAATTTTCGTCGATTCGGGATCAACCGATTTGAATAATTCAACAAACGTTCGATTCGTATTGATAAGGAGACGTGCTGATTAGGTTTCGGTGAAGGCAGGTCTAGCCGTTTCGAAGATGCGGGGCAAACTCATTTTTTCCGATTTTGATAATTCGAAAAACATTTTACTTGTATAATAAAAAAATGTTTATTGGACATATGTACATCAAATTATGAGATATTTTATAGAGATTTTAATGTGTATCACATATTGTGTATTTTTTTTTGGGTTTCGTTTCAAGATTTTTAATTACGGTGCGCATAAGTCGTCAATCGACTGCATTCTTCTTCTTTCCATTCTTTTAAGTCCTTCTATTTTACTCTCGACGAAACACTCTTTTTGCAGAACGGGTCCGAACCAGTTTCTTTTTCTTCTCAGGATTGTGCTCATTCCTTCGCCAACTGTTCTCAGGACTTCTTCATTTATTATCTTGGCTAACTACTATATTGCTATATATTTCTATTAATTATATAATTTATAAGCATATTAACTGTTTCGTGTACAGAATAGATATTCTATCCGAATTCCTCTTACATGCGAGCCGAGCATTTAACCCAGTGGTTTTCAACCTTTTTCGCACCTTGCCCCCTTGCTCTAATTAAAAAATTGTTGCGCCCCTTTAATTTTTGCAACTATTTAATTTCATAAATACTCAACTGATATCATGAGACTACAAATTAATATGTATAAAAACTAATTATTTTTTGTTTGTTATCATTAATTCAAAATTTTTGGTTTATTTTCTAAAATAGTATTCTAGAAACAGATAGAAACTGCTGATTTAACCATTCGACCAAGTTAATTAGTAAAGTTTATCCTCTTAAATACAAAAATTTGATTCAGTGATATATCAAAATATAATTTTGTTTCACATTTTTCATCGTTTCACCGCGAATTTCGAAAAACAAATATTAGGTATATTAGATTATTTAACCGTTATTACATTTTAGATAAATTACAGCTATTTTGTGACACTGTTGTCATAACAATTCGCGCAAACAATGCAGATCACCTGACTCTATTCTTGAAAATAATACTTTTGCAAGTTAGTGTTACATAAATTGTTTAATATTGGAACTTATTAGCCAATTTTAAATATTAGTTTAAACAGAAAAATATTGACACTTTTTTCATTGGTAAAAACAATTTTATTAACTTAAATTTAAAATATCATTTGAATTTGGATATTTATTTAAATTTACTCTCTATTGAATAGATTTCTAATTTTCAAAACAGTATGTTTATATCATTTCGACACTAAACCGTTTAATTAACATAAATGATATGACAAACTTATGGTAAAAATGAAATGCAGACTATGTTCTCTAATAAGCAAAAAAGTGTTCGGAGTAACTCAAGGTAATAATAAATTTATTTTAAATATTAGGATATAACTGGGACTAAGTATACTAATATTAACTAATATCAAAATGATATTAACTACGAGCTCATTTTCTGTTCGGGGACTAACAAATGAATATTTTATATACATTGTAGTAGCTACACTTTCTCTAATAAAGAAGATATATTATATGCAAATATTCTACATACGTTGTAACAAAACACATTCCAACATACCATTGTTTTGCAGAGTCGAATTCTCGAAAAGAGAATAAAATTTCATTTCATTACCCTTTTTTAAATATCACTTATACTATTAATGCAATAAACAATAGTATCGAATTCGATACTAGAAATTAGAAAGTCATTACTTAAATTATGAATGATATTTGCAAAAATATATAGATGGTACGATAAAAAAAATTGAAATAAACTTATATAGTTATATAGTTTACAGAGATTTAAATTTCTATGAATTTTACACCGTGTAGAACTATATACGTTTATACCAAATTTTTTTATCGTAGCATTTCTATATTTTTGCAAATATCATTTATAATTTGTGTAAAGACATTCTAATTTGCAAAATTGCGTTGATGAAAATATTTTTTTTTTATTAATACATGACTTGATTATGTATGTACGAATATATCATCTTACTGTGTTTTGCAAACATATGTTATTTGTAGTGTAGGATATGTAACAATTAACATGTGGGTGTGTTATTTAACCGAATAAAACAAGTTTATTTCATAAACGTTACTCATTGAACTGATCGTATTATCATCTGAAGTTTTTTTCTATGCTTTTTGCAGAATGATTCCAAATGCCACATAAAACGTTAATAAAGTAAAATGTACTTATGCGGTAAATAATATACAAATAGTAATAATAATTTTAAACTTCGCGGCTATACAACTTTTATAGGAACATTTACATAATGATATTTATTTTATGTAAGATAATTTATAACACTTTCCAAACCATTGACTTGATTAGTTATATAAAACTTGACAATAACAAGCTTTTACACACGAAGTAAAAAGAATAGGTACGATAATTATTTATTATCATTTAACATTTCACTTCATTTATCACAGATATTCGGAATAAAAATAAATTTTCAATTAATATAACCATTTATGTTTATATGAATTCCTAAAGCAAAGCAAAAATTAGGTTCAATATTTAAATATTTAGCCAATATTACCATTTTTGCTCCTATATTGGCTATGCATTGGCTCCGAATATTGGGTAAATATGAGTTGATTCGGTTCTACATTGATTAAATTTTATTGAATTTGATATGATTTAAATATAAAGTATATTTAGTTTGTCCTTTTTTGATAGCTAATATTTTCACATTTAATAAACAATAAACAATGACTGACATAGTAGAATTCAATTTTATTAAATTAAGTTTATAGTATTCTGGCTATATGTGTTGAATCCAATTGCCAGTTATAGAGAAACCATTATTTTTTACATTAATTGAATTGCGGATGTACATGCATTTTATATGATTAAACACAATTAACTATAATAATGTGAAACAAAATTTTAATTTTTTTATTTTGACTGTTATTGTTAAAATACTTGATAATTAGTTAACCAAAAACTTATATTTAAAAACACTTAAAAATTGTGAAACAAAATATTTCCTTCATCAAAATACCTAAAAATTTGTAAAAGAAAAAAAAATTGTAAAAATATTTAACAATAATAATAAAAATGATAATGATAATATTAATAATAATAATAATTACAATAATATAAGATACTTAAATTTGTTAAAATATCATAAAATAACCTAAAATTTGTTAATATTGTAAAAGTATGTATTGTAAAGCTTATTAAAATTACTTATTAAATTTTTAAAAAACACTTGTAACAAACAAACTAGTTATAATAAAAAAAAAAAAATTATAATTAAGTAAATATAAATAGGTTTATAGTAAATAAATTAAGTAATTAAATAGCTAATAATTAATTAAATTATATTAAACCTATAAAATATTGACTTAAGCCTTATTATAATATTAAATATTATACCGACGGCTTGTAAAATAAATAAATAAATAAATAAATAAATAAATAAATAAATAAATATAATAAACCACAATTTTCATCTTCCACAATAAAATTGCAAATAAATCATTATTTGCAATCAGACACAATCATGTGTCTTTATATTTTTAAATGGGCAGAAACTAATTTTGAGTATTGCATTCCAAGAATATTTCAGTTTCTTGATAAATGCCAATGCTATAATCAAAAATTGAATTATTTTCCATCTACCGTAGTACTCATATATAGGTTTGAAACAATGTTTCGTACTCTCTTTGATGTGGAACACACAGGTGCTTATAAGTTACCTCAACAATATACAGTGAATCGAGATGGCGCTATTGTTTTCACTTTTTCTTTACTTGCAAGAATGATGATTATAACCGGAGTTAGAAAAATTGAATTTTAAGACCAGAAATATTGTTTACAGTGACCAATAAGGACAAAATGACCTCCAAATATATGTCCATTGTTGACCCTCAACCAGCCGAAAACAAACCTGAAATTAATTAAAAAAAAACTTTTAGCTATATTATCTTCCTTTAAATATAAAACTCAAGTTCGGCCTTTGCTACTAACATTCTACTTACAAACATTGCTAAAAAATGTAAATAATACTTATTTGTTCATTCAAAACAAAAAATACTGCTTAATCACATTGGTCATGATATAGAGCAAGTATTTGATAATGTTCATCAACATCAAGGTGCTCTATTAGATTAAAGCGTTATTTTCAGATGATATAAATGTCCTATTAAAATCGTATTTATTGAATTAATATTTAAAAAAAAATATATAGAGATACGTTCGTATGCTTTCTGAAAGAAATTATAGTTGATAGATGGCCAGGGGAAAGTGTGCTTATGCCATTTTCATATTAGATTTAAACTTTTATGGATGATACAATTTGGCAGAGTTTTTAGCGCAAAAAATGATCTAAATAAATTTTCATATTGGTTGAAAAAAGTGGAAAATTGACTTCCATAGTTTGTTCAGCATCAAATCAAGGATGTGCCCGAGAATAAAAATCAACAATAAAAAAAAATTGAAGGAACGGCTGCTGAATAGAAATTCTGAATAGAAGTGATCTTAAACCAAAAATTCATCTATTAGAGAAAATTCTCATTGGTAAAATTCTCGTTGAGTATATAGTAGAAGGAATACTTTTTTAATAATTGGATGAAATAAAAACATAATTTTATTTGCCAAGGATAAGCTGCTGAATAGAAATTTATGAAAACATAGCCAAGCGATCTTACACAATAATAAGTCAAAGAACTTCTATGGAGAAGATTTCTCACTGGTAAATTTCTTGTTAAGTATAAAGTATAAGGAATAGTTTTTTAATAATTAGATTCACTCGCGATATTTTAAAATAATATATTTTGTGTCTATAATACTGAATGAAATAATGTTTTTCATTGACCACAATTGCTATTTTTTTTTTTGATTTGCTATATTAGTATTATAATTATGAGTTAGAAACTTTCTAATATTTATTAACATCCCGTTGGGTAGGTATAGTAATGAGTCAAAAATAGAAAATGAAAATTTTTGCATATCTTCATGTTTTGAAAGTTTTGAATATTTTGGCTTACCTCAGAAAAAAAGAATGTGTAGGTGTGTCTCTGTGTGTGTGTTTTTGTGTTTTGTATATCCGTAATAAATTTAACATTGCAATTCAGTTTATATGATTTTTATAAATATTAGACAATGTTACAATATTTATTTATAATAATCTATTTGAAAACATTTAATTTTTCTCGAACATTTCGTTACGGTACGGGAAGTATCGAAATGTTCGAGAAATATTAAATGTTTTTAAATAGATTATAAATAGTAATTTGCCTTAAGGTACGGTGCCGTACACCACTAGTTTACAACTTTTGATTGATCAATTTAAACTGCATTTCTACTTTAATATGGTAATTGAAGGATAATTTCTATGATTTTTCGGAAGCACTTGTTAACATGAAATATAATGTGTTCATTCCCTAAAAGCATTGCGAAAAATATGTGGTTGCTCTTGGTCCTTTGATTTATTAATTATTATAAAACCCTACCATTTTCGTTAATTTGGCACTTATTTTTAAGAGTTTAGAATTTTGATTTGTTTAGTAAAATAATATCTTTTGCAAAAAGTCATTTTGATTAATATCTACTTTTGTTAGAAATGTACAGGCTCACACAAAACCCAAAATAATAGAGTACATGATACATGTAAGACAAATTTTCCGCTTCAGTCATAAAAATTCCAAATATTAGTAGCAAGTATCCTAATATCAAATTACTTTGTTCTCCAAAATCTATACAGAATATATCGACCGCATACACATATGTGAGCGAGGGGCTCGAAACCCCTTTCCCAAAAGCTTCGAAGCTTCCACACAAGAGCTTTTTGTATGAATGTGTGGGTTGCATATCACATGTCATGTACAAGCACTCATCGCATACACTTTGTACGGAAATGTGATGTTCTCCTGGCAGATCCTCACATATGATTCGCACAATCCTTCAGATGAGTGACGTATGTGGTTTTAATAATACACATATGTGTGATTTTAGAAAGGTGATATATATTGGGGTTGTTTGTTTACAAATAACACACACACACATATATATATATATATATATATATATATATATATATATTATATTGGGTATTTAAATGACTAGGCTTTATAGTTTATATCAATAATTTTTTTTATGGATTTTTTATAAGTTTATTTGGTATTTATGCGTTTCGATTATCATCCAAGCCTTTATTTTCCAAAAATCAATGATAAATATAAAAATTAAGTTTATAATTTGTTACAGTTTACAAAATAAAATAATTATTCTAGAACGCCTATTTTGATATTCTTATATTAAAATTTAAAATGTATGTTTTCAATGCTATGCCAGGATAGCTCTCAAAAGAGGTGTGCATAAAAAGTTAAAAACTATCTTACACGTAGTAATAAAATCAGAGAATTTTAAAATATTATAACCAAAATATCATTTCATGCTGTAAATTTTTAATAATCAAACCATTAGACTGTTTCGATTTTGATAAAGTATTGTAAATAGTACTAGCATTACAAATGTTTGCCTTCACCTCGTAGATTTCAATTTTTATAAAAGTGAGAAGTATTATATATATATATATATATATATATATATATATAATTTACTTTCGATTTATATATTGATAATATGAATATATTTGGTGAGCTTGCAACACTTTTATTAAATATTTCGAGTTAATTTGGAGAATTAGGCGGATTTAATTAAAAATCAATAATTTGCAATTTTATGATAATTTTATTAGACATCGATATTTTTGATAAACTTTTTTGTTTTTATATAAAAAATTAAAGCGCCGTTAATCTATATTGGAGCTAATTTGATCCAAGTTAGTTAGATTTAATTAGTTTTAGGCGAATAAAAAATATTTTACTTTTGGTTTAGATATTAATAATATGAATGTATTTTGTGATCATTTCCTTAAAAATTTTTTTTGTTTAATTTCACGGTTGCTTGCAACGCTTTTATTAATATTAATTTTTTGAGTTAATACTTTTATAATAATATTTTTTTCTATTGTTTTTCATGGTTTTGTATGCATATAATTTTTTCCTATTTATATATTTATATTTATTATAAACTTTTGTGTATTTGTAATATGATTTTTAAATTACTGAATGATGACACACATCAAGTATCGAAACGTTTAATGTAATAAATAATTTTTTCTATTTAATATTTTTGAATTCGACGATTGGGCTGCAAAAAATATTCAAATATTATTTTTAAAATATTAATATTTTGAGTTAATTTGATGTCGCTAAATAGGCGATTAGACATTCGAATTCGAATTACACATCGATATTTTTTATACACTTTTTTGTTTTTCTATAAAAAATTATAGCTTAATCTATATTGGAACTAATTTGCTCCAGTATCGTTTTCTCGAATCATGTTTTTAGCCAACAACTTCAATATCATGTTTATCTCCAAAAATTCAAACAAAATTGATTTATGAAGCGTTAAACAATTTATTTCTATATTTATTTTTTTCGTAAGCAAAATAACACTGGTAAAATAACAGTCTGCAAATTGGGTAATTGGATTTAATCATATTGGATTTAAAGATATTGAAAACAAATGGAGGATATTTAATATGATACTTTGTTGCTGCAGTAATTAATTTTTAAGTTAATACGTTAAATATGTTATTCGATAGTATGTTACCTTATAATATTAGTAGATTCGGTTATTATACTATGAAGATTGTTCTCTATTTTATTCCATAAAAGCTGTAAGCAGTTATAATAGTTTGGAATTTTGATAAATTAAATTCAATTGTGCGGTCATAACTAGGAGAAAATAATGATTTTTTGCACGTTTTCGAACTCTTTTTTGATACCACCACCATCAAATCAATAGGGTAATATTTGCCCCGAATGAGTGAGTCATGCAGCAAATGAGTCAATCTACTAGACACCCTGCAGGTTATAAATATCGGAAATAGGATTTCTTGGAAGTTGTATTACGCATATAATGGGTCTTGATTAGAATACGTTATAGCCTAATAAACATGTAAATAAAATTCTTTTCAAAATCATCAAACTTTTTTATCTTTAGTCAAATTAATTATAAAATATTTGATGCAAGCTAAATTAATTAATATAATAGATTTTAGATAAATATTTTTTATCTAAAGAATTTAATCATAATTAACTGTAAACATAATTTATCTTTCTATCATTAGCTGAATGTTTTCAAACAGATTCTCATATGCAAATGTACCTTGTTTTGCAGACGAACTGCAAATAGAAACGAGCGTGCCAAACTTCTGGAACGAGAAGTCGTTCATACCTTTTATTTATAATTACTTTGGTCACAATGGTAATGGGATGGCTAGCTATAAAAATGTTGACTGCTTTCACTATTATTTATGTTATTTCATATTTAATATATTAGGAAACTTATCCCATTATTAAATGCCAATTTTTTCATTTGATGCCATTTGGCTAATTTTATTGGTAATAAAAATTTCAAATATGTGATGCCATAAACTTATATGGAAAATACCTGTTCAGCCGAAGGATAAATGAAAATTAAAGTTTGTGAAGTCATAGCCAAACTTAATAATTTCTTTATTTTCTTGATTAATCAAAATCTGTCTAAACACAATAAAAACAAGACTTCATTAATTTTGAGCATATTTGAGAATTTCACATTAATTCTAAGGATACTTAAGTAAGCCTTCTCATCTTTGATAAGTGAAATTTAATTAAGCTTTCATATTAAATAAAATTTCAAAAATTAAATTATAGATGAAGTGAATACAAAAAAATTCATATTAGAACAAAAATAGACAAAATAAAATATATGATCATATATGTTTAATTTTTGGCTGCTTAGTGCAATCATATTACGACAAAGACCTTGCAAGACTAATACAGAAATTATCTAACAATTCAATAACGAAAGAGCTCCATAAAATTTCTATTCTAGTAAAATTGAATTATTTTTAAGTTTATAATTATGACAAAATTCAACAACAAATTTCATTCAAATTGGTGTAGCAACCATTGGTCTCGAGATCCATTTTCGGTTTGATAGCTTCCTGGACCAACTTGATATCAAGCAATAGTGATATCATATTTTCACTCTAAATTTGGAATCTGAAATATGATAGCAGGTTAAGCTAGACTTTCGGAGACTGCATATACATATGTCATTACTAATAGATGAAACTCGAATAAAAATTTCATCAGGTAGAAATAGGTCAACCACTAGGTTGCATCAGAAATATGGTTACAAATAAATTTGGGCTTTTCGGGGTATTACTACATCTATTTTATCAGCATTAGATAAGAATTCTAACAAATATTTCATCAGGTGAAAATTGGTCAACCACTGGGTTGCATTCTAATAGCTCTAGATTAAGGAATGACATCGCAACAACTTCTAGAACATATAAAAATCAAATGTTTTTTTTAAAAAAAGAGATAAATTTATATATAAATCAAGGGTGTTTTTTGATTCTATAATTATTAAGCGCACTGCCTTGCATGGATAGAGTCTTTAGTTCAAACCCCTGCTCTGAATAACCTGATATCATGCAGTAGTAGTAATATTAAGAGTAGTTATATATATATATATATATATATATATATATTGCTAATTATTATTACAAATTTCGTTTGTTCACTGTATACTTGTTGTTCTATGCCCTTCAGTTTTAATATTGTTTTGTTCTTACTGAGCCGGTTCAAATATTATTTTATATACATATTACTAATTACTGTCTTAATTTTTACTGTTTTTGAGGGTGTATGTTTTTCATCCAACTTCCTTACTATGAGTTGTTCCCTAGTACAACGACCCAAGATGCATTTAATCTTTCTCAAACCCAAACTGGATCGGCGCCGAGATTCTTTAACTTAGGACTTACTTAATTGGCTCATTGCCAATTTAAAGTTTACGCAATAAGATATACGTGTATAGTAATTTGCAAAATATGTACAGTACTTTATTATAGTATGTATAAGTATTCCGATTAAATTATTTCATTCTGTACTTCCGTGTCACGTTGAAGGAAGAATGTTTAACTTGCATGTCGTCTGCGTGCAGTTATATATATAATTAAAAAAATACTTTATGAAATTACATAAATATATCATAAATGATACAATATATTTTTCTTCTTTCTAAGGTATCGTTACAATCGTTTGGTTCTTCTAACCCGATTGCTGAATAAATTGTATATTTAAGGATAACCAAAGTTAAACATACAATAATCGTATTCATCAATCAATATAGTTAGCACATTTTGAAAAAAATAAAAATATTGAAATAATTAAAGGTTTGCATATCATTGTTAATACTTTGGGGGAAGTCCCCAAGTGGCGGACACCTAAGGTTATTTATAAATAAATAAAAAAAATTTTACGAAATGTATATTAAATTATGATTTATGTTAGATAACAAAGTTAGAAATGAAACTAAATTAACAAAACCGCAATATTTGCTAAAAAATAATTAAAAAATTTGATTGTAAACAGTGGCACCTAGTACCGGACATTTCAAAATAACCTGCATTGATCACACATGTAGCCATCTTCACGCTCTGGAATGTCAGCATATGTGTCTTTGACGAATATTCTTAGATATTGCAAAAAAGTCGCAATTCATCTACCCTTTTGGCTGGGCGACACCGATGCTCTCAGCTGGTGCATTCATAAGCTTTTCATTTTTTGACTAGAAAATACGAAAAATGTGAGTATGTAGTGACCGTTACACTCATACAGAATGAAATTAAATAATTGGAATATATTACGTGAATTCTTGTCCGGCACTAAGGGACGACTTAGTGTCCGGTGCTAAGGGCAGACATTTTTGTTCATTCTACTAAAATTGGTTAAAAGATCTTATGATATTCTACCAATTTACGGATAACAATCAAGTACAACTTTTATCTTTGCATACCACCCAAATATAAATGCATAAATATACTACTAATATTACTTCCATTGATATTTAGGTGACGCCGTGATTTTGCGCTTAAAACAGGAAAGGGTTGCTCTCGACGTGGCCGCGTGCATCACAGGCGAAGCTTGGCGCGTGATCCTGTACCTGTCTACCCCCCAAGCCTCTTTCACTTGTATTTTGAAATGAAAAGATTTATACTCGCTTAAATAATACGTGTTATATAGAGTATCCGGTGCTTGGTGCCGTCCGGCGTTACGGCACTTCCCCCTATACTAAAAAATTACATTTAAAATTATGTAAAATTTGAGTTAAAAATCTCATTTAACGTTGTTTTGTTTAAGATATGGTTCTGCCATAATCTCCAAATTTGTTCCTTTTCAATTTATCTATTTTTTATTCCTATTTTTAGCTATGTAATGTCTAAGAAGAAAATATCAAATTCTATTAAAAAAATATATAAATTTTCACACGTTTGTTGGCGCATTTTTTCCCTAGTGCTCTCTCTCTATTATTTATCTTAAAAATATCGCATGTGGTCAGGCAACTTCAAACGGATGTGATGCTGTTTTTAATCGTTTTATCGACTTCCTCTGAGACATCAATTATTTTTCAATGATCATTTTGCGATTTCTTCTGCATACCGAGTTAAAAGACAGTAGAGACTATTATAGAGAAAAATTTACTTTCAACCAACTCCAAACTTCATCAAAGTATGATTATACCTATTATAAACCAATTATGGCGAAACTAATTTTTATGGTCATGCTCACCTTAATGCTGACAAAATTATCGATTAAACACGAACATTTTCAAAACAATATCTAACAAAGGATGGGAATGTTCTATGAAAAAGCCGCTAAATTGCTAATTTCAATAATGCTGCAATTTTAAATAATGGTACATGTAAATTTTATTAAATCTTTAAATAATATTATCAAATGTGTAAATTGTAGGTGGCTAAATGTTGTAAGCAAAGGCCAATATAAATAAAAAATCAAATGTTTTTGAAAATTTGCGAAATAAATGAACATGAATAAAGTTCGAACAACAGTCCTAAGCAATAGTTCTAACATATAATCCTAAGTTCTAAAAATAATTGTTTAGTCCGTTTTATTTCGTTTTATTATAAATATTTTATTTATTTTCTACCTTAATAAAATATAAATAAATATATGTTTTTGGTCATACTCACTGTTTAGCACAAAAATTGAGAGCTTTTGTATGCAAGTAAACATGATCACGTGTTGCCTCAAAGCTTTACCGATTTATAAAAACTGAAGAGCTTTATGAGAAACTTCTTTGAGGACTTATATTCAGATGATTTTTATATAAATGAATAATTTATTTTAAGGCATAACTTTCCAAAAATAAAAAAAAACTGAATCGATCATGATTTTAAAATCTGTTCCAACACTTAATCCTAATTAATTTTTTTTTTTTTTTACAAATATTACATGATAATTTTGTGAATTCATAAATAATAGTGAAAAAATTTCTGTAAAATTTTGTGTAAAGATTGCATCACACTTTTATTCATTATTAAAAGTTGATATCAAAAAATTTAACTTTATCAGAAAATCTTGAATCTAGAAATTCGATATTTCGAAATTAATTTAAATTGATTAGGTTTATTAAAATTATTGTTTTTATGGCCAATCTTGAAAATTTAAAAGCGATTTGAAAGGTAAATTTAAAAAATGTTTCGACTGTTTCCTGTAGACTGTAGAAACTTGAAATAATTGAAATCTATTCATCCATATTTTATGCTCCAAATAATATTTTCAATCAATTTCATTATATTTTATCAAACCCTTCCATGAACCAATAGAATGATTCATGTGGAAAATTATGTACATAGAACGCCTGTCTGAGTGCGTTTCATGAAAATGCGATCGATAAACATTGAAGCAAATGGTTTACTATTTATATAAATTCGAAGGTAAAATATGTAAATGATTAATCGGTTAGCCCTGAGGTAATCATATTTGTTTATTAGTAATACATCATGATACGGAAGTAGTACTAATTGTTAGATAATAGATTTATGCATGTGCATAATGAAAAATGTGTAAATGAATTCTTTTATTTTTTTTTCAAATGCGATAAATTAGCATTCCTTTAAGTTGCAATTTACCAACTGCATAATTTACTACTACTCATTGAAATGATAGTCTTTAATCGTATATATCAGAAGCGATCAAAAAAAGATATGGAAGTTTACAGTATTCTCAAATTAGGATTCCTTAATTCAGACTAGAGGTATGCTCTAATAATAAACACTATTTGATTATATTATAAACATTTAATTAAAGAACATATTTTGTACGTAATAAAAATAGGTTTTTTTACAGAGTCTAAATAAATAATAAATTGATATATTTTATTGCTAAAACTTCCCGATTTCCACATAAATTCTACATTAAATATAATTTTTAAGTCGTAAAAGTTTTAACGTTTTAAAATATTTTTTTTATTTAAATAGCAATCAGTCGTGTCAAGAGTCCTACATAACGGTTGGCGTATCTCTATTTTATATTTTATTATTTGAATTTCTCAAATACTAACAATTTTGATGCTCAATGCCAAGCAAAGGCTCTTTTCAAAAGGAAACATATTTCCATATACATTTTGAAGTGAAAACCAATGTCATTAAACTCATATCCTTCATGTTCAAAGAATAATCGATCAATAAACGATGTTATTCACCTGGTCAAGCATTTTTACTGGGAAAACACATATGTTCGTGTTTGTTTGATAATTTCTAAATTTGTTTTGAGAATTCAAGAAAATGTTTGTAGATGAAAGATTTAATCTTAAAAAAGACTTAAATTTTATTAATTAAAAAAATAAGAACCGATGCTTCAGTGTCGAAGGCACGAATTTTATTTGAATTTTTGAACAAAGTTTTTCTTGAAATATAGAGTCATTTTCAATATCTTTCTAGTAGATACGCCGTTGTATGTAACTACTAATTTTTAATCAATATTATGTCATTTATGCATAATTTCAGCTTATAGTTTTTGTATTTACAGATCGCAGAATAAAGTTAAATAAAAATATAAAACAATATTGGTCCTAAACCCAATCATTATGAAGGAAAATTAAGCTATTATTAACATCTTACAAAAACCTGATAATTGAACATGCATATGTCCAATGATCATGTTTGAATCCCATACATCTATCCTTTGCTTTTTTTAACACAATTCTGTAAAAATTTAATTAATTTTGAATAGAGAAATCATTCTAATCTATTTCCAAAACCCAATAGTATTTTGTCCTATTTCTTCTTAATCTCTGAAACCGTTCGTATTGTTTTTTCTCCAAAAACTGATCTACTATTTGCATCCTCTGTACGAATCGGATATTTTGTGAAATGATCTAAGTCGGTTCATATTAAGGACTAAAAATATATGAATAAACTTACGTGAATAAACTTGATTTTTTGTCCGGATGTCCCGGTTTTTCAAAATTAAATTAGTTAAATAAAGTTAAATTATCAAAAATTAAAAAAAACAAACCAACAGATGCTAATTTTTTCAAATTAATTATGAAGAAAATTGAATAGAACATATAGATCGAAAAATATAAGATATAATATCCTAGATAAAGAAGTATTGCATATATAGTCGAAGTATAAAGCTCTTACTAAAAGTCCGCAATTATGATAAAAAAGGTTTATTTAAAAAACTTTTAATTTACCCTTTAACCCGCCCTCCATCTCGTCGTCTCGGATTTGACTTAAAAAAATATAGTCACCTTAGTACTACCATATACTTAAATTTTTCTGAAGTATGCCAAAGTAATCAGAAGTCCTTAAACATAAAAATGTCGAAGAATTCTGTAATTTACGTAACTTACCCTGTGGAAAGTTCGTAAGTGGCTACCAAGTTTTTGAATATATACGGTAATTGGAAAATGTTGAGAAGCACGGTTTTCCCAACCAGGAGGGGATATTTTTAGTGTGTGTGTATATCATCAGAAATCTCCCACTCTCTGGCAAGCAAAACATTAGTCAGTCGGCATCAGAAGCGCGTGGATCGATCGTACCA